>NC_049172.1:24877872-25185120 GCF_009769625.2 Cygnus olor
TTTCCAGGTTTAATATTAATGAATGGTACCAGGGTTTCCAGATCTCCGTGTAACACTATGTAAATCTGGGTTGTCCATTCCAGAATGTGATTTTATTCTCCTTGTATGCTGATTTCTGTCAACATGCTCTCCTAGACAAAGTTACTGCACATTCTAACTTCAGGATGGCAATCTATGCAAAATTCTAGCAAGGCAGTCAGTAAATGTGTTGTAGTTTGAATATTTATAACAATTCTTTTGAAAGTGGATATATCAGTGGCTCATGCTGAAAATTGTTTTTATCAGTGGGATGATTAAAATACTTAATTTCTCTACCCAGCTACCTACTTTGACAAAACTAAGTATTTTACATCTCTCAGACCTTTCTCTCTTTGGAAAAAAAAAAATAAAAAATAAAAAAAGAAAGAAAGAAAAAAAAGAAAAAAAAAAAACTAAAATGAAAGTCATTGAGGAAGTAAAGGGAATGACTGCATTTCTGACAGAGATACAGACAGAAAACATAAGTTAATAAGATGTTTCCGTAGGAAAATTCCATCCCCTTTATCTCTTACTGAGTGAGTCACTTTTGCACAAGAATGTTTGTGTTTTCTCTGTAAGCATTTAGGCTCTGTTATCCTCATATCTCTCCCGAAAAGATTTACTGTCACAGTGAGTTCAGTGGAAATTCATAGAGGAAAGAGGCACCCTAGGAGAGAGTGTTTTGCAGAGGAGACTGTATGTGTTCAGAGGAATGGTTTGCAAGATGCTGGCTGATCCAAGAAACACACAAAACGACCAACTCCTCTAAGTCATGATAGTAAGGCATGCGAGGATGCTGCACAAAGAAGTCAGTCAAGCTTTGTTTGTTTGTTTGTTTGAAGTAAATAGATATATCCTAGACTCAATCAGACTTCAGATAGACTTGAACTGTTTCACTCTGTGTTTTAGCAGGTCTTACAGGAAAAATTCCCAGACCAGTCAATATATATATACGCTTCTTTTATGATTCATACAATTCAGTTGTTCCAATTTTCTCATCACACCTGAAATGAATTCTAGCTGCCCCCAATGTTTCTGACAGTTTCAATCGAGCCAAAGAAGGTAAAAGTATGCCTGGCATCCATGTGGCTTGGATTATCATCTTATGGCAGCATAGCTGACATAACTAAATTAATTTGACTTAAGAAATCAGAGAAGTCTTGAACTGTTGTCTTGTAGATGACAAACCAGTGCCTTATCAGCTAAGCTACTGAGATCCCGTGTACAGCACTCTTAAGTGTGATTTCATCTAAGTAATGTGTTGCTGAGTCTAATGTCAAATGAATCCATCACTTTACAACCTTTTCTAATTAAAGGAAAAGAAGATTGAACTTATATGAAAAATAATTTTAAGGCTGTAATAGATTAGTACTCAGCATTTTTTTCTAGCAATTTCAAAGTGACTTTATCATTAGTCCTTTGAGCTGAAACAAATAACCTTTATTAATTTTTTATAAGCTATATGAAGATAGAAGGGGAGACTCTACTATTGATCCTTGCAGAAATAAACAGTAGCTCAATGTTTAAGTCTATCCATTCATTACACTGGGTCTATTAGAGGAGTAGTATCCAAATCACACCAATTCAATCCCACATAAAACCTTTGTATTTTCCATTAGTGGATGCAGTCTAATTTATTACAGAATTTAGGCCATCTTAATTTGAGTCTAACCTAAGCGATCTTAATTTGGGTCTAACCAACTAAATATTTTGAATGTGAGTGAATGATCTATACCACGAAGATTTCAGTACTTCTTTGAGATATAACCTATTCTTAGGAAAACAAAACACTCATCTGAACAATGTTGCTTGAAGCCATATTCTCTGGGATTTTCCCTCTTGGATTTGTAATAGGCTGCAACACTTAATGGCAACAGTCATGATTTTAAGAAAAAGTGCCATACAAATGCAGTATACCCCCTGAACTGCTGACTTTTGGTTATCTAGACAAAGTGTTCAGACACTACAGGTCAGTAGTGTCATTAGAGTCAGAATTAGAGATTACTTTGACCTAAAAATGTTTCTTAAAACAATATGTAAACTATACTTTGGTAAGTATCACATCTTTCCCATGCCAAATCCTTAACTGTGTTTGGCATCTAGTTATTTTTTTCAAAAGGAAGTAGGTAATTGCAATCATACACCTCACTGGGTTTTATGCTTGTATGTCACCTTTGACAGTGTGGAGTAGGTTCCAAATTCACTTGAGCAGTCATACAGTGTCAGGTATGAGAAGTTAAAGCTTCTAGCTCTAGGGTTATGGGTCTTAGTCCCATTATAGTCTAGAATAGGTCTTAGTCCCAAAACAGTTCAAAACATAATAGATATATCAAGCATTATAGCGTCTCTGCATGGAAAAATAACCTGATATAGTCTAGTTTTAAAAGGAAAATGTTAAAGACAGTAGCAGAAAAACTTTGTCCAAAACCAAACAAAATTGGAGCACAGCTTCATATCAGACTTTAGAATAGAATTACCAAAATACATTTTGTGTCATTCCATTGCATAGAGATAAAAAATTGTGGGTTTTTGTTTGGTTGGTTTTTGTTTGGTTTGTTTGTGGTTTTTTTTTGTTTTGTTTTTTGTTTTTTGTTTTTTTACTTTAGCAGGCTAGTCAGTATATTTTCTAAATTGTTAGATACAATACCAATCATTGCAGATTTTAAAAGCCAATGAAGAAACAGCGAAGCTCATCTGGCCTCAGATGGACACTGCATGCATGTCTTACCATGGTTGTTGAAAACTATTTGTTTCTAAGGTAAAAAGAATTCATCAAGCCTTTTTTTATATACAAAATAGAAATCTAGACCTAAACAAAAACGATTGTATATTGTATATATACAAGCCAGGCATTTATTCACATGCAAGATGTATTTAATTAATTAGTTTCTGCAACTGTGTGATCAATTGCATTTCTCTTGCTCACAGATTTTGTTTTGTTTTGTTTTGTTTTTTGAATTCTTAGTCATATGCACATTTCCTCATACAGAAATGATTTCTTGAACAGATTACATCTCCCATTGGAGTTCAGCACATCTTTAATTACTACCAGATCTTCAAATATTTTCAGAAGATTCCCATTAGAAAGATCATCAGCGATTTCTATTGTAGTTCTCCAAAGGAAACTTTGAGCAGACACTCTCACCCAATAGTAACATTGACACATTAACTTTCCTCAGCCACCTCGCTCAGACTACTTAGTCTGGCTCCACCATGGCTGGGAGCCTTAATCAGATATCATACTAACGAAAGCTATGTCAGTAATGATGTCAGATGAATGGTGGTCACATGGCAACAGTCTCATTTGAAGCAAACAGTGCCACACTTGTTTTTAGGCTACTTTATGACTCGGCTGAAAAATGACTTTGTTCACAACGAAACACCACTAATGTATGAGCTGTTACCGTAGGATTTTAGCACGTCTACTATTTTCTTAACATTCTTTTAATATACCTTGCTGGACAAACAGCGTAAATATCATTAAACTACACATATTATCAAATTCATTAATTAGCGTGTAAGCTAACCAGATGAAAGCTTGGCAATCCTTTCTGGCATTTCAAATCCTCAAAGAAATAGTATTATAGAAAGCATATAAAGGATAAAATATTTTAATTTTGCACTCTGATTTGGCTTATCCCAGATTTACACATTTGGAGAACGGGAAAACTCAGTCACCTCTCCTGAAAGTGTGTTTTTTCCCTTCCATGACTGGGATGTCAGGGGGCTAGTCAGATACATAGAGAGCAGAATAATGAGGCTGAGGACGAGGGAAGCATTTGCCCTCTGGCTCCATTCACACTGTGACATAACAGAAGCCCCAGAATCTCCCAGCATTTTATTTAAACTCCCATTCCTTCCCTGGCTTCTGAGGTAAAAATTCCCCTTCCTATTTCCAATATGCACAGTTAACACTTTTATTCCCAGCATATGATTGCAAGAGTGACTTTCTCAGTGTGAAATACTGAAAAGACCACCAATTTCTCAGGGATCCTGACTCTGCTGGGAAGTAGGCATTGACAGCTCGGGAGCGCAGCTTCTCTAAAAATCAAAGCCTAAATGACTGACCATACTTATAGAATGTAAATATCAAAGCCCACTACCAGAGATTAATGTAATGGAGAGAAATTGCAAGTAGCCACGTTCCGAGGCAGACAGCTGCATTTTCCTATTGCTGTTACTCAGCCTGCTGTCTCATGATCAGCATAAGATGACAGTCTACCACTGCTGTTGAAAAGTAAAATCTCTATGCCCCTACCAGCTGTTCCTCCTCTGGCCCTGCTGCCTGTGGCACAGCAGGTAGTGGGTATGGTTGCAGGAGAAGCTGGCACAGGTTTTGCACAGCTTTGAGAGTGTTGTGCCACCAGGGTTGCAAGGTGATGGACGGGAGATGCTGGAGAAGTAGGGAGAGCAGGACTGCATCTCTCACTGACATTACTGGTTTGCGTGTTTTAAATTCAACATGAAGCTGTGGTATCAGCTCAGAGTGAGAGCCTGAAATCCAGACGAGGTCACAGACCTCTCTGCTTGGTCTGCAGTGCTTCTTTCATTTAAACTTACTGATCAGGAAGGTGGTTAAAAATTATTGTGTTTATCCAACTGGAGAGCAGGAATAATGACAAAGATAACAAAGAGAAGCTAACAAAAAAACCCCTGATTTTAAAGCATTGAGTGGTCAGAAAAACACACAAAAAATGTTTCAGTAAATCTGTACAAAGGATGAATTTGTGGAAATCAAGAATCCTCAAACAGAAAGCAAGAAAAAATGTTCAGATATCTGCTGAGAGTTTTTCAGTTATTCCTAACTGCTAACATGAGAAAAGAAATTAGGAATGTCTGCTACAGCATATTCTACTCATAAGGCAAAGTTAGAAGAATTTTAACTAGTTCATAACCCTAGAGCTGTGCTGGCATAGTCTTTAGATTAACACAAAAGTCTGAAAAACCTATCTCTTAGACCACGAAGTTCCAATGAACTATAATAAATTCTGGACACATATTGCATATCATTCATACAGCCAAGCCTTTTGCATTGCTATTATTTTCTGCTGCCTTCTGGCACCAGTGAGCAAGTTCCAAATGAATGAATTCTCTATCCATCAATATATACTGGGGAAAAAAGGAAAAAAAGAAAAAAAAGAAGAAAAAAAAAGAAAAAAAAGAAAAAAAAGAAAAAAGAAAAAAAGACAAAAAAAAAGAAAAAAAAGAATGGAGACTGCAGTGAAAAACATGTTTCTCTGACCTTCCTCTCATCTCTGCAACATACATAACCCTCAGGAAAATGCACTGATTTCACATTTCTTACAAAAAATTGCTGTCTTTTTACTGGGCATTTGTTTTTCATTTACATTTTGGCCTTATTTTTAAAGACTGTGTGAACCTTTTGGAGCCAGAAATGCTCAGTTTTTCCTAGTGCAGAAGCTAGTTCAATGAGATGCATGTTGGGCCTCCTGACCATCACAGAATCCCAAGGCACCATCTGAGAACACGTTCCAGCAAAACAGGAGTGTGAGATTTTTTTTTTATTATGTATTTATTTATTTATTTATTTGGTTGGGAAAAGAATTGTAGAAATCAGGAAAGAAGAATAACTAACAGAGAGCGAGCAAGTGACATGTCACTTAGAAGAGCACAAAGTCCTAAGAAGGGCTGGAGCAAGTGCCATCGAAAACTAGACAAAGGCTGTCAAAACATTATTATGAATCCATATGAGCTTTGAAGGTTTGTGATCCTGCTGTAGGTAAAAGAAGATGACTTACAACTCTAGTAAGGTTTGTTTCCTGCTTATTTGCACAGATATCCTTAGGGCAACAGAACCCTATAGTCTTTCTGTTTGAAGCTAAACCATCAGTATCTTCTCCAAAATAAAATACTGTTGTCATTGGTTTGGGATCTTAACTCCAATACTTGGTTCTATTTAGCAAAGTTAATGGAAGGAGCTGCATTTGACAATAAAAAAGGCAAGAATAACCACATAAGGAGCAAGGATAACCACATCAGGGCATACCAAAGGTTTAAACTAGCTCATTACAAAGTCTTTGACAGCAGACAGTGGCAGATGTCTAGCAAAGAACACTATATAAAGTGTGCATATGATGTCTTTCCAGAATATTTTTCCATCTTCCATTAAAAAGATTTCTATATACAGTAGTTATAAAATGGCAGAACTTCAGTGCATTGATGAAAATGGCATTGCAAAAGACTGCCATGAATACACCTTGTATTCTTTGCACTAGGCATAATTTTATATATCCTACTTGCACTTTCATAAGTACCATTGTTAATGAAGATTACTGGAATTATATGCTGTGTATGCAGACGCTTTTGTTTCCTTTTTCATCTGACAGAGAAGCATATAACAGGCTTGAAATTAGGCTTATGCTTATTCAGTAAATATAGCTCAGTTAAAAATACATTGAGTATTACTGATTAACATGAGCATTATTATACGTATGTTTTACGTGATCACTGGTTGTTCCCCTCGACCAGTACACCATATAAAAATTGTCTTTTAATGGAAGAATACTGTACAGAGACCAAAATAGAAACTGCTAAAACAAACAAGATAATTATCTAAATTTTATAATATCACTCATAAAACGTCTGCCTTTTCCCTTTATGAGGTTGATAGATTAAATTTAGGGCAGATGTTTCATATAATTTACTCAGAAAACAGGAAAATTATTTAAAAAAACTCATAAAGCCTACAAAAACACAAATGAAACTAATCTAAAACATATGCAGTCTACAGGTTTAAAGGAAAAGTTAGTTATTCCTGAAGCTATGGATGGGGATGCTTAAGAGATAAAAAACATCTCTCCCACATATTTTATAGTATCAGATATTCTGAACTGCTTCAGAAAAACAGAGGCCCCTCTAAATTTAGGGTACATGAGGTAGCTCTGGCTACTTTCCCAAAGACAAAGAGAAACTTAGAGAATGTAAGCCCTGCTCCTCAGTGCACAAAAGCCAATTTATCTGTGGTGTCTTAATTGAACTAGAGAGGTACCTGTTGTAGTGTTAATATTGTGGAAGAATACTGGGTAGGAGTATCACACATACCTATTTGTACAGTGTAAAAGGAGGAATAGGAGCAGGCACAATGTCTTCAATGCTTCAAATAAAACAACGTCCCCACTATCAAGAGAGACTGAAATTGTCTTCTTTAAACAAGGTATTTATGGCCAGGCAAACAAAGAGATTTGGAGACAATCTTCACAGACATTTTGAAGGATTTTATACTCATTACAACACAGAACACAAACACATCATGAAACTTCAGAAGTTGTCATGACACAAAACTTGCAACTTCCAGGACAGTTCTGCTAAAGAAATCCCAGGAAAAAAAAAATATATATATATATGTATATATATCATGTGCTGGCATGTTATAAGCTTTCTTAGCCTGAAGTTGTCTGTCAGTGGAGTCAGTTTATTAAGGTCTGGTTTTCTTACATCCAGGAAGGAGAGCAGAATGCCTGGCAGTGCCAGTGACAGGAAGTCTTGCAGTGCTAGCAGGTATCATTCTTCTCCAAGGACTAGCAGCTATCTGCTGTGCAAGGTGAAGGGCTCTACTTTTTGGAGTGTGAGACTCTTCTAATGCAGGAAGCAACAGAGGTGTATTTGTGAAACAAAAACTTCCCATTCTATAATGAGAACAGCACCTCTCCTTGTTGTGTTGGTTTCTGCAGTTGATGAGTGCATTGGAAGGAACTGCAGCACTAGATTCAACTGAAGGCTCTTGGGCTATACCCTGCATTAGCCATGGTAAATAAATTATTAAACAGACAAAATAATAATAAAATAAAAATCCTAATGTATTTCATTTACATTATTGGAAATTATAAAAATATGGAAAAGCACCAAAAAGAAGTATCTCTGCCACATGCACAAAATGTGGGAACAAGGCCTAGACAAAAATTAAAAAAAAAAAAAAATCCAAAAAATCCAGCTACTATGTTGATAGTATTCATAGGCTTTAGGGTCACAAGAGAAGGAATAAATATTCTAGGCCAAACTTCATGCTTAAAAAATACCCCAAATAATAGGAAAAACAATCAGCTTCTCAATCCTCAAAGTTCAGAGAGATGTGGTACCTCAGTTTTTCCAGCCCAAATCCCATTCTGCCTCAAGAGCAGATCAGCTGACTAACAAATCTCTCTGGTAATGAGTCTGAATAATTTTTATGCAGCAGCAAAGCTTTCCTTTCCAAGAGTTTACCTCTTTGCACATTGTTCCTGCTGGCAACACATCACAGCCTGTTTCTGTGCATGTGATAAAGAGGATTTGGCATTGGAAATGCATACTGTGTGTGAGATACTAAATGAAAGTAGCAAAGGAATGGATGAAAGCTAACAAGTGTTGCCTAGCCATCCTGTGTATCGTCTGAGAAAGAACAGTCAGCTGCAAACAGAACAGCAAACAAGTCTATCTCAGACTCGAGGTAGTAGAAATTAACTCAATGAACTAATACGTGCTTTATGATTCCCTTTCATGGAACAGGATTCCTTTGAAGGCAAATATTTGCACTCCAAATATTGAAGCAAATGTTTTCAAATGTGTCAGCATAATAAAAGCTGTGGGCCGATTCCGCCTTCAGAACATGTCAGGTTACAACAATGCAGGGAGAAATGTGTAAACTGTTTATGATGGTTAGTGTTAAAACAGTGCAGGGCAAACACACCCAAATACCTGATCTGAGGTAGGAGAAACAACATGTTCACTTTGATGAGGCATAAACACATGATCTTGAATAGATATGGCCACAGCTTCAAAAAAGCTTCAAAAATAGTTTGCCTAGTTCACATGTCAGTTCTTCCACAGGCCATAAATAAGCTTCAAAGAGTTATAAAACCAAGCAGCAGACACCAAATGCATGCAATCTCAGAGTAGTCCTAGTAAAAGTGCATCACCACCCTTCTGCTGCACAGAAAAATTAGGCGAATACTTTGTCCATACGCAAGTGTGCACACATTTACTTCTGAACATTTATATAGTTTATTAGGTTCTGCATCTACTGGCACTAAATAAAGTTTTGAAAACGTTTTCGTTTCATGATTGTTAGTGGTAAAGGGAATATTTGTGGTGCATGCTCACTAAGCAAACAGAGTGAAAATACTTTTACGGTGAATATAAACAGTTTTATGGAGTATCATAGAGCAAGAGGAAGATGCAAATATAGAACACCAGCAGCTGTTCTGGGGCAAGACGGCCGCTCTGGATCCAGCTAGTAGCAAACTAATGTTTTGGGGCAAACAAGTGGGTGTGGGACTGTAATGAATACAGTGACTTAAAAAATGTCTTAACTCATAAATGGATGGGAGAGCTTATTTATCTTTTTTATTTATTTTAATAGAAATTGGCTAAGTACCTCAAAAACTGTTCCTGGATAATCATTTGAATAAAGCACTGGATTTATTTCAGTGTTATTGACACCCTTACTCAATCCACTTTCCATGAATATTCAGTTTACTGGTAGTAAAGCTCAGAAAAAAAAAAAAGAAGAAAAAAAAAACTAGAGCCTATGCAAGAATATATGACATTTCCAGACAATATATTTATTATAAGATCCAAATTCTATGGGACACATTTGTTCCTCCAGAAAAAAATAAATAAATAAATAAAAATACTAGGAAAACATGCATTTAGACAAATTTATTTATGAATGCCAGAAATACGTTTGTAGATACCTGGGAAAACAAATACACTGGAGAGCAACCATGGTGATTTGTGGGAAATTTATCAATAATTATTAAAAAAAAATGATATAAAATTTCTTACTCAACTCAAGTCTAACAGATATATCAGGCTATTATGCTGCTGCCAGGGCTGCTCCCTCAACTTACTCCCTTCCTGGAGGTTTCTAGAGTGTTATTTCATTGCCGACAGCATATTTTTATGGTAACTAATGACTACATTTTGTTTTCACCCTAAGAAACATAAGCGGGTACAAGCAGTGTCACCAGTCTCACTGTGGATGTTATGACTTGTCAGCTGATAATGTCTGTGTGCCTCCATTCAGAGCAGGACTACAGCTGCTCAAAGCCCCAGGCTCCATGGCCTCTGCTCACCAATGGTTTTCCATAAATGCTTCTGTTTTGACTATCAGTGGATTTCTTTCCGTGACAACCAGAAGTAAATGGGTTATATGTTCTCCAGGCAGCTGCTGTAATTTATTGTGGAAGACAAACCCAGCAGTATCAATGCTCCTCTACAATTAGGGTAATGTAACCGTACTAACTGAAGCTGGGAAAATTAATTTTTAACTTCAGCTAAGCTGAAGGAAATGGGCACAACAGCGACTTTATCTTGCTGCTGCAGTGTACCCATACATAGATGAATCCATCTGGCCCTTCGGACTGGATTGAAAGAAGAGGTGCAACTCCCTCAGAGCAGTGTGTCCCAAGAACAGATCCAGAGCATCCAGAACATTTACATAGGACTGGGAGAGAAAAATATGCCTTTGATCCATCCTTATTGCCAGAACTGAAGTGTCACCTTATTGTGTGAGCTGAAGCTTTTTTCCAGCTGGCAGTCTACCTTAGTTTTTGACAGAGAGGCTGTTGAGCTCAAGGCTGCATCCACTTGTGCTGCAAAAATGCCTTCATCTCTTTCATTTATTTGTGCTGTTGGTTACTCTACTCATTATTTTAATACAATGCACTTGTAATTGTGATGAATTATCTCAATGTGTGAGATGGCTCTTTGGGGATTCCTTGGACACAGCTTTCAGAAGAACGCAAGGTTCATAACTGTCATCAGCAAGAAACAGAAATAGGCCCTACATCATTTGTGCCTGTGAATTGTGTGTAACAAATGACCAGCACACTCCATGGCTGACATCTCTGGATATCAGCCAAATTTCTGCCAAACTTTGTATTGTTCTCCTTGGCCAACCAACCTAATGATATTAAGCTCAAACATTTTGGCATAGTTCCTGACATATTTCAGTTTGGAGAGCGGTTACCCACTCCTCCCTTTCTGCCACGTTAAGAAGAAGAAGAGATTGGATGTAGGCATCACTAACAATACTGCAGAAACTGCAGCCTGGGCCTCCTTGAGTAAACCATTAATTACCATCTTCCGGATTACCTGTTTCTCAGTAATCAACAATATTCTTGTTTGTACTTCAAAACAGGCATGGAGTAACCCTACGCACAGAATTAAGGAACACTAATCCTGTACAGAACCAGTACCACACAAGCACCCTAGTGTCATACTTTCATAACTTTTACTCTTGTTTAAAGGAATATAACTATCAATAATGCTTTGTTCAGTACGTGTGTATATAATAATGTATACGAGGCCATTATTATGGTGTTCACTGTGGAAATAATGCAGTCATACGAAAGACACATTGCTCAAAATAAAACCTAAGATAAATAAAGGAAGCTATAAAATGCTCTGCTGGGCCTGCTTCTGGACCTATTTAAAGTCAATGGCAAAGTTCCCACTGACCTCAAGCAGGAACTAGCTTCTTTTTCTCTTGCTAGTTTTGTTTAAAAAAAAAAATATAATGACAGACTGGAAAGGTAAGATGAAATATTTGGGGAGAGAGAAATAGGGATAAAGGAAAAAGAGATCAGAAGGGTATGGGGGAAAAGAAAGAACTGTATTTTTAACATTTTACATAGGATGTAACAAGACTTGCTTAGGTTTTTTCTTCAGATTTTCCACATTCAGTTTGTGTCAGAATACTTCAGTATTTTAATGCTCACATTTTTTCTCCCAGTTCTTTCCACCCTCTTCTCTGTGGGCACTTCTATTGGCCTGCAAAGGCATGCGTTTCTTCTCAGAATGAAAAATGTGTTTGCCATTAAATATAACGTGTAAAATCTTACAATGCTTTCAGAAAAATAACGCTCACCTCCAAAATGAGGGGAAAATGGTACATAATCATATAATTCACAACATTTATTTCTCTGGTAATTAATGCTGTCAGATTTTTCCTCCACTGACTAGTCATACCTGAGGCGTGCAGAGCTAAAGGGCAAATTCACCACTGACATAAACAGCAGCCACGTCCCGCTCCGGTGAAGTTATCTCCAATTAAGCCAGCCATTACATTTGCTTCAAAGTATGTAATACATTTTAAATGATAGAAACAAGCCTAGGAAACGGTGAGCACTTCTACGAGTGCTGGTTCGCGCCCACCCACCCCCTCCCCTTGCCCAAAGCTTCTGGTTTAGCGCTGAGGGCGGCTTGAGCGCCGCATGTCCTGTTTACCTTCGCAATTAACGGAGCGGGGCTGGGTGAGGGAAACCAAAGAGCCTGCTGCACTTAAAGAGCTAAGGGGAGGTGATAACAGCCTCCACTCCGTTAAGGCTGGCTGCCCAGCTTTACTGAAAATGTAGTGACAGATAAAACATAAATCAACATCCTTATCGTCCTGGCTTCCTTGCCTGCCAAATGGGGGTTTCGTTTATCAGCGACCTGTGGGCCCACTGGCGGCCTTTACACTTACAGCTGGTCAGTGGGGCGGGGTGGGGTGGGAGCTAAATGGCTGCTCTAAAAGGCGCTGGTGTAAACAACCCCGGGAAGGGCTTCCTTGAACTGCCGGTTACCTGAGTGCGATCCATCTCCCTCACACACTGCCCCAGAGGGGTAGCATCGGCTGCATCTGGGAAAGAAAACAAATAAAACGCACCCAGCGCAGTCCCGCACAGGCAGGCCACGAAGCACCGCTCTCTGGGGAGGGCAGAAAGGCCTCAGAAAGGCCTAGTTTTATGAGGAGGGCTTGGGAGGTTGGAAAAGCCCCTCGAAAGGGCTGATGTGTGCAGTGGGTGCGCACCCATAACTTTCTTCTGCACCTCGTTTCCTCCAGTATCATGTGAGCTCTATCACAGAAATCACGAGGCCGCATTTTCCAAGGAATCCAGTGTCACCAAAGCCTCAAGAGAGGACCACATCCAGGGCACATTAGTCCCGTCCCACATTGCAAGCCAGCAGTCCATGTTATGAGTAGGTTGTGTAACATGCAGGGATTTTAAAAGCATCTGTCCAGATTCATGACATCATGGGTAGATTTGCGCGTTAATCTCAGCTCAGAAAATAGAAACCAATTAAATCGGGCCGTGGTGATAGTGAGGGTGGGAGTTCAGATAGGGGAGTGCTCCAGTATTCACTAGCTATGGGTAGGCACTGACATCATCACCCCCTGCAAACACTTGGTGAAGATGAAGTTAGTCTTTGGATCTTGGTTTATTTCTGCACTGAGATCTGCTGTAGCAGATAACTTCTCAGGAATTTGAAGTGAAGTAACTATAGCAGTTTATGTCACTATCAAAAAGTGTTGAATGCAGGAGGAGAGATACAAGAGGGAGATACGAGCTCAAGAGTTGTTTGTTTGTTTAACTAAACACATTCATCCTAATTATTTTTTTTTTCCATTCACAGTGACAATTGGTTATAGGAAGATGGAAGTCAAGCATAATTTCATTTAGTGAGCAAACTACTCTGTACCTCTTTGAGTTTATAAAGCCCCAGCTTCTGGTAACAGCTCCATGGAAAAGATGTGCAGATCACAGGCAAATCACACACAGAAAGTAAAGACACTATAAGTCCATGTTAGTTTTGTGCAAGAAAATGCAGCACAATGTTATATTCACTATAGCCAAACCTTCCAGCAGAAGAAAATGAAATATTTTATAATGAAATTTTGGCTCAATAAGTCTTTTTCATAAAGAAAAAAAATCTAAATCTCTTCAAATATACATAATATAAAGAAAATAAATCTATTCCTTGTCATATATTCAGATTTGCATGTCTTAGGAAGCCCATTCATAATAAATCAAACATGCATAGAGCTCTCTGTCTTTCCAGTAGACAAACATGTCACAGACAAAATCACTAAAACCAATACAGCAAGGGAAAAAGCGTCCCCTCACCACATTTGCTTATAGTATTGCTAAACACTAAGCTAAAATTTCTCATGGCAGATATCCCCTTCTGGTTTCCTCTTTTTTGTGTTCTTGTTTGTTTAGCAGTGTACTTTGGCAATGTTACCCAAGCAACAGGAATATTCTTACACCCATATTTAACCAAAGCACAAAACTTCATGTTGTATATGCTCAGAGTGAACATACAGGAATTAGTTACTTCCTGAGAAGCCTGTCAGAAGAGCATGTTTCCATTTCAGTCTCCAAGGAGCTGCATAAAGCTTTCCTTGAAGGAACAGATAGCAAGAGAGTGGTCTCCAAAAAGGACAAAGGTGAGAGCAAAGCTCTTCCATTTTCAGTTTGCTCCAGGCCGAGACATAGGAGAAGAAAATGACTGGTTCACAGAGACAAGAGAAGTAAGAGGAATATTTAGGGATGTATCTGGTTTATAGGGCTAGAAAGATGATTGAGGGCAGGAAATAGAGTGGGAAGGACTGGCAGAAACTAAAAATGAAGCCAGAGAAAAAGAGAAGGGTCAGATCCAGGGTGCGTGAAAGTATGAATGCCAGAAGCAAGCAAGAGGGCAACTGGCAGAGTCATTACAGGGATGCTGAGGAGCAGAAAAGTTGCAAATGTTGGTGAATGTCCTACTTCAGTCAAAAGCTTCCAAACTTCTTGTGCTATAAGCTGTGAAATGCACTTACAAAATGACTAACTTTCCAGTAGCTGTTCAGAATAGCCTAAACAAGGCAAATAGCCCATGATTACAGCTACCAATTAGTATGTGGCCAAATGTTCTTTTGTTAAAACAAAAGACAATCTAGGCTTTAAGGACAAACTACCCATAATATATTTTGGCACTGCACATTTTCCTGCCTGATAGTTTTTTGGGTTTTGTTTGTTTTTGTTTGTTAGTGTTTTTGTTTGGTTGGTTGGTTGATTGGGTGGGTGGGTGGGTGGGGCTTTTTGGTCATTTCTAATAAACAAAGCCCCCCCAAAAAAAAACTGGAATTACATTTCAGAAGTTACCTTCCAGTGCTGAGAATCTCTAGCACTCAGGTAGTCCAGGTAACTTCCATTTCAACTTCTGAATAGCAGGTGTCTTACCTCCCACCCCTCCCCAGACTGCTCATTCTTACATGTGCTAGGTCTAATGTAGCACCTGTTGTTTGCTGGGCACTATGGGTCACGCATTTTGGAAAAGGCTGTGGTGCTGCACTGTGGCTGGAGGATGTGTTCCCTAATAGAGCCTCTCCTGAGGACAGGGTTTGCTGCAGACCACGGTCAGCCAAGGACTGCTAAAGATGGCCTGCTAGGTTGGAATGCAGACCACAGTTTGGAAATCACTGAATTATGAAATAAACACTATAATCTTTTAATCCATACTGCCAAACATGCAAAGGAGAGCTTTTCTTGGGGAACTGTCAGGGCTGAGAGAGAGATTCTTGTCTATAGGATTTCCGCAGAAGCTGAGAAAAATTACAGTGAACTGTGTGAAGGAAAATGTGCTGTACAAATCAGTACAGATAAACCAAAGGAAATGTTTTGTCTGATTGTTTGTTTTTTCATCTGCCCTATAAGATTCACTCCGATTTTAACATCAGAACTCTCAAATCTTCCAGAATCTTCTTTCAAAACCTTCATCAAAGACTGAAATGTATATCTATGCACAGTAACAAGCACTGTAAAATGAGGTTCTGTTTCATGCATGAGCATAGTTGCCTGAATGTGTCACAGCCACAACCAATAGTAAGTTAATTATTATGTAGGTAAGTATGAGAAATTAATGCCAAATAATTTAATATAATGATTTGGGGCATTCATATTAGAACAAATCACATAATTGTTTGGCTGATTAGAACTTTTTTCCTAATAAAAAAAAAAAAAAAAAAGAGGTTATTTGAGAAAATGGACACATTTCCTGACAAAGCCTGAATTACACAATTTTGAAAGATAATATTTAGCCTTTGGAAAGGCCAAAATTCTTTGGACTGAAGCAGAAGTTATAAAGATAGATCTTGCCAAACGTAGAGTAATTTTTGAAGAATTACTCTTTTTCACCATATTAATACAAAAATTCTTGGACTTGAAACTGAGAACTCTGGAACAAGAACGAACAATGATAGATGCTATTTAGAAGCAGTTTGTCTGAATTCTGTAATGTCCACTGACAATAATACATTTTCCTGCTTGACTCTGTTTTGCTAGCTCATTTCTTCATGCACAGAAAGTAGTATATTTAGCCTTTGGCACTTCAAAATATGGATAATGCTTGCTTACTTCTGCACTTTATAAGTAAGGAAAATAAAAAAGACACTAAGTGAGAAAGAATGTAAACGTATATATACATATACAGAGTCTACTCACACTGTTAAACTGAAGTTGATAAATATCATTTTTATGAAATGAAATTAACAGTGGATATTTACCTTTTCTGCAACCTTCCATTTTGAATACAAGAAACTCCATAAATTTGTACTTCTGCAGGTGGTAAATGCACTTACTCTAAAATCGAACCCTCTGTTTAGACTTTCTGTTCATAAGCAGTTTATCGTGTATAATCCTCTTATTCATCTCAGTAATTTTTTTTTGCTATTGAATGCTAAAGTTTTACAGACTTCTGTATTATATACTCCAAAAGACTGAGGTTCTCATCATTACCACTGGTTCCAACAGCAGTTGTATCAAAACCTTCTGCAGCACGCTTTTGAACTTTGCCACAATTTGCAAATGTTAGGAGGCAATTTGTTTCTAAATTGCTTCTCAAATAAGTAAGGTCCATGACTGAAGATGGTATTTTATTCTCTCCTCATTTGCACATACTTATTTCATTCTTCCTCATAAAAGCTGTATTTCTAAAATGTTTCTATTTCAGAATATGTTGAGGAAAATTCTACCCAAATGAAGAGCATCTTAAGAGTAAAAAAAGAAGAGAGAAGCAGGGAGGAAGGAAACAGCAAATACTGAGAATGTAACATCTGTAAAATGCACCAACAACTCCAGCTTGCAATGGGCTGTCACTGCATGCACAAAGAGGAAATTTCATTTAAAAGTTACAAAAATGACCTTGCTTTGAACCAAGTGAATGTGATTACTTCTGAACTGAACAGAAAGTTAAGAAGTTTGGATCGAATGTTTTACCAGTGCCAATGTCCCAGAACTTTCTTTGGCTCTATATTCTCCTTTCCTATGTTTGTCAGCTGAATTTAATGTTCTCTTCTTTTTGTCTTCTGGTCTCTTTGACCTTAATGTGACATTTTAGTTGGGTGATTAATTACTATTAAATGGCACTGCATTTATTAAATGGAGTCTTTGTCTGCGTAAGAGCACAGTTACAATGCAACGATTCAGTTTGATAAGCTTAAATATACACAGTTAGACGTGGTAATATCTAATTTGTCAAGGATTTTGTGGCTAGCTTTTCTGCCACACAACTAGAAAGGAGATGTGATTGCACAAAAAGCTTAATATTCTGAGTTTAAATGTCCTCAGTAAATTGATCTTCTCCATCATGTAATCTTATTTCAGAGTGTGCAGGAGACAGCAAAGTTCCACACAAGCCTAAGTTGCCTTAATACCAGGCCTGAGGGTTCCTGACCATAAAAATAAAAGCTATGTGACAAGATTTGTATGTCTCTTTTTGGCAGACAACAGCTGACTTGCCTTGCCAGAAGCTCTCTTTCTGGGTTAATTAAATAAAAAGAAGAATAAATGTCAGTAAAAGGATGAAAGGTTCATTGAGAAAGAAAAGATCCATCCCTAGTTTGAACACCTAAGTGAAAAAGAGATCATGAATATTTAATTTAGTAAGTGAAAAAACAGCAGCTGACTTTGTAATCAGCCAGGTTACTACTATGTCAATTATACTCTCCTAACACTACTTTATGCTTTTGCTTATCTAACTAAGCTGATTGGGAATGTTTTCATTTCTTTTTCAGACTATACTGAGTCATCAAAACAAACTTCTTACAAGGAAAAAGTTGGTTTTGATTTAACATCTGCTGGGGAAAAAAAAAATGTCCCAAGATGGATGAGCTGGATAAAGTCAAAATGGGAGAGAGACTTTCAGAAAAAGCTCAGTGGTTTGAGTACTCACTGGGAACACAGAGATCAGTAGTTCTAGTTCCTTCCTGTCATAGGTTAAACACTAACGGGGCCAGTGAGAGGAAAAACTGAAGCTGTTGTCATTTCAAGCTTTCGGTCCTTGTGTTTTCCACTTAGCATCCAAGATCCTACTTCTGCAGAGTCAGCATTGGTCTTTACAACTCTCTCCCACTCCACATAAAACAATAAATTTAAGTAATAAGATGAGCTAGATCAGGTTAATATGAGAAAAAAGATGTCTGCAGCTCAATCTCAAACCTACAGGTAGTCATTCATAGCTGTTGATGGTGCAAATGAAAAGTGCTGTGGAGAGAAGAGGCATTCACTTCATCTGATTTTAGATGTTTACAGTGACCTTCTTGTAGAGATACTGTGGAGCAGTAGATAATGTTCAGGCATGTGTCATCAGACCTGCTTTAGGTCTGAGATGAACATCTCCCTATCAACTATAATGGGAATTCAGATGCAAACCTCCACATGGTTGGGGAAAGCCATTGTACCAGCAAATAGTGGCATGAAATTTATTATATTTATGCATAATGTTTGTGCATAATGTGCATGATGAAGATTTAAGCTGAACTCTGCACACAAGGAGATACTTGAATCTCTATGGTCTGCAGGTTTGCTTTCATAACACCCATGTAGGACCTACCTACCTCCTCTAACTGCAATTGCAGCATTCAGGCCTTGGAAAGCATTTTGAGAGAACACAGGCCTTACAGCAGGAAAAATACCACCCATGCTTAATATTTTGAAATAATGGTGTTAGTAGGCAGATATTGTACCATCTGGAGACATCAAAATAACCCTGCCTTGAGGCCAAACATCAGTAGTAAAGTGAATCTAAATGAACCAAGAAAGGCCATAATCATGCTTACCTCTAAAAGGATTATAGTGGTGTCTTGACTACTGATGATGGTCTAATGATAAGATTGCATAAGAAATACATTCTTACAGTTCTCATTAAGTCACCACAATCCCAGTTGCTCCTGTGTAGATTTGTTCACCTCCATCTCCCATTACAAGCAACAGGAAAAAGTCTGTATTGCCCTACAGGCTCAGAATTACAAGGAAGGAGATGTATCAGATGTATGCCCTAGCAAACTCAAAATGTTCAGCTTTTGAAAATGCTGGACACTGGAGATATGTCAAGCACTTCCTCTTTTCTTTTTTCTTCTATTTTTTTCTTCTTTTTCTTTTTTCTTTTTCTTTCTTTTTCTTTTTCTTTTTCTTTTTCTTTTTCTTTTCCTTTTTTTTTTTTTTCTTTTTCTTTTTCTTTTTTTCTTTTTTTCTTTTTCTTTTTTTTCTTTTTCTTTTTCTTTTTCTTTTTCTTTTTCTTCTTCTTTCTTTTTTTTTTTTTTTTTCTTTTTCTTTTTCTTTTTCTTATCTTTTTCTTTTTCTTCTTCTTCCTAGAAATTAGATGCATCTACAGAAACTGTGTTCTAGACTACACCTTGGATCTTCAGAAAAAAACACTAAGTCCCTACCTTCTTTGAAGAATAGAAATATTTTTTAATGGTGTAGTTTGCTATGTTTAGGATTCACAAGAAAGGCAGAGTTTGCTCAGAAACTTCTAGAAAATACTGGGCAACTTTGCTAATATTATTAATATCCTGCTTTCAAAAATTCTAGAAATATTTTCAAGTGTCAGAATGCTCAATTTCTAAAGCCACCTTAAATTTACTTTATATGATTATTAAAAATCGGTCTGCATCATCACAATGCATATCATATTACAATGAAATTTCATGTAACAAATAAAATAGTTTGATTAATCCAAAGGAAAATGTTACTTCAAAAATCTTGGAAATATTCTTAAAGATTTTGTAGTTCACAAAATGCATTTTCAAACTAGATCTAAACTTTCATTTTAGAAGATCATAAAATATTGTATTGCGTCTTCTCTGGAGCTTTTGTGAATTCACAATCTGTAGACAGGATACGGGCATTTACATTTTGCAGAAGATATGGTTAGATACCTGTTTTGATCATTCAGTAAGTAAGAACAAAATCCTGCTGTTCAAATCACAAGACAGTTTATTTTGCAGAAATTAAACTAAAATCACAATCTATCATCCATTTTTCCATACACAGAGAATAAACCCTACATATTCATAACACAGCCTGTTGATCAGCACAGTAATCTGCAAGTAAATGTCTAATGATCTCCTCTCTAGCTAGGCAAGTGATTAGGAAAATAACTGAAAGTCTGTAAAATGGAGTAGAATATTATAAGACAACAAACCAGTAATGGTTTCAAATTACAAGTAAAGCTGAACAGGGAAAAAATAAATAAATAAATAAATAAAGTCTTCTCTATTTCCCTGAAACATGCACACAATTTCCTCTAGAAGAAAATGCGAGAGAAATAAATGCATTACTAGCTCTTTCTCAGAGGTATATCAAATAGCGATTAATTCCAAATCTTCTGAATTGTAATGTGACCATCACTGCAAAGCTTGGCATTACAAGGCTTTCCTGTAACTCAAAGGTCTGTACAAAAGTGACTGTGTTGAAAGAATTATAGCCAAGGACATAACTGTAATGAAGTATTATCATGGATATATAATATTATCAAAATATCAAACTCTACACATGTCAGCAGTCACCCAACATGATTAGAGGCAGATCTGGTTTTTGGTTTAGGTAAAAGTAAGCAGCTGTTTACGTTGGCAGATCATAGGGGGCAAGGAGGAAATGAAGCAAAGGGTGCAATGGCCCCACCGTCTATTTTGTAGATCCTGAGACAAGGACAGGCAGGGAGGAGAGGAGCCATGGACTCCAAGATCAGATCAGCTCCAAGAAGGAGCAGAAAGTTAGTGTGCCCCTGCCCATGAGTTCCTAGTAAATCTGCTCCCTCCCAATAAATCCCAGCTTTATTTCTCCAGTTCTTCCCATTTACTGCCTAGGTGGAGTGGGAAACAAAACAACCCCCTTGCTCACTGCCACCTCCAGATCTCTGGTGGCTCCCTGGAGCCTGCAACCAGTTCCTTTCAATCTCCTTCCCTGACTGCTGCCACCAACCCAGGCAAGGTTTGTGACAGGCCTCCATCCCCATTGCCCGCTCCTAGGTCTGCATCTTCTCTCAGAACCTGCCATGTTGCTGCCAGGCTATGCACAAGGATTATTTCTTCATCCTTTGCCTCAGTAATTTCCCTTTGTGAGCTTTTGTCTGCAAGCCTGGGTGCTGATTCATCAAGCAGACGGACACATATCAAAGCAAAACATACCAACCAGTAAGCATGGTTAAAGGTGTGCTTGTCGAGGAGAAGCAGTGTCTGCTGTCAGATTTCAGTCCTTTTGAACTGCAGCCTTATACAGCAATCCTCTACGCCTGGTGTTTATTTATGAGGTGAACTGAGGATATGACAGTCTCATCTGTTGATGTGACCAAAAAAGCACATTGTTCGCTTTGAACCTTGCACAAATGTGAAAAACTTTCTTGTGCCGCTTTCAGCATAACACTGCTCCAAGAACCATATAGACTTGTAATAGCTTCTGTTTATGCAGTGTAACAAGCTGAGGTCAGTGGGAAAGTGTCAGCTGCAGCGTATGACTGAGCTTTCACTGCATCATGGAACTTGGCACAGCCTTGTAATGACAGATAACAAACTGCATTCTATAGCTTTCAAAACCCTCAAAGGATATGTGGCTGGGAAAGGCTTGCAAATGCCTTCCCTTGATTAATAGTCACAAAACTGAAGTGATCATAATTTAGTCCTAGCAAAGAGATGTACTTCTTTGTAGCGGCAATAAAGAAAGACACAAAAGCACACAAACCTACACAATATACAGAAATCATCTTTAAAGAAATTCACAGTCGTCATGCCAGACACTAAATGAATTATTTCTCTCATTTCTTGACTCACCACAGCTTCCTCCCACTTGGACACACATGTTAGGCATTCAGTTAACCTCAAGCATAGCTCTCCTGGCCCTATCGTTATATCTGTACTCCCCATCACCAGGGTATGCTAGACTACATTTTTGCAATGTAAAAAGAGTGACATCATTTTTTTCTTAAAGTAGTTTGTCTCCTAGAATTCAATTATACCCAGCTCAGCTTAGTCCAGAAATTGCTCATTCCCATCCGCTTTCCTCTCCTATGCTCAGCACACTGTCTAGTGCTGCTCCTAGGCACAGCTCTTTGCTGTATACCCCATTCTGAACCTCTCATTTTCTATCTACAGCAGCTGCATTTGCTTCCCCATCTACAATTTTCGCCGACCTCCTGCTCTTGCACTGCACTTCCTGTGAAGTGTTTTGTTCACGGACCCAGTGGAGGAATATGTTATGACAATGGAGTTTTAAGGAAAGCTTTTTGTTTTGTTGTCTCATGCACTTTATCCATCCCATTTTGTCATCTGGTGGTTTTCTTTTCTTGTTCTAGCACATATTTCATGGCTAAAGCTATTTCACAGGCAGCCTTGGAAGTCAATCCTTTTTCAGATAACAACTTTTTTCAGCTGATCCACCTTTCTATCTACTTAGAAATCCATCAGACAGCACTTTATTTGGCTAGAATTCTTTATCATTTAATGGTATATTTATAGAATGAGTTAGAATTTCATGCTATTCACCAGCCCTTGGTGAATCACAGATGATTTATATTATTATTATTATTATTATTATTATTATTATTATTATTATTATTATATTATTTTAATTGCTTTATTTGCAATCAGGAAATTCTGCTTAGGATAATAACACAGAACATTACTGGCTGTGCGGAAATGCAAAGTGAAAAAAAAAACCTGCAAGATACATATAGTACCTTCATTTGGCAAACAGCTAACATTTCATTTTCTTCAGGAAAGACTTAATTTTTCATTACTTGATGCCTTTTTAAATGTAGCAAGCAGCTCTTCCTGATGTTTTATACACTCAGAATAATACTGTTATGAAACAAAATAAAGGGTTAATTGTCCTTATGGAACATTATGTCAGTTTCTGGAATCCTATGCTATGAATTGCCATCATTCTGATTTCACTGAAGGAATCTCACCTGAACTTCAAAGCCCACCTATTTATTGTTTGTTTGGTCTCCTCTTCACTGTACTGCCTTGAATATTGGATTACCAAGCTGTAGTGAAATTCCTATTCAGTTCCTCTATCCTGATAATATATTAAAGTACCATGTGGCATAAGGTCTAGAAAAGTTTTTAGTTAAAACCAAGTGTTAGAATTACACTATCTTTGGGTTTCCTCATGTTTCCTGGGTTTTCTGTGTCCAGTTCAGGAAAGAAAAAGTTGTTGAGAGCACAATTTTTGTTTTTGTATCTTGTAAATACCATGATGCATAAATGATTTGTATGTAAAAGTACTGCTATGGATGTTCAGTTTTAAGATATTAGCTGTAGGAATGAGAAATGTTTATGTTTTAAAAGTTACCTCTGATTGTGGAATTGCTGTTGAAATACAGTAAAACAAATACAGGTTACTTTATTACTATGGGTGTTGCCTTTTTCTCTTCGTTATTTTTTTTGTGCTGAATCAGGTCTTTGTTTTATCAAGAAGCACAAGGTGCTCTTCTTAAGACAGGAAAACACAGCAAAACCCTGGAATGAGGTTGCATAATCTAATGTGCCATATTTGCCTTCTGATAACCCTCACCAACAACATCTAAAAGTAGTCATTTGACTTTTAATGACAGCCACTGTTCATGTTATCTTTACAAATTTCCTTCTTGAAAGAGCTGGTCCTCTTACTGTTAGATATCTCTGCTTCTACATTTGCAAGAGCAGAGGGGGTAGTTGGCCTTGTTTCAGTTCTTACATAGCGTCTGCAAAGATTTAAACACATCAAAGTGTCAGCTAGATCGAATGAGCCAGAATCTATTTTAGAATAATTGAAAGTTTGACTTCCATTTGCCCAGGAGCTCTATTTATTTAACTTCACTAAAATTCCCTCAGCATCATAAAATTAATTGCAGTCCTGTTATCTTTTTGTGATTGCACCCCTTCAGTGGCAGCCACCTCTGAAATGTTTCTTACAAAACACTCAGCTCTAAATAAACATTTTTTGTAACAAAGCAGTGGAAGCATCTTATAGGGAACTACCTGCTGTTCTGTATTAAAATGGACATGTGCCTATTTTTTCCTTAACATCCAGTAGCAAGAGGAAAACCGGGAGGAATACCTATCACAGAAGCCTTTGAACTAACTAAAAACAAATCATGTTTACTGTGAAGTAATTTAAGAAAATGTTTCATTGTACTTTTTTGATCCTACTGTATATTTTCAGGCCTATGACATTGCCCAAGGAATTTTCATTTATTAAAAATATGATTTTGTTAATCAAACTTGTTGTGATGTGCCCAGACTCAGTCATAAGTCTGACCCAGATTCTAGTCATTTTTTTCTATTAGAAAAGCATTTAGAGCCCAAAGGGATACTTTAGCTGCATCTCAGCTTTTACATCATACGGCTCAGATCCTGCTCAGGACTCTGTTCTCGTGTTATTCACCCACAGTTTCTTATGTTATATTAGCACCTCTTAAAGAAACAATGTGCCCAACAGAATGTTTCTGTAAAGTCTTTTGAAAGTCATAGCTATGTTCTATTCATCTTTATGAAGAGGAGGGAAAACGACTGGGTCTTTTTTTAAGTTACTCTTATGTACAGAGACGGACACTTGTAAGTAGGGGACTGCCTCAAGGCTGGGCCCTGTGTGAAAGGCCCTTGTGTGAGGACTGAAATTGCCTTTCTTAATCTCATTCATAAAGGGCTACCAACAGTTTTAAGACTCTGCTTAATAATTATCACATTAAGAAGGAGCTATATTTACATTTATTTGAAAATAGTTGATTATATCTCAATACCAAGTTCAAGGTATTGAGGCCTTTTCCTGGCCTCAAGGTCCCTCACACTCATAAAAACATGCAGTCTTCCTATCTTCCTCAACCCTTTCCACTTAGAAACACTATGACAGTGGTTCAAATTTTTCATGCAGAAATTCACTCACAAGATTAGAAAGTGTAAGATACTGTCTCCAAAATCCACAGGTTAACTAATAAGCCCTAAAAATAAATAAAGAAAATCTAGAAAGATAAGAAGGAACAATGTAAAGTCATATCTTTTATATCTGCACCAAAAGTCTTCTCTTATTTCAGAAGGTTGAAAACTATGCTTTTTACCCTGGCTTGAGGATATTTACACACCAGCCTCAATCCTGTCCCATTTAAGTCATAGGGTCTCTAACAAGCCCATTAATGTGTCATCAGGGCATAAGCAAATATGTCCTAAAGTAAACATTCACTCTAAAAAATTACCTGCTTCTCCACTATGCCGTTCAAGGCCAAGATGTATCCATAAGAATTTTATCTAAATGAAAACCCAAATTTTAAATTTTAATGGAAAATTGAGAGGAAAATATGAGGTGATTTAACTCCTGCAGCCTGGATCCTTTCTTTAGTCTTTCAAAAGCCATTTATGTAATAGAAAAGCCTTTCTACTCACACAGTAGACAATGTCTCTGTTTAGGTCTGCTTCTAATAACATGTATATTATTAATCTCTTCTACAAGCTGTGCTAAGAATCTCTTTTGAGAAGCAATGACATCTTTGCATTATTAATAGCTGATTCAATCTGGCTTGCTGTAGTAACAGCTTTTGCCAGTGTGAGATTAGGTTCAACTAACAGCCTTACGAATTTCAGCATGTCTTTATCTAGCAGGGTATTATAATACAGTGTTCTTCTGTGCCCAAGAAATGTAGCCAAACAGAAACCATGCCTGCCTGGTATCATCAATCGCAAGCAGGCAATTCTCAGCCACACTTACCACATTTTTTAAGGAATTGTTTTTCAGTCTCCAAGGGAAAGGCTAAAATAATACAGTAAACACCTTCATGATTCTTCCTCGTTTTATTTTTTTGCTATTTCTTCATATATCTTCAAGCACCTCTCCCTGCCTTATGCTACAGTTTCTATATTTCTCACTGACTTTTTTTTCTAGTGCATTTTTCCAACGTTCTCCAACTTTGTTTCATTTTTCCTTTAAGAATACCTGTTTGCTTTCCATACCTCCATCTATTTTTAATTTTCTATTTTTTAATTTTTAATTTTTAATATTTTTTTTAATTTTAAATGCCTATAATGCTATTGAATAGATGTTAGGACTTTAATAGATTTCTAACACCACAAGGGACAGGACTGGGAGATTGACATTTTGACCCCTCGTTTACTGCCATATGAGCTATTGGGTGTTCTGGATACATTGGTTCTCCTTTTCCTGTCAGAGCAGACCATTCTTTTGCAGGTATTATCTCATCAGTCTTTCAGACAAGTGTGCACACTAAGCTGGTCTGGCTCATGAGTAATCATTTGTTTTCCACTTTTGTTCATCTTCTTCATTAAATGAGTTTAGGTGCTACAAAAGAGACAAAACTAAGAGTTGGCAGGTGGAGGGGGAGCAGTTATTGCTGCAAAAGAGGGAAAAATATCTTCTCTGCACTCAGTTCCCTTAAGCTGCTGGTCTGAAAGTCTCTTTCAGAAGGAGAGCAGTGTTTTTTTCCTTCATTCACTTTCAGTCCTCATTTTTACTGCAGTATTGTTTTATGCAAGGCTCAGTTTAAAAGCAGGCTGATGGAGTCAGGTAATACTAAAATGTACAAAATGGTATTCTAAGTTTTCGTTAAAAATGTGAAAGAAGATTGATATTTTCAAAATTCTGAAACATGCTGTTGAGAAATGTAACAACCTATTGATTTTATTTTATTTTATTTTTTTCTGAGCTGGTAGCAACTGAGAGGGAACTTCTATTTTATAGTGGAAATTCTCCTTCCTCTACAAAGAATGGATTAAATTTTGGATGCAAAGCAAAATCAAGATTCTAATAGAAAAATATGATTGAAAAGCATTTGACAGGAAGCATTTTTACCACCCGGAACACTGACTTGAATGTATTTCAGATATTACCAGGAGAACTTCTAAGAAGGCTTAGGACACAGTTTGGAAGAAACTGAGAAATAAAAGTAACCAACAGAAGTTGGATAAAACAGGGGTTGTTTGAACCATCTTTTCCTACTTTAAGCCTTATTGCTTTTATTACTGAGACTTTACCTAATATTAGATATATAATTTGTTTTTATTTGCTTTTATTGCCTTTAATATTAATTTTAGCTTTTTTAGAAAAATGAATAAAGGTTGCCCACTCTTAAAGCAAGGAAATAATTTCCTGAGATGCTGAAGAGAAGGAAATATGCCTAAAACAGGATGATAGAATAGGATGGGTCCTAAATCAATACCATGGACACAAAAACAGTCAGTTCCTCAGAGAGTCTGAGCAGGATACAGATTATGGTTGGCAAGACAAACAAGGAGCATCTGCTGAGCAGCCAAGTCAAAACCAGCCAAGCTAAATTCAGACCAACAACATAGAGGTGAAAAGGTTTGCATTATGCTGGCTAACCTCAACTATCCAATTTCATTTAACTACTTTTTGGTTCTCACTGTTTGTACTTGATATATCAATCTCATCTTTGTAAGATTAACATACTTTTTCCACGAAGTTTTACTTTTAAAAAAGCAGAAACAAAGAGGAAAGATCCCAAGACACATTGTCTTTTTCCCTGGTTTCACATTAGCTTGACATTCAAGCTGAATTTGAAGAGCTTTTTGTTATTGCTCAGTGGTATCGATAAACAGTTAGTCATGTGTATCTCACAGGAAAATACATGGAAACATTGAAAGGATGTTTAAAAGATCAGGGGAGATTATATGATAAAATAATATTTATACTTTTCACATACCCCAACATAGTCAGAAAATTATTATGACCATGTTTCAGGTTTCATAGTAAGCCCTTTTTGGGAGAAATGAATTATTGCAGGCCTAAGAACTATGTGGCTGCTGAAAGACTACCAACCCATGATGGTCCCTCCCTCCAGATGAGTGCTATCAAAAACATGGTAAGACCTTAATATTTAGCTGTAAAACTCAAGGGAGAATATATTTACATGAAGTGATTATCTCTTATGTTTCTGGACATTCTAAAGATACATTACATTCTCCTAATAATACTTGCCTTCTTTTTGATATGATGTTTTGGAAGAACAGCTTGCACTTATAATCAGTACAATTTATCACCTATCCCCAAAGTACCCTGCCGTTGAAATGCCTGACATATATATTAGGTGTTGTGGATTTAGCAAAAATTGAATTATAAATTGCCTTGCCAGCTTTTGCCTCTGGAAATAATGAAAAAGTGAGCTAAAGAAATGTTCTCCTGAAGGATTTATTTTTAGTGGCTATAGAGAAAGAAACAACAAACATGGATTGACCAGATTTTATCATTTTAAGAACTGAATAGCTTGGTCTCAAGAAAAGTTTTCATTCTTTTGATTTTTTTTAAAGAAAAAAGACTGCACTGAGAGTGCTTGAATGTCTCTGAAAATAACTCAATTGAGAAAGGGGGAAAAGAAAAGAAGGGAAAAAAAAAAAAGAAAACATTAACAAAACATTAATTTGTACTCAGTAAGCTATGAGAATTTCAAGGTCTTGTGCCCAAATGAAGTCAAGTTAAATGTCATCCAAAATACTTTCTTTTCTCTTCTCTGGTAAGTGCCATCTCTCAATGAATGAAATTATTTGCAATGGTCTTTTAGAGTTTAACATTATTCAACTCCTCAGAATAATAGGGCCTTTAATAAGTTAATAATCTAAATTGGCAGAGCTATGCAGAATCCACTTTTAGCAAGTATTCCAGCATCAAACATGGAGCTAACTTAAATGTTAATTGTAAAGGTATTCAAAAATTCAGTAAACTTTGGTAATCCTAACTTTAAACTGACATCTAGTGTTTCCTCATGAATTACATTCTTGTCTCTTGATAAATTCCTGCAGAAAAACAAAATGTACCCTGTGTTCTTCTATAGTTATTTAATTCAAAGAAAAATATTCTACATGAGAATGTAGATAATTTGAGAGTAAGCTTTCCTTTTAAAAGATAAATTGAAACTGTAGCCCAGTTTGTGTCATTTGTAAAAAAAAAAAAAAAAAAAAAAAAAAAAAAAAAAAAAACTAATGTTTTTACAATCTTATTAGAAGTTTTTGCTTCAATAAACTGATGTTGGAACGTGAGCTCATATTCTTTGGTGTTTTTTGTGTGTGTGTTTTTTGTTGTTGTTGGGGGGGGGGTAAGTTTAAATACCCAGCATTTTGGGTGTGCATGTTTTTAATATAAGTGATATGAGAATACAAAATCTTACTGGGGTGTGTTATGTATGTGTGTAAAAAATTAAAAGCAGATACTTATCAGTTAAATATTGCCTCCTTCTTATATTAAATATCCTGTTATTAAATGAGCTGATCCTAAAATTCTGATGTGCATTTGGTATTACTGGGCAAAAGGTGTTTGAATTGTCTTTTTATAATTGATGCATTCTACAATATGACTGCCAGATTATAGTCACATGAAATTCGCTCAGCAGCTTGACTGCATAGGTTAATAAAATATAACTGTCTACACCGTGTGGAGAGGAGTGCAGACAAATGGAATCAGATTATTTTTTTTCCTAAATATGGTTGAGAAATATGAATAATATTAGCATTCACTCAGTTCAGCTTACAAAGTGACTGCTGTTCT
This sequence comes from Cygnus olor, assembly GCF_009769625.2. NCBI lineage: Eukaryota > Metazoa > Chordata > Aves > Anseriformes > Anatidae > Cygnus > Cygnus olor. The sequence continues at coordinate 24,907,455 of NC_049172.1, forward strand.
TTAGGAAGTGATATAAAGAAACGCCAACAAGAAAGCAAGGAAAGATATAAAATCTGAGAAGGTGAGTCTTTAACAACTGTAATGGTTAGAATCCTTAACCATCAAGAACAAAGTCAAGAATGCCCAACATCTTGAGTGAATAAGTGAATAAGTTTGATAAAGCTGAAAACAGACACACTGATGGAAAGACCAAAATAAACTATTTATCATAAAAGAAAGACCGCCACAGAAGGCAGGGGATGAGTTTACAGAATATCCATAAAAGCCTACACAGAAGTGAAGGGCACAAGTCTTGATCCTTTTCACAATTGTAAGCAGTACCAAGATTAAATCAGTGGAAGGAAAAAACACACAGCAAGGAGAGGAAAGACCAGTTTCCCTGGTGTATTTCTATTTTGTTACGTCCTTGTTAGCTTTTAGTGCCTTGCCACTTATTTTTCTCTTTTGCATGGGTATGTACTTGAGTCATTGGTCACCATCGGTGACTGAGGAGGAAAAAAAAATAATAAATATAAGCAAGAAGTTGTAATGTACGTGCATTATATAAAATGCATATAAAGGCTTACAAGTTGGCAAATATGCCAAAGAAATGTGTCATCATATAGCCACAAAACATCCTGCAGATTAATCCTATGGTGGCCCTGCATGACACCTGTAGTATATGTGGGCATTAGGTCAAAATATTAGCTGAAGCTAATGATGGGCCCATTATAACCCTCCTTAGTGCTCATTACTTAGGGGACCTTTTGAAGGTGCTCTGTATCATTCTCTGGCTGACAGCCTATTCAGTGAAGGTTAGCAACTCCCTCTGAAGTCCTGTTTCTCTGTTGCAACTAACTACCTAGCTGGGGTCATGGAAGGCACACATGGATCCTTCACCTAACCGACAGAAATAGTATAGGAAATAATTAACATCTGCATGTGGTACAATTTCGAAGGAAAGTAAATTTACCGTTTTTCAAGGTTAATTTTTTTCTGCATTGAGTATAATCACCACAACAATGAATCAATGTTGTTAGCATTGCACTCAGATCTGTGGGGACATGAGTGTGCGTGATGTGTTCAGAAGGCAGTGGATGAATTCTACACAGATGTTCATGGAGCAGCCAAGGGGTTAAAATAATAATATTCCTGTAATCCCGGTTTATACTGTGGGTGAACGATAGAGTTCTTCACCTCCCATAGCTCTGGCACTTCAGAGCATCTTTAACTTAAAATGCTCATTCAGCCTCTCCTTTTAAGCTATCATTGCAACATCACTGCAATCCATTTTCATTTAACTTTTCAGCTTTAATAACTGCACATTTGATCCACAATAAACTTGATTCATTATAACTATCGTTTACTGCAAGTGTGGAGTGTCTCCTTTGAAAGATTGTATGGATAACTTGGAAAAACAATTGTGCATTTCCCACTTACTATTTCTTGCATATCTTATTGCATGAAAAATAATAAATCTCTCTTGAAATCTGCACATTTCCCTTCTTGTTCCTGCAGTGGCCCTAATGTCAAAACAAAAAAAACCAAACAAAACAAACAAACAAAACAAAACAATCATATTCAGGGCAATGGACAAAATGGAAGCCTGCCAGCTCAGTATTTTCTTACTCTCCCAATTTGAATCTGACCTTGCCTTCCCTAGCATATTTATCAATCCCTATTAGGTATGAAAGCTAATTTTAAAACAGCCATATTTTGCTTCACACTATAATTTCCCCCAACTTTCTCAGTGATTATTTGCTGCAGTTGCTTACATAATTACTCCAGTAACTTGTTTAAATCTTTTGTGAAATGCTTAGATAAAATGATACTTACTTGCATCCCAACCTATGGAGCTGAAATTACCCTTAGGGGTTGCATACTTAGCTATTTCCTGACAGGTAGATTTACAGATTTAACAAAAATGTGGTGTTTTTTGTGTTCTTTTTTTCTCCAAAACAGCATTCTTTGTACATGTGCTTGAGCACAATGTGTCAGTTTTGGAAACATCAGTTTTATCACAGCAGTACTTAGTTTTGAAAGCTTGAATCTATCTGCCCGCTTTTAGTACAGTAACACCTGCCAACGAAGACACAAATTTGATTTGTGATGAATTCAGGTAAATCAAACTGAAAAAAAAATCAATGAAATTTAGCAACATTTAAAATGTTGGAGTCCAGGTACACATGTTGTTCAATTTTAAAATTATAAATAAATAAATAAATGAAAGTACATTTATTGATTAATGATCAGTAGCAAGGGAAGGAATAAAGAAACGTTCTTTGAAAGGCAAGAGGAAATTCCCCTGAAGTAGCACTTCAGATTGAGAATTCTGAGTGCAATTTATTACACTGAAGCCTGAGGTCTTGAAGCAGCACTTGCCTCCTTACTAACTTACCAGGCAGTAGGGGTTAGAGGGTATGTGTGGGGGTATTTCTGCAGGGGCAATGAGACACAAGTTTGTCTGCATAACATGTCAGAAGCTACAAAAAAGATCTAGGCACAGCCAGGAATCAAACCCAAGTCACCTCCGATCAAATGGGGTTAGATCTAATAGGTGGGAATAAAAACGTCAAACAAGGGAGTAACTTGAAGTATCAAAGTACTGAAGCAAATTGGAGTTTTAGCAGTCAAAGCCTCTGTGATATTTTGCAAAAGCTAGAAGTTTACAACCTGACAACCTCCAAGATGGAACTCACTGTAAAATTATAAAACATTGAAGAACTTTTACACTCATTCTTTTCACTATATTTCCCCTTAGCCCACAGCCCCAGAACCCTTCTCATTCCATTATTTTAAACACATTAGACTATGGACATGGGGAAACACTTCAGTCAGCTCTTCTTATGTTCAAACTCATTTAAAAGCTGATTTATTCCCCAAGTAGAGAAGTCTGCAATAAAGAAAATAATCTGTTTCTAGCCTGAGATGACATTTAGCAAGTTTCAGAGCAAAGATTCAGGACAAAGTCATAAGCCTCTGAAAAAAAGAATTTTCCACTGGAAATGCTGACAGGTCCTTAAGCAGAGTGGTGTGAACAGCAGAGCTGTAATAAGCAGTAATTTAAAGGCTGTGCACTAGTTAACTATTAATGCTAGTAAACAAGTGACCCTGATGGGATTTCAAATTAGAACTTCAAGCAAACCACTTGATATTTAACCCTCTTGCTTTTCTTTCAGCTTATGGAAATGGAAACATTATATCATAATATTATTGTAGCCCACTCACTTGATAAGGACAGAAATCAGATAATAACTGATAAAACTTCTGTGACAATAAGAAACTCCATGTTTTGACAAATGCAGCCATCAAACCTTTTTTTTTTTTTCTAGTGGCAATTACTACTACATTTCTACACCGACCTTTGTTGGCTGTGGCATCTGGAAATGAGAAAATAGTGTGCTAACTATACATCCTATTCTTCCATTCAGCAATAATACTCAAAGACCAAGTTAAAAATAACCCCCTCTTCCTGAGCCTCAGCCATTTTGCACAGACCCAAGTCAGATGGTGGATTAGATTTTCCTCAGAAGTAAACTGCTAAGCAAATTCTCAGGACAAGCAGATGGTAAAGAATCCAAGAAAAACCCTATATAAAGCTGGCTAGTCTTTAGGAGCTGCACACAGAAGATTTCCTAGGCCTGAGCCCCATGTGCTACCTTCTTAAGAAAACTGAGGGAGGAGACATGCACTAGCTTGAGGAGCTTTCCAGAAATGTGCTGCCCCACTGTATGATACAGCTTGGCTAGATGAGCAGACAAGTCCTAAGTCTCAGTTCTCTTTAACTTGAAGCTGGGACAACCCTGAAGCTCCTGTCCTAGCACAACCTCACTACTGATACATATGGGATTTAGATAAATCAAACTCAGAATATTCAAAAGATGTCCGTGGTAATCAAGATACCAAGCTGATCACTGTTGGTATGAAGCAAGAATAACATGATCTCCATTAAAGACTAACCACTCTTTCCCCAAAATTAGAGATCACCAAAAGATAAGATATATGGTATGAGTTTAAAACAAGGTAAATATACACTGCAATTTGAAGGTGGGCCTGTGTCACAAAACACACCAGAACCTCACTACCTCCCTGCTCTGTTCTCCTCTGGATAAGGCCGAAGTAGTCCTACTGTCCAGGAAAAAATAAATAAATAAATAAATAATTTGCTGCTTCCTCCTAACCTGAAATTAAGAAGCCCCGACTTACTCTGCAGGGAATGCCAGTGACATGTTTAGCGTACGGAAGAGTGCTTGATTTATAGCCTTAAAATCAAGAACTTTTCTGGTGACTAAACAAAAGAAAACATTTGAACATTCATTTAAACTAGCCCAAAACATCAGAGAGAGCTTGTGTCATATCTTCATTCACACATGCTGTGGTATTGTACTACATGAGCTGTAAACAGCCTAGAAAAATAAAGGAAAGAATTTCATCACCGTCACTTACACTGACCTCCTGCAGGTATGGAAAGAACCACAGCCCCTCCTCATTCTGTTTCTGGTAGTCAAGTGAAATAACTTTCCACTAAGAGGTAACTCCTGGTTGATTTTGAGTGTAAAGCGAGCAAGTGACAGACTATCCATTTGATCATACTCCTGTCCAACTCCCTTAGGGCTTTACTTAACCTCTGGCAAGTGGAAGAGAGAAGGATTTTCACAGCAACCCTGTCTTCTCCCTTCTATCTGCTCCTTAAATATCGTGTCTGCTGTGGTTGACTCTGAACAATACGACTGTGCAAGAAGTCTAGATTTGTCTTAAAATTCAACGTGCTAAGGGAATACAACTTACAGACAACACTTTTTCTGAAAGTGGTGTGAATGCTGTCTGTTCACACAGCTCTCTATAAATACAATAGAAATTAAAATGAAAAATAAATGCCTATAAAATCTGAGACACTAAAGAATGGCTGTGAAAAGAAATAGTGAAGAGAGAATGAAACTTTTAAAAATATTTCTGCTCCATGCTGTTAACATTAATCAGGTGTTGGAGTAGGATTTCATAGAAAACTCTTAATATTTTTAGGTCTCTGTAGCTAGCTTCAAACCAGTGTTAATTAAATATATATATATATATATTATTCCAAGTAAAATACTATGAAAATAAGCAGAGTTAGCTATTATGCAAGTCATTGTCAGTTTACAAGCAGATTTTTTATGAGGGCAGAAGGAAAAATCAATGAGGCAAATAATCTCTAAAGAAGCAGTAATCTTGTCTTCCTCTTATTAATTAAAAAAAAAAAAAAAAAAGAAAAAAAGAAAAAAAAAGAAAGAAAGAGGATGAAAAAAGATAAAGGAAGACCAAACAAACTAAATTCCTTTACATGGGCATTACAAATGTTTGCATTTTCCAAACAGGCACTAATATGTCTTTATAACTAAAAGCAAAGAAGTGCTACCATGACTATAAAAGATTAAGAAATGTCTGTGTCTCCCAGATTCCATATAACAGGCAAAATAGTCCTGTGATGGGTCTCTTAATTGTCAGCCAAGTCTTTTTTTTTTTAAACACTAAGGTCTGGAGCCATTTATTATCCTTTATTCTCTTTTTCATAGGTTTAGTAATAAAGAGGAGTAGTGTAAATGGAGCATACCTTTTTTCAGTGATATTTTTGCAAGTGTTACTAAAGATTTGGCATTTACAATTGACTTTGCAACTAGATATGCTTCAACTAGGAAGTATAGTTCTATGTTTCAATAATCCTGAGGCTGCAGTATGTTGCAATGTGGAAGAATTCACCCTCCTACGTTTCCTTGCAACACCAATTACATCTGCAAGAATATTAAAACATCTCCCCCAGGTCTCTTTCAAACTCCCTTTCAGCGAAAAGGATTCAGAAAACTTCTTACCCTATCAATTTCCCTCAAAATCCTTTCTCTTGTTACCACATAAAAAAGGAATTATAGAAAAGAGCTGGTAAAGCAGCTCAAGCAAAAAGAGAAATGTTTCCATTTCAGTTCTCTCAGAATTTGTCAGTCACTTTCTCATAAAGTTTTTTTGTTGTTTTGTTGTGTTGTTTTTTTTTGTGGGTATTTTTGTTTGTTTGTTTTGTTGGTTTTGTTTTGTTTTGTTTTCTCAGGAATAGGACATTTCCCCGTAACATGGTGTAATGTTAGTCACTTTAAAAAAAATGAGAAATTCTAGCTGATACTTCAAGTCATTACAGCACCACGTCAGCACTATTGCAACCAGATACAATTCCACTGACTTCAGGCCTTTAAGCACAAGCAAGTCTGAATTTTCTTCATAAAGTCCCAGCATATACTTCTAAGAACAAGGGAAATATATCCTTAATTTTTCACTAAACTACTAAATTAATTGTTCACAGATATATATAGCAAGTGATCACAATATTCCTTGCATATTTGCAGGAAAGCTACTCTCCAGCACAAGCAAGCCAGACCAACTAAGATGTCAGTACTGCTCAACGGGGGTTTGATTTGTGCTGGGGAGACAACACAATCCAATGAGCAGCACAAAGAAGCTCCCCAATCTGAGCTGTAGCATTATCCATTTGAGGAGACACTTTGATCTAGTCATTTGGGAGCTGCAGTTTCTCAGTCAGTAAGACACAAATCTTTGTGCCTATCCACCTCTGCAACACATTTTGCCAGTGGAAAAATACTACACGGTCCTATGTTCCAATTTGTGTAATTTTAGTCAGTATCTGTGATTGCTTTTTACAACATGCATTTTGAATTAAAGAGGACAAAATGGTTTGCCTGTCCTCGGCCTTTTTCTGGTCCTGCCAGACCTAGTTCTGTTCATCTTCCTGCTGGTTCCAGATATCTGCTGTGTGATCCTATGCCCTCTATTTTGGCACGCCATTCCTCTCTCATGTCTCCAGAAACTCCTATTCTCATTACTGAATGAGTACATTTAGCAAAATTAGTCATGTAGCCTAGCTAATTTCTTTTCTTTTTCTTTCTTTTTCTTTCTTTATTTTTCTTTCTTTTTCTTTTCTTTTTCTTTTTTTTTTTTTTTTTTTTTTTTTTTTCTTTTTCTTTTCTTTTTTTTCTTTTTTCTTTTTTTTTTTTTTTTTCTTTTTTTTTTTCTTTTCTTTTTTTTTCTTTTTTTTTTTTCTTTCTTTTTCCTTTTCTTTTTCTTTTTTTTTTTCTTTTTTGCTTTTTTCTGTTTTTTTTTTTTCTTTTTTTTTCTTTTTTTTTTTTTTCTTTTTTTTTTTCTTTCTCTCTTTCTCTCTTTCTCTCTTTCTTTCTTTCTTTCTTTCTTTCCTTCTTTCTATTTAAAAAGTGCATTTGAAACAGTTTACATTTGAAGTCAGGTGCGCTAGATCAGGACATAGCAAAAGATTTGGCAGTGGAACAGAGTTCTTTCACTAGATTTGTCCTGCTAACCTGAAAGTAAAGTATTTGCCTTTTAAAACTTTATAGAATAATAATCCAAGATGAACTTCCATAACCTATAAACAGTTTTTGCTTCTCATTCTTCAGTTTTTTTGTAGTAAGCTTAGGGCCTCATCCCATAAGGTACTGAGCCAGCCTGAACTTCATTAGTATAATCATCATTAAAGATATTCAGGACCTCACTGGAGGTCTTTGGCAGGCGGGAGATAAAAACAAAAACAAAAACAAAAAAAAACACTGGTTATTAGAACTTCAGTTGGATATCTGTTTCATTTCTTCAGATATAGATATATAGGTATATAGATATATATTTTTGGCTTGCAATGTTTATTATAAAATCTCCTTTTTCCTGTGTACATTTTTTTTCCAAGTTTTCAGCCTCTACTCTGAAACACAAGGGACTGTATGGTTCATCAAAGCCCACTTTGCAGAATGAAATCTTCATTTACAGGATAAAAGTAATCACTAGTTTCTTGTTTAGAAAGATAAAAAAAATAAACATCTGCTCATTCAAAAGTATCATAAAAAATGACACATCATTTTCCTTGCTTATTCAGTTTGTCGGCTATTTAACCTTCTGTCAGAGAAGTTTGTCTTCAACATATGCTTTCTATACAGCCTACTGGTGTAAAAAATAATTATAATGTTTATTAAATTAAAATAATGAGGTTTATATGAACTTTCAATAATGCAGACAGGCAGACTATAACTGTAAACCACATGCTATATACTTTGGACTTTTACGGCTTTTAATTTATCAAAGGAAATAATTAGCACACTTTGTGGCAGCCAGTGATGGAATTTATTCATTTGGAAGCCATGGGTTTCCTGTCATTAAAACTACATCATGTCCTTCCTTTTCTATTAAACTTCAACTGAGGGCAGTAAGAAGTCACTAAAAGGAAATGAAGAGTTTTTTTGGCAACATTCGCATGCAATGATTTAATACTGCTAAAAGATAGCAACCCATAATGTATGCCAATAAGGGATGAGGGTTCCAATTACCACATTATTTCCTTTATTTGCTGCTTTGTTTGTGGTTCAATTAACTGTGATTTGCAAAATCACTTCAATAAATTTATTTTCTCTTCGTTGGCTTACTGCATTTTTGGTTCCTAATTACAAGTGCTTCTTTTGTGGCAAATAAAATGATTTAGATCTTTAATCAATATATTTAGATTTATATGTCATAGGATATTACTTTTTTTCCCTTCAAAGTGATCGATCACTTCTCGTTAACTAAAGATTCTATTTGGCTAAAATTAATGCTTTTGTTTTTTCTGAGGCATTTTTTCAAATATAGCTAGCAAAATATTTGGGTTTTCTTCAAGTAGAAAAGAAGCAAAAGTGCCAATAAAAGTTTCCTTCTCATCCACATCTACACACACAAAACACCCTCTGCCTTATGCACACAGCTATAAATGGCTTCTGCAGACCAAAACCTGCATCACAGAAGTAGCTCAGCCCAGACTGAAGCTGACTGAAAGATGCACGTCCTTTTTCTTCAAAGGAGGTCTAAAATCAAATTACCATAGAGACAGACAGCCTCTCTTTTACAGGAGTGGGTGGTCCTTCCAGGTCATGACCAAGGTACATCAACAGCAGCAGCAGAATGCTGGAGCGTCAAGTATTTTATTAAGTGATACCAGGAAATGTGAAGGAATAGATGATATAGAGTACTGTAAGATCTTTTCATTCATAATGACATTAGTTAAAAATTATTCAAACTGCATATACAGTGTGAGCCAGTCTTCAGCAGCTTAGCAGAAAATGAAATCTTAAAATGCTTAGAAGAATTATATATTACTAGAGTCTATGTTTGCTGTGTTTGATTCAAAAAAAAAATCTAGCACAATTAATTTATTGTTTGAATATTCCAGCTGCATACTTGACTTCTATATCTAGGATCTAACAGACAACTTAACTAAGGCAAACATTAGATATCCACAATATTTATTATCAAAACCTATTAACTTTGGGGGTATGAAGTCTTTAAAGCAATGTGCAGACAATTGTAAACAGGACCTTTACTGTGGTTCAATGGAAAAATGTTTAAATTCAGGAATATTTCCTCATAACCAGTAAAGTTGGACAGTGATATTGCTGCTGAGTTTGCAAATTAAGATGTAAGATCAGAGCTAGCTAAGATTGTCATATTGTCTCCTCTAATTTGGAAAAGTAGAACTAGGCTAGAGAGAAGCCCATAAAAGAGACTTTATGACTCTCTTCAAGGCTGACATAGAAGCCAATGCTCCAATCCCTTCTCCCAGCCTCTTGCAATTACATTTCCGCAGGAAGAAAGAAAAAGAATTAGAAACAGGATAATGTAGCTTTAAATCATTTCTCATAGCCTTTGCCTTCCAGTGAGAGCCCAGAGCTTTTTTAACATGCTTCTTATATTGTTTAGTGTTAAGCAACAAAAAGCACAACTTGTTTGACCCTTCCTCAATAAAAAATCATATTGTTCTGACATCCTATAAAATCTGTGCATGAGCCTCCTGAGCCATAGTGTCTTCTCCAATTGACAAGGAGCAAGTACTGTAAACATATACAGTAAAGATCCCTTGTAGACACATTTAAGGTAATTCCGATAAAGCAATGCATGTCATTAATATGCCACAGTAGCAGATAAGCATGTGCTACTATTACAAAACAATGACATTTCCAAAGCTGACAGCTATGTCATCACTAAACTTTAAAGTTCCTGAGTCATCAGGATGTGATATCTTGAGTGGATTACATTGCTTGTGTATGAGCAGGTATGACACGGCCCATGAACTCGTAGGAACACAATGTGTTTTCCTATGTGATCCAAATCTGACACTGCCTCAGTGTGGACAGATTAACATCCTAAAGAAGAGCAACATGTGAATATTTCTGACCCAACATCACTAAAAGAGGCTGAAAATTATAGTTGATAAGAATGTTTCTCCTTCCTCCCCACCACTACCAAACAGTGAACGTCAGTTTGCTAAAGGTCACAGTTGCTGTTAGTAAATACTGTAGTACTGTGTATGCGAATAACAATTGTGTTTCAGTACAAGAACATGTAGAAAACTTCATTTATGCTTACTAAAAAGAGAACTCCTGAATAAAGATGTTGTGTAATACTTTCAGAAGTCATACTTGTATTTACGTCAATATTTGCAATGCTTTTACAGTAGCTTCACCAAATCCTGATATGAGTCTGCACTATGAACACAAAGCTTTAATAAATTAAATGCCTACATAAATGCCAACCAAAATCCTGTGTTATTCCAGAATTATGATTCTCCAACAATCTTATTTGAACACGCTCCTATTTTTACAACACTTCTTCAAAGAGTTTCTATTTCAGTATTCACATGCTTTAACATTAATTTAATTTTGCAATTTGTCCTAATGGTGAAGTTCTATTATTATGTCTATTGTTAGGACTAGGAACTGTACCTTGGGGAGACTAAGGAAAAACATCTTCATTAATTTCAGATGTCCAGTGTGAGATATCTAGGGCCATTTTCAGACTGCATAGCCTTAAAACTATTTAAAGAAATTAAACAGTGGAAAATTTTAACTTTGAAAGTAAACAAAATCTGAAATATTTTGGCTCACAATTAAAATACTTCAGTAATGAAATACTACCATTCTACCTCAGGCAGCTGTAGTTCATAATCTTAATATTCCCATCCTCCTCTGTAGCCCAGGCTTTCTGAGCAAAACAAGAGTAGTAGGAAGAGACTGTTTTGTTATACAGTGCCTGATTACAGTGTTGAAGAACACATAGCCCGTCTGCCGATTTCAGCCCATGAAGACACATTAAGAAAAAAAAAACACTAAATACAGATCCATTAAGATATTGTGTCTGACTATCTAAACTAAAATATTTTGGTTCTCACATATTTGATTTTAAGAAAAATGTATGGACAGCTGCTGCATATAAGAATAATCCAGCTGAAGTTTTCCATGTTTCCTAAGGAAAGAAACATTCATTGCAGCTTGTACCTCCAAAGAGGAGCTCCCTTCATCTTCAGGAGCAGTTGTGAGCACTTACCACTTCAGCAAAGTGAGCCTTAGAGACTCAAGTCAGGTGTCTAGAAAATAAGAGCATATGGTGAAAGCTGGATCAGGGAGGCAAAGAAGAACTTTCTCACCACAGTACACAGCCCTACAGATCTCTCTCAAATGCTTTCAACTACTTTCCACTCTGCCTGCCTTCTATTATCACCTCCATCCCCAATATTCTGTTTCTTAAGGGCAGAATGGCAGGTTTTCTCTTCTTTTTTTTCAACCTGAGGTTAAATCCGGGGCTTGTTAATACTCATATGAATCGGGGAATTCAGGAATTGAGTGCTTTCTTTGCTTTCTTCTGCTGCTGTTGAAGTGCATTCCAAGCCTTTTTTTTTTTTCCCTTTAGGTGAAGATATAGAATTTAAATGTGGCACCAGTAATTAAAACAGATGAAGGGAAGGGTCTGTGCCTCCTTGAAGGAGAGTTTCCCAAATTTTCCAGGGCTCTCCTTACTTCCTGGACTAGAACTAGTCTGAGATAAACTCTCCAAAAATGCATAAACTTTGTATGTGTTAACTACCTGGATCCACAGCTCCATACCTGTTTGGTCTTACCACTTGCTAACATGAACATAGCCTTAAAGGGCCAAGGCTCCCCATGAAAGTTGAGAGAGGAGTGACTATGCCTTGAGTAATTTGTAAGAGATGAGTGAACTGAGAAAAGCCAGCTGTCTGGAAACATGATTAAGATGTTAGTCAGGTCACTCTGTACAACTGGTGGAAAACGTTTAAGGGTCAAAAAAAAGCAGAAGATTACCAACAGCTAATGAGTATGCATCATCAGTGCTCTTGGTCTCCCAAGTCCAACAGGGTTTTCCTCTGACATTGCTTACAGGGTCCTAGGATGGGAGAAGAGGAAATGAAAGAAAGGAGCACCATGACTGGATAAAAATGGGGAAGAAGGGGACAAGAAAAGCAAGGTAAAGAAATACAGGAGTTAGACACAAAGTGTAGTTGAGAAGGTAACAGGACAAAAGTAGCACAAAAGAGCAGGGACGGAGGAAGATGAATGCCAGCAGGTTTTGATGAGAAGGGCCAGGGATGGGTGAAGTGAAAAAGAGCTGCCCAGCTTACCAGCTGGGGTAGGAGGCAACATAACTGTCATGTCCATGAGGGCACCAGCAGCCCTGACTACTCCCTGGGGCTCCCCCCACCCTGCCCAGAGCCCAGGGCCCCATTTAAGCCCCCAAGGGCCATCAGTCCCTACCCCTGTGACACCATGGCAAGGCCGGTCTCCAGCTCTACACAGCCCCACAGGCCCATGTCCCAGCCTGGCCTTGGTCTGGCCCCGTTCCGGCCCTGTTCCCAGAGGGAGGCCCGATGCCTGGGCCTAGAGTTTCCCCAGTGCCCTCAGCTGCCTGGCTCCTGGCTGGGGCAGTGGGTTGGGCCCTGGCTGTGGCGCCCTGCAGCCCATGCAATACCCTGACAACAAACCTTACACCTACAGCTCAGCTGCCAATTCTGGCATGAAATATGGGGCTCTGGGGTTTACTCAGCTCCTTTACTTTGCACATATTTCTGAACTCCCCTCCCACAGCAGACCTCTGTACCTGCTCCAGTGAGACAACACAAGCATACAGAAAAAGGGTCACCAGTCACTCCCCAATTACATGGTTCAAGGAATTATGCTGTAGTTCTTGATGCCCTAGTGCTGCTGAGGTACAGTTGGATAGATCAGCTGTTTTTTTCAGTTTGCATCCTACCTCCTGAAAGCTTCTGTAACAGAATATTAACACTGTGAAGTCAACCTAATGGATATTTAGGAAATATAGTAGTTAAGACTGTTATGCACTGATTTTCACCTTTCTGCCTTTATGCAGTTGCATTCTGATATGCTTATTAATTAGGTACTCATACATGTTGTTGTTTGGGAACCCTTCTTCAACCAGTGCAGAGAATGTACTGGATGGAAATAGAGAGGCCTCCTTCATTCACAAGTTGCCTCTAAGACTTCTGCTGTTCGTTGCCGAAAGTGGGAGTTTATGCCAGGAGTGGGAGATTCTGAAGGGAAAAGAGTTTTGTAGACAAGGTGAAAAAAAAAAAAAATCTAACCTTTAACAGTTCCTTTTTTGTTCTTTCTGCTGAAGAATGCAGCTGGTACTTGGTGTTGTGTTGTCCTTGCCACCTACTCCATACTCCTAGCAAGAACATACCTATTAGGGGAGGATGGGGCCTCTTCTATTCAGTAGCTAACTTAGTGGCTGCGGATACAGATGGAGGTGTTCCTCAAACTGTATTGTCTTTTGCAGATAGATTGAAATAGTAAAGCTTATGAAGGGAGAAAACCTCCCTGAAGTGTCTGAATGTGAAATAAGTGAGAGGCATGCCTTTGTACATCTGTCCAGACATCAACTGAGGGGGCTATGTACAAAGTTTCTAGAATTGGAAGAGAGGCTAGTTTATTTGTGAAGCATCGGTCCTTGCTCAACTAAGAAAATAATTCACAAGTTGTAGCTTATGTTGTGGTTTAGCCCGGCTGGCAGTCAAACACCACACAGCCGTTCGCTCACCCTCCCCCCTCCCTCTCCGGGATGGGGGAGAGAAACGGGAAAGTGAAGTCTGTGAGTTGAGATAAAGACAGTTTATTAAGACAGGGAAAAGAATAACAATAATAATAATAATAATAATAGTATTAATAGTAATAATGTGTACGAAATAAGTGATGCACAATGCAATTGCTCACCACCCGTTGACCGATGCCCAGCCTATCCCCGAGCAGCCGGCCCCCCCCTCCACCCCGGCTAGCCACCCCTATATATTGTTCAGCATGACGTCAGATGGTATGGAATACCCCTTCGGCCAGTTTGGGTCAGCTGTCCTGGGTCTGTCCCCTCCCAGCTCCTGCTGCATCCCTAGCCTGCTCGCTAGCAGGACAGAGCGAGAAGCTGAAAAGTCCTTGGCTTGGTGTAAGCACTGCTCTACAACAATTAAAACATCAGCATGTTATCAGCGCTCTTCTCATTCTAATCCAAAACATAGCACCCTGCCAGCTACTAGGAGGAAAATTAACTCTGTCCTAACTGAAACAGCTTATAACAGATTAAAAACTGATTAAAAAACAGAACAGATTACTGGGAATAAATAATTACTGTTCATTAAAAATGAACAGATGACTGGGAATAAAATTGGACCAATCCTAACTAGAAATAACATCTAAACCCAACCTAACTTCCCACAAAAGGACTTTAAAAACTCATGAAATAACTTTTTTTTTCCTTTCCAATTGGTATAAGCCTTTGTACCTTCAGACACTATGAAAATAAATGTCAAAACATCATATGAAAACTTAATTTTGAAATATCTCTGAACTGTTCAAAACCCCCTTCATAATCTAACAAATCTTTGTCTAACAAAAGTTTTGCTCATCTATAAGTAATGGGATTTAGAAAACGTCATATGTATGGATTATTAAAGTAAACAGTGTTTTAATCTACAGATAAATTACTTTGAGTTGCTGGCTTTTTTCTTTTTGTGTTTATAGCAAAAGTAAATATAGGAGATTACATCAAAAGTGCATTAAAAACATTTTTTTATAACAATGTGGAAAATATTGCATTAAATACTGGATAATTTTTGTGTGAAAACTTGGATATATCCTCTATTAAAAATGTTAACTGTTTTGAACAGAGCTGCTTGGTAATCCACAAATGACTGAGAAAGTAATTGAGGGAAATATCACCTAGACTTGCCCATTTTCATATTCCTTTGGGGGTTCTGGTTTTGGCCACTGTTGGAGACAGGATACTGTGTTACATAGATCCTGTTTTGATCTACTATGGCTGCTTTTTCCAGTCTTAGAAATTTTACTGCTTGCTAATTCTGGTGCTGTGTGATGATCCTTCCCAGTTTTAATATGGGTGGATATTTCCTTAAGTGGAAAAAAAATATAAACCACTGTATACAACTTTTTTTTCATTAAAAGAAAAAAAAAAAAGATCAGGTGTTCATTCCTATTAATGATGTCCCCTCAACCTAGTCATGTTAATAAATTTTATGCTGTCAAAATGATGACAGAGAAAGTACGATCAGATATATGGGAGGAATGAGCAGTAGCAAGATGTAGGTCTGAAGTGTCAGAGGAATACTAGTAAGAAAATAAAAAGTTGACCAAACCAGAAAGTAGAAAGAAAATGAATAAAATAAAAGGAAAGTTGCATTCCTTGACTTAAATATATATATATATATATATATATATCTTTGTGACAAGTGAGCAAATAGTTGGAAGCATCTCTGATGAAGGGCCTGGAACACAAGTCCTATGAGGAGCGGCTGAGGGAACTGGGGTTGTTTAGTCTGAAGAAGAGGATGCTCAGGGGACACCTTCTTGCTCTCTACAACTACCTGAAAGGAAGTTTTGGGGAGCTGGTGGTTGGCATCTTCTCTTGTGATAGGACTAGAGGGAATGGCCTCAAGTTGCACCAGGGGAGGTTTAGGTTGGAAATTAGGAGACATTTCTTCTCAGAAAGAGTAGTCAGGCATTGGAATGGGTTGCCAGTAGAAGTGGTGAAGTCACCATCTCTGGGGGTGTTTAAGGAAAGGTTGGACCTGGTGCCACATGGTTTAGTGGGTGACGTTGGTGGTAGGGTGACGGTTGGACCAGATGATTTTGGAGGTCTTTTCCAACACTAATGATTCTATGATTCTATGAATGACAGAAGAAACACTGGAAGTAGCTAAGAAAAATAAGAAAAAAGGAGTTTGTGGTACTGTTGCCAGAACAAACACAAAGGAGGAAGAAAACCTTCAAGAGAACAACTTTGTGCTTAGATTAGCTATCAAGAAATCAGAAAATCCAAAACCAAATAAATTCAATAACTAGAAGCAATCTACCCACAGTTCAGGGGGTAGAGAGGGGAGACCTGGTCTTGTTTGGTTTTTTTTTATCTGTATTATATTTTTAAGCACACAAAACTTAATGCTATATCAATGGGAAATGATATTACATAGGGACTGTATATTGAGGATATATTTAAAACTCTTCTGATAAAGAGCATCAGAACCCTGCAACTGCATATTAAACAGGTTGTTCTCAGATGCAAAAGCATGATATCATACCACTGGAGCTCCACCATGCATGCTGATATAGCTTTGTTTTTGAAGTAAAATCACATTAGATGCAAAATCACAGGGAGGTCGTGCAACATGACCAAATAAGATTATGTGTTAGCTTTGAGTCTTTATTCAAATCATAATGTCATGCTGATTATATTCACGTAAACAGTATTTGAATTTTTATATGAATAATATAATATATATATATATATAATCCTTATATGAAGATATATATGTGTATATCTTCAGCTGATCTTAGGGTAGGGTGTGAGCAGAATTTGACCACAAGACATAAATAGAGGTTAAGCTATTTCAGAGATACATAAGTCCTTTTGACATTTAAAATTGCTCTCAGAGTCTGAATAATCACAGTCCATGCATGAAAACCCTTGGGAAATTCTTTTTTTTTTTTTTTTCCTGTTTTAGGTTGATACCATTTAGTACATGGGACAAGTATGAATGCAATCACAAATCTATGGGCTCTAGACTCCATGCTCACCGACAATGTATTCAGCACTATGGAATATAAATGGACAGATAAGCCCTACTTTATTTATTTATTTATTTTCAAAAAAAAAAAAAATCACTGCCAGCTTGACATACAGATTTAAATAAACACTCCACATGGAAGCTGAAGTTCAGGTCTTTTACTGAACTTAAGAACTTTAAGTGTATAGTGTTCATGTAGATTCAAATTCAGAGTCTGACATATACTCAATCTTAGTTAAGACCTAGGTATTTTTGTTGGCAGAAGAATTAGTGCTAAAATCATAACACATTCCAGTTTTCTCATTCTATTCCAGTTTAGTTTATGGATTATCTAAGAGGATATCCATATACAGTTCAAAGAAAGTTAACGGGTCAAGATCCAATGTTCCTGGAACTTCACTAGTCAGATCTCAAAACTGTTTCAAACTAACTTTAGTGAATGCCTGAGGTACAGAGACACTAGTTTATTTGTTTAGGCAATAATTGTCTTTTGCCTCCAGAGAAGCCCTAAAATTGCTTCTATGTTTAGAATCAAGATTGGTCTGTTAAGGCTGCTTGTCACAAAGTTTCACCTCTTTTTAGAACTGTTTATTCCCAGTACCCTATTTCCCAATTTAGTCCATTATGGAGTTTGATTGATGCATCTGCCTGTCACAATATAGCAAGAACACTTGAATCCTTTATCAGATGCCTTAGGCAGTACAATTACTATTTAAGGGTTATAGTGATATTGTTTGTTAAAGGTTTATTGCCTGCCTTTCTGAGCAAACATTATTATTTGCATCTATCAGGTTTTTTACTCTCAGTTTGGGGGGAAAAGACTGTGTGAAAATACATTCTTGTCAAAAATACTTAGAGACCCACTCTTGTCCCTCAGCTGGAATTTACTGCAGTCAGTGAGATTTGCGTATATAGATTAAATTAAAAATAAATTATTAACAACAACAACAACATGTTTCTGGTCTTGTTCCATAGGCTAAAATATTGTAAAATCATATCCTCTTCAGCAATTGAAAATTGGGTAGCATTGCTTTATAGCCACTAATATGACAGATATTATCTGTACAAGGGACAAATCCAAGCTGTTATAGCCACAGAAAAATAAACTAGGAAGGAGACTTAAGTCATCCTGCCTGTCCCTTGCCCCAAGATATGATCAGGTCTAGCTGTGTTATTCCTGAAAATATTTGCTTGGCTTGTGACTGAAGATTCTCCAGAGATGGGATACCCAAAATTTCCCTAGGCAATCTTTCCTGGTTATTAACTTCCCCAAACTCATTACCTAATGAGTGAGAACGAATCTTCCTTGTTGAATTTCGGGTCTATTCTTTCTTGCCATGGCCAGCATGGACACAGAGATTAGATAATTACTTTCCTCTTTGCAACCCTTCATTTGGAAGCAGTGACAGTGCAACTCATTTGAGAAGTATGGTTCGGTCTTTCTCCTTAACACCTACAACTATCTGCAAGGGACTTCTCCATGGTTTAGGAAATATAATTTAGGGATTTCCATGGTGGAATGGAAGGGAAGCAGGAAGGAAACAAAATCTTCTTTATGACCTAACTCTGTCCTTTAGTTCTCTTCATCCTGCTCATTCTATCCTTTTCAAGTTACAATGTCTTGAAGATAACTTCATACGTAAATATCTGGCTACAAGAGCTGCAAGAACACTTAACTCTGATTTAGACTAAACTCCAGTCTTTGCAAATATGAAACTCGACAGCCAACATAATAAATAAATTCACAGGTGCGTGCATATAAAACGTGAAGCTAGTTTTACCAGACTTTTGTTTTTTTATTTTTTGTTTGTGTTTGTTTGTTTTTGTTTCTAGACACTTTTTAAATATTTGTACATCTCTAGTAAATCTCACAATAGTTTCTAGGAGTACCAAGATTTTAATTATTCACTAAACAATGTGTTAACAATCATATTCCATTGTTGCATTTATAATTTAATAGTAATAAATGGACAAACTTCATAGATGGCTGGATTTACCAGCAGCCACTTGATTATTTTGATCAGTTGTTTTGAGTATAGTGGCAACCAGTAACCATATGCATAAGTCTGCCTCTCACTGCAAATGAATTAGACCTGTATTTACTAAAATGTGTTCTACTCTCAGGTGCTAAAATTAGCATAATAGCAAAATCTGTTCTATGGGAAAAAGAAAAAGAAAAAAAAAAAAAAAGAAAAAAGGAACAATAAGATGAGCAAGAACATCTGCTTTTTCTCCAGGCAGCCAAAATCTATGTCAATTTCTATGCCACTGTCCAGTGATCTCCTGTTAGATTGATCTGGTTCCCGGTGTTTGTGAGAAAATATAGCTATTTCCTTACTGTGGCTGTCTATTTTAAATTAACATAACTTTTCTGGCTCCTGGTATCATTTCTTTTCTTTTTTTCTTTTTTTTTTTTTCATGTCTTATGTGAATTTTCTGTAGTAACATTTTTTCTATCTTGACTTCAAATTTCTCTGACTCTAACACCCTTTATCCTCACTCATTTCAGAAATTGCTGCTCAACCCCTGATTCCTCTCTCTGTCTCTTTCACTTGACAACACCCCACCTCACATTGTGTCCCTGCTCTCTCATAATTATTATTATTATTATCCCCGGTCTCTTTCCGTAATAATATTGTTCCTTCAGCCTTAAACTGAGTTCCCATATTTGGTATTTTCATCATTTTTCATATCCATCAGAAGTGTTCCAGTTCTTCAAGGGGACATGTAGTTCCTGAAATTTCTGTCCTGTAATTTCATAACTAGTCTTCTTTGACAGATTAACTGGAAAGATTTTAAAACATCAACTTGTTTAGACCCACATATTAAACTTTCTATACAGATTTCTTGAAACTTTAAAGTTGGTGGGACTGGCTGCAAAATTTCACATGGGTCTTCTTCATTTGCTTGTTTGTGGTTTTTGTTTGTTTTTTTGTTTGTGCTTGTTTGTTTGTTATATATATATATATATATATACTTGGTGCCTATTGTAGCCAGCAATCCAACAGAGGTCTGCTTCATTCATTATGTCATCTGTTCTGGCCAGCCCACACAGACATCAGACTCTGCTCAGAAAAAGAAATTTAATTTGGCCTTTGCCAAAGCCTCTCAAAATTCCCCCCCTCCCCCACTAGAATTAAATAATCAGTGAACATAAAGAAAAGCATGAACTTAATATATATGCACAATTTGCAGAAAGGAACATGATGAACTATCCTGTCAGCTAATGTAAATCAGCATGGTTTGTTCAAGGACAATAGAGCCACTTTAAAGTGGTATCAGCAACAGTTAAGGACTTGGTCTTCTCTGTATCTGCAAGATACTTTTCAAGTCAAATTCACTTGGATCTAAAATTCTGCAGTGTCTTTTCTGTTCCTGCCTTAATCTTGTTCCTGCCATCTGATTATTCCACAATGTGAGTAACCTCCCTGCTGCAAACACTGAGATCAAAGGATATGCTGTTGCCAAAAGCTGTTTCTTAATAAACCATTAAGATGTTTTGCTCTACAATTGCAGCTCTAGGTGGCTGAAACTTTTAATGGCTTCCAAGAATCCTAAATTCCTATTTTAAAATAATTAAAACAACTGAGATGTAGACAGTCTGGTGTCTCTATTCATAGCTAAAACAAATGGTATATTTTGAATAAGAGTTTGTTGATTGCTGTTTACTAACACCGGGACTTGTAGAAAATGTCATTGTTGTTGAGTAATGTGAGTCAGGATTCACTTTTCTCTCTAGGCTCAGTCCCTATAAGGAAAGCTACTAGAAACAACAGTAGCAGGGAAACTATGCAAAAGATGAGCAGTATGTTTGTTATCTATACTAAATTTTATGCAAATTATATTATCTTTGTGGATTTATTCCTGGAACACTATGCCAAATATTTGGCGTCAGGTTTTTACTGGGAAACTCCTTCACATTAAGTGTGCCCACTTTATAAGGATTATTAGCTTACCTCATGTTGGTTTCTACCTAAAAGAAAAGCTAGCTGTATTTTTGGAAACATGTAAAAGTACACATAAACTGATTTATTCATCAAAATTAAAGTGGAAATTCTGACTAATTTAGAAAATATTTCAGTGCATATTACCAAATTACAACAGATTCTACTGCATTACAATCCCCCTGTATGTAAAACTGTCCTTTTATGCATAGTGTCATATTCTAAAATAGTTTTTATTTTTCATGTTGCAAGAGTTTCTACATATAGATCACATCTAAATCCTGTGTATCAAAAATGTTTTCATTTAAAACACATAAACTGGTGCAGAAGCATGTAAATCATGATCTAGACAAATATTCTCTAGAAATTGAAATGAGTTTGGCTCCGACTGACAAGATAAGTCTAACAAAACCAAATTTAAGGCTGCTACTGGAGATATGATATAGGCAGTTTTTTAGATCACAAGTTTGATTTTTCTGTGTATTGTCAGTAAAAACTTGTAGATCCTTGACTGTGATTGTAGGAACTTCTGAAAGACTTCATATTAGATAAATGCAGGATTTAGGTTCCTGACTTACCACTTAGATCCTTTATGGATTCAGTTTATGATCCCTAAGATCATCTTCAACTGTTCATCCCATCATAAACATTGGTCTTCAAAGGACTATGCTTTGAAATAAAGATTATTTGACTTTTAGTTCTGCTTCTGTTCAAGGAGATGGGTTGTCCTACATCCTTGCCTACATTTTAGTGCTCTGAAGTCTGAAACTCACATTCTGATCTTTCTAAAAAGATAATAATCAGATCTTTCAGCTCTTTTTTGGCTTGAAGTAAAGAATGTGTTAATACGGTTTTAGTTGGTACAGTCTGCTCTTTCTTTCATTTCAACTGCCATTTATCAGTGTCCTCAAAGTACTACAATTCAGCTTATTTGTGGTATTAGGACTCTTTCCACGTAGATTAGGATAATAAATTTTAGATGATCTGTTTTCAGAAGCAGAGATATTACTGCCTAAATCTAACAGGGAGGAAAATCCTTGTAAAAAGGAGGAACCCTTGTTTTAAAAGGTCCTTTGTTTTAAATGCCGGCATAGTTATTAAAAAGGTTGAATTTATGTTCTTTGAATTTCTTTAGATATATTAGAATTTTGTAAATCAGGTTCAGCATGTTTCTAGGCATTTATACAGTTGTTAAGGCTCTTACATACAATTCAGCAAAGAAAGTTCCATTTCATGTGTATCTGTAAACGCGCTTCTGCGCTTCTGCTTTCTGAAACTGAGAGAACAGTAAAGTATGTCTGTAAATTCACAGAATATTTTAAAGTAGTTCACTTAGGATTTTTTATTATTTTAGGTAAGATGAGTCTGCTACTTTTTTTTTTTTTTGTGCTTAGGTGGTAACTATTATGTTAATTCTATGATTGCTGAAACTGTTATCCCTAGTACAGTGGGATACAAAAGTATAGTTAATATGCATATAGCCAGTATGAGAAATGTTTTTGACTTTTAAACTATTACTAATCTTTTAATTTAATGATACATCACCCCTGAAAAAATATCCTTGCAACAGTGGAAACTTATAGGCAAAAAGTCTTGTCACGGCAACAAATATACAGGGATGATTGTCTGTTTTCTTAACTAATCATTGCTTTTCTAGAGAGGAAAACAGTATCTTTAGCAGAATTGAGAGGAGTGGAAAACAGTTTCTGACCTCTCACTGACTCTGTTTATTAAGGTCCAAGGGAAATCTGCTCCACTGCCATGGTGGATAAAATGAAGGCAAAGGAACACAAGAGTGAAGCGTCGAGTAGTTCTTGGCAAGAAAAATGGAGGTTACAGTGTTCTTGCTGGTGGGACTAGTAAATGAGGTCCATAAACAGAAAGCCCTCAACTTCCACTGCTTTCCAGGATAATTTATGTCTCATGGTTCCTTTTACCTTCCAAGGGAAAGGGATGCTCCTGTGGACTTTATGTTAAAGTTACGTACATATTGTTTGTCCAAAATGTCTTCTTGGTCTTCTGGAAATCAGGAAACAATCTGGTATTTGAACAGTTTTCAGAAAATAGCTCTCATACCCAAATGTTTGTTTAGTTTTACATCAGTGCTACCTTCATTATGGTTGAAGTTAGCTGGGAATCTTTTATCAAGCTTCACATGTTAGCCAAAAGTATATACTTGTTGGATTTTCTCTTAAGGATCCATGGAAACATGTCCTTATGCATATTCTTTTCTTGCCTTCTTTTGTAGTCGATTACAAAGCAATGGATTACCTTGACAACAGCCACCTGAACTGGTAAACTTCTCCTGGTAATTTGTTCTTTTTTGGTTCAGAATTACAGGTTAGGGTCAAGCCATTCTGGGGCCAGAGTAGACTGTAAAGAACACCCCCAATGGATTAGTCCTAATTTATTTGACCCAGGTGTTCCTGTAATTGTGACACACTGAAAAAGTTCACGGTGCTTAATGGTCCTTAAACTTACATTTCCACCTGCTCCTTCTGGCAGTGTGGCATTGCTCATGTTCCTTATGTTCTTTTGTTTATTTAGGTGTGTCTTTGTTTCTGTATCTAATTTAGCACATTTTAAAAAAGAGGGCATAGTAAAATTTAAAAGGCTGGTAGTGAGAGTTTCTCACATTACCACCACGTGCACTACTAACACACAGGTGTACACCAGAGGAACAGGTAAAGTATGGTGTGAATGATACTCATAATGAATGTTTCCCCAGATGCAATTAAACATCTGTTATATGCGCTATGTAGCTCATTTCTTTCCTGCATCATATCAGAATAGGTTAAAACAGAACCCCCCAGTGAGTTCCCTAAAATTTGCATATATACCCACCTGCTTCTCCTTGTTGGGGTGAAAGACAACCCAATTTTGCTGTGCAATCTGATAAGGTATCTGTGAACTTCAGCAGTCAGATCTTTAGATGTCTGATGTCAGAACCCACTTGCAGTTATTTTTCACTCTGTGCTGCAAAGGATATAGTTTCCATCACATTTGGAACATTGTCCAAAGAGTTCCTAATGTTGTTGATGTGAACAAAGACACCTTCCAAAAAAAAAGCAAGTAAAGAAATGAGGCATGAAGAAAACTCAGGAACAGAAGAGGGAAGGTTAGCAAGCAGAAGCCTGAAATGCCCACATTAGGCTAGTATGTTTTTCCACATCATCTATGAACCAAAGGACTGAAAAGAAGTCTGTTCTTCAGCATCTAACTCAACAATGTTGCATAAAATAAGTCTGTTTGTAATCTAACTGCTTCCAGATTATTGATGCTAGAATTTATTTGCTTATTTGTAATGCCCTACATCTGTTACTTCCAAAAAAGATGGTAAATAGTAGCAAGAATCAATATTATCTTCTTTATTCCACAGTTATGCAACAACTTACTTACTAAATTAATATGTTTTCAACTTAGGGCATTCTTTAGAAAAAAATTATTTTAGAAAAAAAGATCTTTGGAGTACAGTGCTGCTGGCCATTCTCATCCAGGACAACTTCTTTCATTAGGTCCAAGTCGTACAAAGCAATTTATAGGAAACTCCTGTAGAACTGTTGGACCTCACTCTAACTAGAGGACCCCAAATCATTCAATTTTACATTTTTCATCTTTCAGTAAACTCCCTCCTCTTCTTCCTTCATTTTTCTCTAATGCAGCTGCTCACAGTTCACAAGGAGTCATTGGTACTTGATGTTGCTAAATCTGTGTAAGAACTTGATCACAGACACACCATGGCTGCATTTCAACACTGTAACTGTTTATTAATTTACTGAGATTCAGATGCTTTGTCATCTTGGCATTTATGAGTCTGAATTGACCAATGTCCAATGTAATGAAGAATATCATCATTTATTCAAGTATGTCTGACAGTTGCACAGTGTTATCAAGTGTGGGTTAAGGAGTTTAACTCTAGACCATCCAATGTCACGTCTTCCAATTCATCTAACCTATTTAATATCTGTTTTAAGAATGTGTTGAAAAGTGACCATGATCTCATGCTTTCTTGTTTCATAGCAATCACTGACTTAAAGCATTTGTTCAATTTCCGACAGTTTTTGTAACGCACTACACATAACTTTTATAAACATTATTGCTCCCTAGGTGGTATTGCTGTATGTTATCCTTCATAGTCTCCTCCAAAAGGAATCTTTGCAAAATTAATGAGAACACCTTTTAGTCCTATTTTCTTTCTTCTCTCTCCTCCCCCTCATTTTTTTGCCTAAGTACAAAATCCTAGATTGTGGCCAGAAATTCACATGCATTTTTCCAAGTTCATATCAGTTTGTCTCTCAATTTTTTAACTTTCTGAAAGATGTAGTGGAAAAAATATTGAATGAGACAAAACACATGTAAAGAACAGCAAGGAAAAATATACCAGTTTTATTTTGGAATTCCTTGCTTTTGCCTCTCCCATCACCTGCACTTACGGAAAGGACAAAAAGTCTTTTAGCACTGGTATTAGGTTAAGAATTTTTCTCTGTTTTTGCAGTTAGCCAAAATGGACTCACATGATAAACAAGTACTGAGAAACTCATCACGTAGCAGGAAGCATGTGATATTTACAGATTGCTCACTTGCAGGCCATTCCACAGTCTTTTACTAAAAGAAGTTGGTAGGAGGGAATTCTGTGTAACTGCAAGACTGCATTAAGCAACAGTCCTGTCCTCTGCTTCGTTGAACAAATCCAGATTCTACTACTGTGTGTAGAGAAACAGATACGGTAATTGATAATGTCTAGAAGGTCTTCCCTTACAGAGATTATGAATGGGCAAGTTAGCAAGTAGGATGGCATATTTGAGCAGATTTGTAGAGGGAAATAGTCTTTTTCTGTTCAGGTGACTGAACACTCCAGTAGATTGCCCAGGGAGGCTGTAGAGACTTTGGAGGTATTCAAAAACCATCTGCACATGGTTCTGGGTAGTCCTACCTGAACTGGGGGGTTAGTCAAGATAACCTTCAGAGGTCCTTTCTAACCATTCTGTGATTCTGTGAGAGTTGTTACTGAGGATATGAGACAATATATATATTTCAGTATTTTCTGTTACTGTATATGGTCTCATGGCTGCTGTCCTTTTCTGACTGCCTGTTTGGAGCTGGTGCATCTTCCAGGATTAGCTTTACCTGAAAGGAAGCCCACTCACAATGTGGTCAGAGACCGCCTCGCAGCACCACCCAGAGCCCAGATGTAGGGGAGGATCCAAAGAGCTGCTGCTGAAGTATCCCCCAATTACTTACAGCATTAGTATGAAAAAGTGAAGATGTAAAGACCCATACTAGAAATAGGAAGAGAATTGGAATATATGAAGACATTGCCTGTAGACAAAGGAAGGAGAAGAATGATGATGGGGCTATGAAATAGCGTACATAAATTATGCAACAAACATGGAAGGGGAAAAGTATTTTTAGCTGTGGTGTTTTCCCATTCTTGAGAATGAACCTTTCATTCTTTCATTCTTTCGTTCTTTCATTTTTGTTCTTTCATTCTTTCGTCTTTTCAGCCCATTTTTCATGACAGAATGGAAAACTGGGAACCAGAGTGAAGAAAAAAAGCAGGTACAAAAGAAAAATTCAAAGCTTATTTACAGAAAAAAAAGTATAAACAAAAATTGCAAATTTCTGTAGAATGAAACAAAAATTATTCTTTCCAAAAACTGTAGATACTGTTGAAACACTTGTTTTCATGTTTTAACCAATTCTGATTCCTTAAATTTCTAGAGTGTGTTTGTTTGCAGGTGGGTGATGAAGAAGGTGGAAAAGATTATATTTCATTGACATTCTTTTGCATGTCAGTACATTTTTTTTTAACCTCCTTAAGAAAGTACTTGGAGAACTTTCTGTTGAATAGGAGAAGGTGCTTTGTATTGGTAAATGACTTGGTAGAAGTGTGAATGAACTTCAATTACAGATTCAGCAAGCCTTCAGTAGTACCAGTTGGGTTCTTCTTTGTATTGTTATTTCAAAATCAGGCTGACAGATGTCAGTGTGCCTAATGCCACAGAATTTTGTCCTTCAAACAGTACCATCATCCTTGACATGCCATATCTTATAATTTAAAGGTGTAAGAACCATTTGTTAACTCAACCATCAACATCAAACAGAGTTAAGGTTAAATATTTAGTGTTGGATTCTCCAAATTCTGTGTGTCTTGACAATCACTTTGCTTTTGCTTTTCAATGGCTACATATTCTCACACAAATAAATCAGTATCAGCTTTTATGATATGTGCTAAATGGTGAACTCACACACTGTTGTCCTTGTATTTCTGACTGCAGTACTTGCCAGTTGTCTGCTAAATATCCCTTAGGGCAGATGGCATTGAATAACTTCAGAAAAACTTTCTTACCCCCATGAAAAAATGGAATTTTATCTTCTCAACTATTATCTTTTTGTCTCAAAATTATGCTGGCTTAAGGCTCAGATAGTCAGCATTCAGTCCTGGACTAGTAAGCTTTTAAGTTTAGATATCTCACAATACTGCTGAACCAGAAATCAAGACTTCATGGCACATGAGGAAAATAAAACTCATTTTCACAATTTCCAAGAAACATTACCACTCCTAGAGTTTTAAATAATGACATTCTTAAGCATATGCAAGTTATCTAAGGTCACTTTTTCAATGTGTTAAATATAATGTATGTTCTCCCTGCATGCCTTGTCAAATTGAATGCATGCAACTAAAGAAATCTGGCTGTAAGACTGCACCAGTAATGAAAACCGTGCCAATACAAAAATAAATTTATCTTCTCATGCAGTATCTACAGCTTTAGTATTGCTGCATAATATATTATATATTCTATGTACTTTTATGATAAAGTTTTAGCAGCACTAATTTTAGATTTAGACCAAAGAGCTGCATCCTCTGACAAATTATTATTTATATGTATAACTTGCTTTTACTTGTATCCGGAAGAGCTGTTATGATATGTGCTTTTTATTTTCCAACTCAAAGAAAGAAAAGAGAAGCTCACAATCCGTGTACCCATACAGTTGCAGAGCTTGGCAGAAATGATCATTATCCTGTCCCATGTATAGAGCTTTCACTGAGAGCTCCCTTCATCCAGTAAATGAAGATGAATGCTTATTAGGAAAAAAAAGGGCTTGCTGTGATCAACTTCCCAAAAATAATCAGAGTGAAGCACGCAACCTGAACATTAGGGCTCTTAATGGCTGCTTTGGAGTGAGCTGAGGAAGGCTAAGGATCCTTGGCTGCTTGCACTGAGTCATAACTTTTTAAACAAGGCCCTAAGTCAGAGCTATCAGTCCTGTGGTGCTGTTTTCCTGGCTCACGATAAGCCTGTCTCTTTCTATCCCAGGCTTGGGCCTGTGATTTAACATAGCAATGACAGCAATTGCTAGCCCTAAAAACATCCTTAGCAACTCTCATCTAATACAAATCACTTATTCTTTGTGAAAGATGAGTGAGTCATGCAAGTAACAGACGGCACATTAAGAGTACATTGTTAAAGTGTGCTTTAATTAGTTATGTGGCATATAATGATGTGGGGTCAAATAATAATTTAATTTTTGTACACTATCCTTTTTTGTACATTACCAGTGGACCACCCTCTATGATGAAGGATCTCCCAATAACAACCAGGATACTTATTGGAGAGCATGAGGAAATTCATTATTCTTTTTCCACAATAGCTCTTTACGTGTTTTTAAAGTCTTTTTGTATTGTATAAGTGACTTTGAAAGCTGTGGCCCAAACCTTTGTAAAATATCACTGGAAAAAAGAAAACAGATGCAAACCCCATGCCATAAAATTAAATGAGCTTTTTTAGACAAAGTATAACATACCACTTAGCTATTAATTTTTACTTCTACATCATAAAAGCCTGAGGCTATCCCTTTATATATCTCTAAGCATAGTGAAGTTGGTTCCCAGAAAAAATAAATAAATAAATAAATAAAAGAAAAAAACATTTTGTTTTATTTTTGTTATACCAGGAAATGTAATAGAGCTGTGGTTGAAAAACAAAAAAATTAAAAAAAAAAAAAAACTTTAGAGTTGCTCTGTATATAAAATGGGTTTACATTAAATATTAGTACAGTAGCACATAAGGGAAAGCATTTTGCTAAAAAAAAAAAAAAAAGAAAGGAAAGAAAAAAAAGAAAAGAAAGTGTCTCACTCATAAAATAAACCTGCAAGAAGCAGAAAAGTCTGTGATAAACTCTGGAAGCTTGAAGTCCAAAACAAGGACAGCAGATAATAACCTTTTAATAAGATCAGAATTAAGGATCAGCCCACTGAAGTCAGGGGGTTATATCTTGAATGTTAACAGGTTTAGTTATTTGTTTGTTTGATTGATTGATTGATTTTTTTTATTATTATTATTATTTTTATAATTCAATTATTCTGCAGTTCACTTTATTTGCAGCACTTTAGCAGGTGGAAGACCAGTGGCACAAGAACTTGGAGATAAACCTGCAAATGTGTTGATTTTAGCTTCTGTGCTAGATAAATTTGAAGCTACCCACATGTGCATACACACTATTCACTCTGTCTTTAGATTTTTTTACAGCATTGCACCAGTCCTAGTAATGTAGCTGACAGTCATATGGGTAACATGTCCATGGCCCTGCAGAGAACCAGTGGCTTCATCAGGACTCTGTAAAGATGCAAGGAGTCACTTTTAGAGTCAGTTACAAGAACTGGGTACTGGGAAGCAGAGGGGGTGGAGGGTGGGGGGTGGGGGAGGAGGCAATGAAGTATTATTATTATATCTCCTTAGGAAATGAAATCTCACAGTTGGTCATTCTTATCAGTAGCCTTCAATGTTAGTGGAGAGAGTGTGCGGAGGTGTCCCTGGATGGATTCTGGAAGATAGAAATCAAGAAATTATACTTATGTGGTGGTGGGAGCTCTGTTTCCCTAGGGAATGTGGTAGGCTTTGGTTATTTAAAATGCAATTTTTATGAGACACATTTCTTTATCTTGTCATTTAATCCTCTGTGAGCTCTCTTTGACTGGTCTGCATTCGAACAACTCTCCAACGTTCAGGCCCTGCACAGTCATGATGAAAAGATGCTGTTGATGTGAAGTCCAACTCCTGCCATAGTAGTCCTCACTTATGTATTTATCTCACATACAAGGTTTACCATTGTCTTCCACACTCTTATCATCCTGCTAGACTAATAGTCTAGAGTTTAATTTCTTTGTAAATCAGCTTGGATTCTCAAACTGTCATACTATGTATCTTAATACATAAAAGCAATAAGGAAGCTTCTTACCTCCTACACACTATTCTGTAATTGTTGCTACTGTGCCAACAGATCCATTTTAGAGTATTAGGCCTGACACACAGAACACTTCATAATCTAAGCTGTGATTATTTGATTGATTGTTCCTCATGTTTCTCCCTAGATGTAATGCCACCAGGATCTGGTGATAGGAATTTTCTGTTCTTGAGGACTATAGACTTGGGAGCAAGACTCACATTCTGAACTTTTTCTTTCAGTCTTTGGGATAATTCCCACAGCAGTCCTTGAGGGACTTCCCTCTTTTTCGAAGACCCAGATATACGGTTATAGCATATATATTTGGTACTAGCTCACCAAAACTGATGACATTTTTCTTTAAAAACTGAAAATGCAAATATCATCAGGACTTCAGAAAACCTTACTCAATTTGTATATCCATCGCAACTAAATATTCTTCATCCTTGCCAGTTTCATTTCTTTACATTCCCTCTAACAACACACCCAGTATTTGAGGGTCAACAAGGCTGTTTTGCAGCATGTACAAGAATACTTATGTTAGAACTTTGAAAGTTCAGCATTTCAGTATCATCATTAATGTTGGTTTTTATCATTGCTGACATGAACTAATGAAGCACTAAAGTAGACTTGTACCAATTTGTATTAATCAAATTGTCAGTTTGGGGCGTTTATCCTCTCTCCCATTTGACTTATAAGCCTCATAATTTTCTCTGTCTACAAATTAAGACATATCAGTAGTGTATTAAAACAGAGTTGAAAGTCAACTGGATAAATTCATTAAAGTACTCCTTATCATGATATATTTTCTAGTTTTTGTTAAAGAAAAGCCATCTTGAAAGTATCACTCTGAATGGTCAAAAATGAGGAACTGGTTTAAATGTTAGGATGCTGTTAAAAGGGTTCATCTATCTCCCATCTAGGTGTTCCCATGCTAGTATAAGAGAAAAAAGCCCCAGGCCCTCTGTCCATGGAGGTCAGGCACATAATATGTCTACAGATACATTAATGAAAAACAAATATAATTTAAATCTTCTGAATATTTTGCATAGATGCAAATCCAGAGTAAATATTAAGTATTCACATATTGACACTTGTATCTACTAGTGGCTAATGGCCCTCATTTTATTCTCAGATGATAGTAGTTTAAAGTAGGAGCCTAATTTATTGTCCCACTATTAAATCTGAGAAGATCCTAACTCCGTCCACTAAGTAAAAAGGAGACTGGCATCCTAAATTAGACACCTAAAGACAGAATATCCCAATTATGTGGGATACTAAATTAATATAAAAGGACCATATCATGGAGAATAAGATCCCTGATACATGGTAAGGACATTGATGCATGAAAATCCTATGAAGTTTGAATCTATGGATGAATAAGGATTCTGGATGTCAGACTGGGAGTCTTGTATACTTATTGGATCTCAATAAGACTGTTCTGAATAAATTTCCAAAGCATGTGGTGATGCCAGTGGCACAACTTCAAGTCAATACATCACTAAGGAGTACTGAAAGAGACCTCTTATTCTATTATTACTCTCAAATTACACTACTCCAAAAGTTAGCTAATTAGCAGCCAAGTATGACAGTTTCATCCTGTGATGGCTTCCTGTCTGTGAAAGGATATCAGTTTAAATACTGGTTGCTATGATTTAGTATTGTATATCACAGAAGTGGGCTTCAAGGCATTTGCAGATTGTCTTCCTGAGGACTCTAAGTGTTTTGCTGAATATGTTCCAAAGAGCCTGACTTTAAAAAAAAAAAAAAAAAAAAAAAAGGATGCTGACTTGGCTTTAACACATGCAGCAGTTTTTGTAGCTTCATAATATATATATATAATATATACATATAAAGTGACAAGATAGATGACTGAACTGACACAAGCACAGAACTCAAGCAAAATCCAAGAGAGTCTACTTTTCTAGGCTGGAAATTTTGTGTGTGTGTTAATGAAGGAGAAAGAGCAAAGGATGGTAGAATAAAAGAACATTTTGAGGAAACATAGAAAAAATAGGTTGAATTTCTTTAAAGTATGAGCTGGGTGAGAGAAATAGAAATTAGGTGGCAAGAAAAACAACCTAGGAAAGGTAGTGACAAAAAAAAAAGAAAAAGTGTACGTTTCAGGATGTTTCCAAGTATTATTGCAGATTACTTTTGTCTACCCAGCTTGGTTGGAAAAAATGACTGTACTGATTTTGATCTGAGCAATAGGTTTTATACTTTGTCAACATTAAAAAAAAAAATCACTATGCCATCACTACCAGATGTTGCAGGTCACAAAAAATATATCAATTGATTTTACTCTGAATAAAATCTTATCAGCTATTCAAAAAAAAA
The DNA here is from genome assembly GCF_009769625.2 of Cygnus olor. Lineage (NCBI taxonomy): Eukaryota > Metazoa > Chordata > Aves > Anseriformes > Anatidae > Cygnus > Cygnus olor. The sequence goes on from NC_049172.1 coordinate 24,939,891, forward strand.
AACATTGAGTTGATATTAAGTTTAACAATGATTATCAATTTTCACATAATAATAACTATGGAAAATGAAATGAAATTTTTTTTAAAAGAACAGCTGAACATGAATGGTACTTCTTTCTTGCCTTCTTGACCCTCCCTCTATTTCATTCATTATGCAATGTGCGTTCACAGAAAATTTTATCCCAAATTGTGTCCTCTGTAAGAGCCAATCAGCTTTTGTAATAGAGATTTGGGCTTGATAATTTTTCACTGCACATTTTACAGCACTCCCTTTATAAAACACGCATTTTATGACATAAAAAAAAAAAGCTAACAACATTAGTGAAGGATATATGATGCATGCTTTATAATGTATAATATGAAGTTGGAGATGAAATTGGAGAGCTATCTAATATAGTCCTAAGAAAGAGAAAATAAGAAAAGGTAGATTTGAAGATCTCTCTTATTTCAGATACATGAATTCTCATAGCTTGAGTTTCATGGACATTCCTGAAAAATTGTTCTCATTTGTTTAGTTGAGTTTCATCTTGTTTCTAGGAATACTCAGAGACAAAAAGTAAAACTTTGCCAGTATTACAAATTTCCTTCCAACTTTGAATCAAAACCACTAAATATCACACATTTTGTACAACCTCATAGCTTTTGCTGAGTTTAGTTTTATTTGTCCACTAATCTTTATTCTTTTTTTTTCATTAATAAACTTATAATCTAATCTAATAGATGAAAGAGACAGTCTGAGTCAGTCCAATTAGAAGTGAACTAAAATGCTAGATTTTGAAATCTTGATATGGTCTTTTCTACACTGTGTTTTATCACTTCTTTTGCAATGAACATTCCATCCTCGTTCTAATATCAATGACCATGAAAAAGAGAGTCTAAAAAGGTAGAGATAAACCTGGTACAAAAAAGCAGAGCTTTTCATTTAATCTGTTGTTTCTTGAGGAATACTAAAACCAACTTACTGAGCTTTCAAGAATTCACTTATTTGTGGAAACTGGTTTACTTTTCCATTTTTTATAGATAACACCAATCTTTGGGCTTCTTATGTGGTGTCTGTCAGAGCTGAAAGCTCTGTTTATGCAGTTCTTACAATCTGATCCTCCAAAAATTATGCAGTTGTTTGTTGTTTTGGTTTTTTTTTATATAATTTCACGCAAAATTTACTTTTTGTAAAGCTAAATACATGCATTCATAACAGCTATCATTTAATATCAAAGCATATATCTTGCCACTTGTTTCCTATAAAACATCTTGTTCAGAAAATATCCCTTTGTCTCTGCTAGGAACCAGATAAAGCTTGACAAATAGATTGCCAACAGTCATTTGAATAGGTTTTGTTGTGATCAAATCTCTAAGTACATTTTTTTTACATAATTAAATGGGAGTTGAACTCTCCAGCACAAGAGAGCAGGACTGAATACAAGTCTCCTAGTGCAGTCAGACCTGATGGCAAAGTTTGATTCAAAAACAGTAAGTTTGATGCACCCATATTGCATGGCAGTTTTCACGTTGCACACACAGATCAGTTATGTAGCTCAATCCACATTTATCTAAGAACATCTGCAGGCCCATCCAACTCATTGGAGTTGGAGGCTTGTATAGTTGCCTCTGTATAATGAAGATATTTTAATTAATCTTTATTTTTCCAAAATGACCTTTATTCATGAAAGCATTTAAGTGTCTTTGAGTCTAGTTGAAGCTAGCTGACATGCTTACTAGCTGATACCAATTCTTGCCTGCCTAATTTTTTAGGCTATTTCAAGACCATAGAATAATAATAAATAGGAGTAGTAAAAATCATTTGTAATGCATCGGTCAGTAACATCATGGAGAGTAAATAATAAAATATGCTTTTCTCTACAACTTTATGGGGTGTTTTTGCTTCAGAACCTGTTTTTAAAATGTTATTCTTCATGCTACTAGATATTTCCAATTAAAGCAAACAAACAAAACAGTAAAATAAGCTAGAGAGCCTGTTATCTCTAATATCTGATGACCAGCTATATGCAAAGCCTACCAAAAGCAACTGGCTTTCATTATTTCCAATAGAGACTGAGAGTTACAGGATTAAAGAAATTGATTCCAATTATTTAGGATCCCATTCCAAGTGCATACAATAAATCAAACCATAAGTGGCATCAGCTTCACTGAAATATAGCAATCACACCTATACCACAGAAGAATATGTGCTTAGCCATTGGCAATTTCTTTTTTCAGGGGGAATTTAAGGTATGTGATGGAATTCCAGCTACTTGTAGAAAGTCCGGCCACATGGTCATAAATAGCATTTTGTGGCATGTAAACTTTGGATGACTAAGATTTGGTTATAAAATAACATAACACTCCATATTGGGAAATCTTTTTAAAGTTGAGTGGTTCTTTTTATTCTCTATATATCAGCTTCCTAATGGCTTTTCAACAGTTTGAGCCATTTTCTAAAATTACCACAGCTGCTTCACATTAGTTATGGGGTTTTGTTGCTAAGAGACCTTCTGCTTGCTAAGTCTTACTAGTTCCTTAAACTACGCCTTTTTTTCTTTTTTTTTTTTTCTTTGTTGTTGTTGTTGTTGATTACTTATTCACAGCAAAACACATGAAATGAGAACTGGTATAACTTTTCCCTCCAAACTGGTCCAGAGGGTGCACACTGCTAATAACAGCACTGTCTTAGCTGATGCCATCTCAGTTCCATTAACTAAGCAAGTAACTTTTCTGAAGCCTGCAGTATGTTTTGTATTTTGCCTGTCTTTTTTCAATGTAGCTTTGTTTTGTACCTGCTTTACAGTATTGACAATAATTATGATTTTATTATGAAGCATGCTTAAAAAACGAATCCAGGAAGTTCATCAGTTTGCAAGAAATGGGAGGTAGCTCCCATAGAAGGGAGTAGCATATACCTAAGAGCAAAGGATTCCGTGGGCTCAGTTCAGTCTTGTCCTGTTCACTGCGCAGTCACTTTTATCAAAGTGGCATATACAAAACATTCTATGCCACCATTTAAGTCTGACAGCTACTTTCATTGTTTGGACCGTGACTAAGTGAGGTAAAAATCAACAGCCAAGCCCCAGAAGAATTAAACATTAGGCTCCTGCTAGAATATGGGTAATGGGAAGTGGAGAGAGAGAAGTATGTGATGCTTCTCATGGATATGTATGAGTAAGAAATGGGTAAGAATTTACAGGAGTACTTGCATCAGGAATTTAATCACAAGGAGTAGATCAGTCCTGAAAGAGAGAGTGAATCAAAGCATATACCTGAATGATCCTGAATGGCTTCACTGATCTTTTCTTTCACGATAACCCAGTTACACCACCTCAGCAGGGCAAAGGTGATGAATTTCAGCTGAAAAATTGAATGGTCTGTGCGACAGAGATGCTGGGCTGCGAGCTCTCAGTTCAGGAAGCAGAGAGCAGAAGGAGACAGGTGATCTACGGGAAGATTTACAGAACTTCTCCCAGGACAGGAAAAGAAATTGTACATGGGGTTTCTCTGGATAAAGCTTCCTGCCAGAAAGAGGAGTGGGTTAGCAAAATTACAGTTATTGTAATGTTTGTGCTTTTTTTACTAGTAATTTTTAAGTCACACCACTAAAGAGTTGGTTTGGGGGTTCCAGAAACACAACACAAAGAAATTCTCCTTTCTCCGTTCCTTGTCTTTCCCATTGAATACTTCTTGATTAAATGACTGGTAAAAAAGCTGTTAACAGGGAAGCACTGAGAATTGTCAGTTACCTGAGGAGCATGAACATAGATAAACAGGGTGCTTGAGGGAAATGTTCAGCCAATACCTGCAGCCAGAGGAGGATGAAGAGGGTAATGTCATTCAGAATCATTTTATATAATAATAATTTGAGGTAATAGTGTGATTAGGAAAAAACATCTGGAAATGTTGTACAGATAAGGAAAATTGATGCTTATTACAATGAGAGATTGGAGCAGATTGAGCCCTCATGCCCGTTTGTTCATTTCTGCTCAGTAAACTAAGCCAAGGGATGAGAGAGAAAACATTTTTGATCTGCAGATCTGAAGACTCAAAAGAGCTGAATAATCTAGCATTTAACCACCTTATTGTTTACTGTTGAAGCCTTTGTTTTGATAAAAATTTTCCAAGGTTTGGTATGACAAAAAAGGGAATAAAACAGTGGGGAAATAGAATATAATGCCTACCATTTAATTAATTACAAAGGAAAGAATCGGGCTAGACTTGAAGGAAGACTCTAATGCTACAAATTGTCACGCGTTGGTCAGAAAGGGAGTGGAGTCTCCACAATTTGAACTTTCTCAGAATAAGTTTGACAAACTGTTGGTGATGGCTGTTGTAGCAGATCCTGCCTTACAATAGACAGATAAGCTTCTTCAACAGGACATGATATTATAACAGTCCTCAGGTAGAATTTCTTTTAGCCCAAAGCAATAAATGCTTAAAAGGGACTCTGAAATCTACAGGTTTTTGCAGTTCTCACTTATCTGGTAATGGTGTCTCTATGAGGCTGATCTCAAGAGTTACTGCCAAGATACATGGAAATACAAGTCAAGAAAATGCATGGTAATTAATTCCAGGTTAACTTGCAGCTTAATAAAGTGGAATTGGTATTATAAATGTAAAATTAGAAGGTCAAAATCTATCATAGTCCTTATAAAAGCAAAGGGAAATTTTTGACATTAAGTAGAACTTTTCTGTTCTAGTGCTATATTCACTATAATCATGGGAAGAAAATGGTAAAATCTGTATTCTTTTCTTGAAAAACTATGCTGTTGTTAATGGTAAATATGAAGAATCTACTGGATGAATTACATAGTATTTGGCTATGCTATGATATGTAACATTGAAATACAAACTCAAGATTGATCTAGTCTGGAATAACATTTCAACCACTAGGGAATATGATATTTTTGCAAAAATAGACTTGTGATTCAGATAATGACATTTCCACTGTATTATTTATTTGTTATGTCTGACAGTGTGCTTGGCCCTGTAGAAGACAAACTAAAAAGTTTTCCTACCCTGGGGACTTCATAGCCTTAGGCCCCCATCCTAGAAAGATTTATGTTTGAATAACTCAAGTAATTTCACTGGGATTTAAACATAATACTGAATTTACAAAATTGGTGCACGTGGTCAATGAGTGGGATTACAGTCCAGAACATGGAAGGAAGAATGTAGAATAGCATTAGTAGTTATTTGACCCATATCATAAGTGTTTTCTTCAACATATTGAGAAATTTGCATCTCTGCTGAAAGGGGTATATTTTCTAAGACCAGATAATCCGGAAGTCGGTAAAAATAGGGAACACAAAGAGGAATTACCCTTAAAAGAATCCTTGCACCTTGGTTTTAACTTTACCTATAATGAATTAAACAGTCTTCAAACATTTCATAGTTTTATTGGCAATCATGTGCCTCTCAAGCAGCATGCATTACTGAGTTGGACAGGAGAGCTCATCAGTCTGGATGATATGAGAATAAATTCCTTGAAGGTATTTAAGCATCCAATTCTTATTGAGATTTGTTGGCACAAACTGCCTAATCAGGGAGATTCAAGCAGTACATAACCATATTGTTAGAAAAGTTTTCTAAGTTTTTTGAACGTTGCCAGCATAATAGTGATGTGTTCACATATACCCATGTGCATCCAAAAGAAGAAGGAGAGTATAAAATGTTATAAATTCCACTTTATTTTTTTAAATTGTTCTCTTATTCTGACTGAACTTGAAAAACTTTGGAAAAATACTTAAAAACAACTGCATACAGTTGCTCAGAATACCAGTGATCTGAGTCACATTTTGAAAACGAGAAATGAAAAGTCATGCTATCAACTATACTCATATATATTTAAAACCTGAAGATCTCCTTCAAGTTATACTATTCACAATTTAAAGATAATGTAAAAGGACTGAAAAGACTTTTTCCAAAGTTTTATCTCTCATTTGACCATATCTGTGCAAAGCAGGCAACTGTAAGAGACAAACATGCAATATTTACCAATTAAAGGCCAAATTCTTTTGCTGAGCGTCGGTCTTTCTGGTACCAACAGGATCTCCATGTGCATATGTAGAAAAATTTTGCCCATTATATTTAACAAATAGCCCCAGCAATAAATATCAATGTCTTTTTGCATATGAACTCAGGTATTCAGGTTGATGCTGGAAGTGGCATTTTCAACCACAGTGGGGTAATTTATTCTTTCCTGTTCCGCAAATTTTCAATCATCACTAACACTGTTACTCCAGATAGCAAAAAATAAAGGCTCGGCAACAAATCAAATTTGTTTAATACTCTCAGTGTTTCTGGCAAATATATGAACTGTTATTTCTCCTTGTCTTTATGTAACTCAACTCTTAAGTGTAAAATAAATAAATAAATAAATAATGATTTAAACTTCTTGTCCCTCCCATTAGTTACAGAAATTACTGTTTGAGGACACTTGAGGTGTCAGAATAATAAACCCAATTGCCATTGTATCATATCTGGCATTTTGTAGGCCTCTATGGAAGGTCAGAGTGAAATCACTTTCAACTGGTTATGTTGTCCTACTAGCAATCTCAGGTTTCCTTCTTCCTCAAGAATGACCTGAATAGCTATATGTTTTACAGTTTTGAGACTACTGTCAGTCTTCTTGTTTGATCGGGTTTTGTTTCTTTTTATGTTTGTTTGTTTTTGTTTTGCAGAAGGAGTAGGAAGTATGACAGCCCTAACCTCAGGAAGAACATTTCCACTCTGTAGTTTCTTCTAAACACCAGGATAACTCCTTAAATAACCCTCAAGTGGAATAAATTCATTTATACTGTCAATGCATAAATATACGTGCTTACCTTCTACCACTCCATTCCAAAAATCTCCTCTTCTTTACCTAAGTCAATTGAGGAACTGAGGGTCTCCAGAATGAAAATTTCTTATAATGTCAATAGTAAATATGGTGAAGCAAATTGAACGGATAACATACAGTCATAAGTAACTTTGTTATGTGGTACTGACATCCTACAGACATGGACCTGGATTCCACTGTGCTCAGTACTGTCAACTGGAAAGCAAAAGGATAGCCTCTTTATCCAAGTGAGATCTGTAGAGACCACAAGACCGAAAAACATCATGTGGTCATTTACACCGGTGAGCAACTTACAAAAAGTTCCACTGCCTTTTAAAAAGTTTTTAAAGTAAGAAAGTTATCACATGAAGTATCTAAAGGGACTGAGATGGTGAATTGTTAGGCAGCACTTGTCTTGACAAAATAGCAAATGAAACAAAAAAATGATGGAAGTCAAAAAGGTGAATATCTTTTCTGCTTCCATTACATTGTTGTTCATTTCTCCCTATAAAAAAAACTTTCCTTTTTGCCAGTGGTATGTAAGGAAAAATTAAAAACAGAGTTTTAAAAGCTAAAATTACAGCCAGATACTTTTTAATAGTACCCTTACTGTTGCTGTTTACATTGTTTAAGATCTTTCAGCTATTTGCATTCTATTTTAATTGGAGAGAAATCAGAGTAAATCCTGTTTAAGCAGCTTTTCAGTCTCTATAGAAAATAACAAGTTAGACTTCTTTTCTAATATGTCAGGCTAGAAAAACATGTTGAGTGCATACCATATTACAGCTGAATGCCAGAAAAAAAATAATAGTGTATATCATATACATTTAGTTGCTTAGGTTTTTAAGAAACCACAAAACTTTCTCTGTGGTTTTTTTGTTGTTGCTATTTTAAAAGTTAAGTGTCCACAGCAGTATTTCTTCATGGAAATTACTTCTAACCATCACAAAATTAAAGGCTCTGGACTTTGTGTATTAGTACTTGAGAACAGTACCCAAATCATTTTAGAAAGCATGCCTACTCAGGGAAGTATTTCCGCCAAAAAAAGAAAATGTTTGCTCTTCAGAGTCTGGGTTAATGTCTGTTAGAGCAGAAGAAATGTCTTTTATGCATGAGGAAAATTGTACATTAACATTCTGGTCTTTGTCTTCTCTGCTGAGCCCAATACTAGTAAAGATCATAATTTACACACAGGATTAGCAGGTATGAAAATAATCTTACTAACTATGTCCCTATTCCCCATGTCAAATGTTGATTGGCTTGTAAAAAAAAGGCAGTTCATAGGCTAAAAGCAGGAAAAAGTTCTACTTTCCTACATTTTGCTGGTGAAATCGATATGAGTGTGAGCACTAGTTTCTTATTTCAAAGAAGTTGATAGTTAATTAGGTTCTATAATAAATCTAAATAGTTCCCTACATCTGGGTTCAGATGAAGGAAAATAACCAAAAGTCATCCCCTCCCCCCCTCCAAAAAAAAAAAAAATCAGGAAAAGGTCTTTATCTTATCATAAAATGCAAACTGTTTATTGTACTAATTTGTGTTGTTTCTGTAGTGAGACAAGCCTGTGGAAAACTAGAATCTTGCTTCTATGATGAGGATCCAGTGTAAACCTGGAAGAGACAAGAGATTATCCGTTTACTTAAGGTTTTTGTCTTGTCTAAATACAGGTGTTCTTTTGAGACAGTTGTTCTTTAATTATTTTCTGTAAATGGCATAAAATTTTAAGTAAATATTTTCACAATACTTCATGACAAAGAATGAGCAATGCAAGGAGAGCAATTGAGATTGAACTACCAATGTAACATTTAGAAATATTCTCAAGTTGATATCACAGGTAACTAATCTGACACCAGAAAAAAAAGTATGCTTTGTTGCCAGGTAATAGAAAAAAGAACCTGCATAATAGCACCTCTAAACCATGATCATGAACCAGAAGCCATTTTATTTCAAATTATAATAATAAAATAATTAAACTTATATAAACTTTTCAAGGCATTGTCTTTTCCAGGCAGTCAAGAATATAAACTGACAGATTTTGAAAAGATACACGATTCAGCCTTCTGAGAGGGGAAGGGAAGAGGTGGGGAAGAGGGGAATTGTAAAAGAGAGAGAGAGAGAGAGAGAGAATAAAATTTAAAGAATTACTGGTAAAGACAAGGTAATTAAAATATGAATTGAATGTTTCTCTTCATGATAGACATTAAAAAGACTCTAGAAAACATTTTAGACTACCTTGAAAAAATGCTTCCTGCAACAGTTGTAACCACCTGAAAGTCTAACCTACTTTGAAGGCATTTTATTTCATTACTAATTAGTTGCATATTTGTATTTAAAATACTGTGTTAAAGGTATCTGATACTGAAATGTTAATATTTGCTTTTTTTTCCCCTTAACACTGGTCATATAAGTGCAGGATTATAATTTTTTTTTACTACATCAAATCCATGAAGTACTAAAAAGTTTTTGCACAGAATTGCAATACCTATTAAACTTCTCCTGATACTTGTACTCCTGAAACACTTAAAATCAAAAATATTGCTTTTCAATGAGAAAAGAGCAGGAGTAGGTTGTTATGTTGATAGTATATTTCCTGAGACAGAAATGTTGTTAAAAAATCAGGAAACAAATCAAATTGTGGTCAATTTCCTGTATTTCCACATTTCATATACAACTAGAATTTGAATATATATTTTTTAATTACATGGTGATCTGTCAAAGAAGACATGGAACTCTTTTTTTAACTTCAGAGTGGTAATGTGATCCCACTGAAGTTATTTGGATAATTCCCACTGAATACAATGCATCAGGGTTCAAATTATTAGAGTCATCTATGACTCAGTAGAGGAGAAAAGAACAGAAGATGACTGTGACCCTACAGTTCTCAAATTGTCCTGGATTTGACTGAAGTCAGAGCTGTCTGTGACTAGAACAGGGTTCTGCTCATTAGAACATAAGGGGTAGCCAAAGCACAAAATAAAATCCTTTTGTTTCAGTGCATAATATTAATTTGCAATAAAGTTCAGTATTTTGAATTAATGTGCTAATTGCTATGGGGCTTTTGGACTCTTCATTTTCAGCTAAAAATAATTATAATTTTAAATGTTTTTGTTTGTTTGTTTGTTTGTTTGTTTTTGCAATAGCTAGCATCACTAGGTGATATAAGGGAACTATAATATTACTACTCATTAAGTATTTGACTGAAAGAAATAGTCAACTCTTTGCCATTAAGTATTTTAATGGAACAGTAAATTCACATATGTAACAAGAAATAACAAGCTGGAGGTCAGCTGTGATAAATTCAGTTTGTTTCATAAATTAATGACCATGATTAAGAATATATTATATTTGGATAATAATCATTTTTCACTGGTGTTAAATCCCATATTATATTTCTTAGTGTGATGGTAATTCCTCCAAGTTAGCCACCTATTTTTAAAGCCATTTTTTAAGAATAAAATATATATGCTGATCTGCCTCCTATAGAGCTGCTCATGGATAAGATAATACATAATGCCAAATATTTTTAGAAACATAGCTAATGGATAACCCAAATCCTTGCCTTCAAAACAGTCAGTTACTCTTGTGAATGTGTTGAGTACCTACCAACTAGAAATCAGGTTTCTTTGATAATTCTGTTTTTCTTTTATCATTTCTCTTTTGAAAAATTAGAATGGTTTACAATCTATGGTATCTATGAGCTAGTACTATTAGTCTCGCCCTTAATTCAAGGGTCCCAATGTTGATATGCCAATAACAATTTACAGAAGCCAGAAATGCAAACACTAATATGATTTGTTAAACACTTGCCTTACACTTTATATACGTTCTTGTGCACATCTGCTGGTTGAGTGCTACAATAAGGGGTTTCCAGAGTTCTCAAGTAAAATAGGCAGATCTGCCAGAATTTCATGATTTCCTTCGTAATACATTACTCTAGGATTTAGCCTGAAGTCACGTACAATATCTTCAATTTCTCCTGTTGAGTGCAGACATAAATGTTTAAGAGTCCCCAAGGATGGTGAAAGACACTGGAAGGAAACATGATCCCTATGAAGATGATGAAAATATTGAAGATCAGCCAACAGAGATAATAAATAACATAAAAGAAAGACCCTGTTCTCTAATGTTCCCTCAGAGCTATTCAAAGCACTACTTATGTCAGCCATTTGGCTGGGTAGTGGAATGGGGTTTCACATCATCTGGATGCAGCAAGTAAATAAAGATTTTCATCCAGGATGACTAACATTTCATAGTAGTGCTTGATGGACAAATGTATTTTTATAACACTCTGATATCTTTGCATTTTGCCTTTGTTCCATTCACAAACATAAATTGAGCAACTTCTTTACAGTTTTCCCGAAGGCTGCTCCAGAGGGAGGAGTACAGGTGGATCTAGCATCTTCAGCTTTAAGGGATACAGTTTTCTGGCCAGTCCTTCCAGATTTCCAGATTGGAAAGCCCGTAGAGACAGAATGTGGTGGTGCTCAGAGACAGGCAGCTAGGCTTCCAGGCTCCTCTCACCGCATTACAGAGGCCAGGACTCAGGCAGAGGAACAGGAGGGAAGTCAAAACTCACTAGTGATTTATCAGAATTCTTTCAACTCAAGCAAACAGTGGCAAAATATTTCTCTTTCTATCAATTAACAAATTCTATTTGAAAGAATACTTTCTGGGTTACAGCTTTCCTGAGTTCTATTCCCTTCTTTCAGTGTATGACAAGACTTCCATTGTGAAAATGAAAAAGTATTGGAAAAACAAACAAACAAGCAAACAAACAAACAAAACATAAGTTTAAATAAGTCTTCACCACTTCTTGAAGCTGCATTTGTAGTTGCAATGTTAATAAAATTAAGATATGCAAAATTCAAGTTTTTCCTTAAAAACTTAACTTCCCTACAGTACTATACTATGATCAAAATATATTTTAATAGCTTAAGTAATAGAATCTTCTGACATTTATTTAACAGACTTTTTCAACAAGTCTCTTTAATGAACAAATTAAAAATTTAATTTCCCCAGTAAGCTTATGTTGTTTCAGGCACCTTAAGTAACTGCACTTAGTTTCATACAATTAGCTTTAAAGATAAAAATCTTGGCTTTTTTCTTGACTAGTTGACATGGTTCAGCCTGCAACAATCTTATCTCCAGTAGGACTTTAATGTAGGTTAATCTACATAAATAGGCTATCTTAGTCTGGGTTAAGATAATCTTTTATCCCTCTTCAGAAGTTGCAGTTTATGAGTTTCTGACACAGAAAGAAAACCAGGAGGTGCTCACACCAGGATGTTTCTTTGGAATAGGTCTGCTCATCAAGAAACAGAACTTTAGTAGTTTCTTCTTCAAGATACAATAGACGGGCATTAGCAGTTGAGTAAAAGGTATAATAGAAGTTAGAGAAGAAATTGAAACAAACTGGGGATGGACCTGAGTCCCAGATTTTGAGAGAAGGAGATATGTATTGGCTAGTAGCCACTTATCTTAAATTTCTTGCTCCCCAGAGTTCTCTTAACACTGAATTACATGGTCCCATCTGACTTTGGGTTGAGTTGAACTCACATCTACAAAAGCTTCCTTTTGAAGGGACAGTTTTACTCTCTGAAACTCTGCATAAACGTAGAGATGTGACCCCAAGGAATGGTTTGTGGTATTGGGGTCTTGATGTGAGCTGTTGCTCAGTGTCATACAATAAATTAGTAAAAGATAAAGCACACACAGTCTCTACAGAGGTGGTAGAAGTCAGTGCTGCACAGGCTGGAAGCCTTCCGATTTGAATTGGAAACAGAATCCCTTAGCTTCCTAATAGGAAATACTGTGTGTAGACTCACCCACTGAATGACTTCACTAAAATACTAAGCTAATATAATCAGAAACATTTAGCTATAATTTTTGCAGAGCTCATTGATAGTACAGGGTTCCCAATTCTAAATGTGTTTTGCATTTGTCTAAGGTTTGAAATAATTGGGCCTGCTCTTAATTGTGCCAGCACAACAATGAGTCAGAGCTGTTTTACTGTTTTAGAGAACTTTTAAAGAAATGTAATTGTCTGATTGAGTCACTATATGCTCTTTAAACATGCAGGGTGAGAGAGAACTAATCAAATAATTTTCTTATAAATTATGGGGAAAAAATTGTTCATGGCCATGGAGAGGACTTACCCATTGAAATTTTGTGATTGTTTTAGAAGAGATTTTGTGAATCTGGTGCTGAGGATCCACATACTTTGTGCACCAGCCTGCTGTCCTACCACACCACCTGGAGAAAGGTCACATCTTCTGCACTGAGTCTTCAGCTCAAATCCTCACCTTCCACAATCAAAGTCAGCAAAAACTCTTCCATTAGCACCAGTTCAGTGTTTATTTCTGATCTTCATAAATTTTAGTTAAAAAGGTTAGACAGAACAATGAAAATGACTGGGGGGATGGGTCCCTTAAGAGAAAAGACTTCCAAAAGACTAGGAAACTCCAATATAGAGAAAAAAAAATGAAAAGAAAAAAAAAAAAAAAAAGAAGAAAGGAAAAAAAAAAAGAAAAAAGAAAAAGAAAAAAGAAAAGGAAAAAAAAAAATCCTGAAGTAGAAAACGGTTGGCATTCATAAAGTCATTAATTTGCTATGTTAAGTGGAATACTGTCATTGATTCGACAGATCAGCACACGTCCTTTGCAAGATTTCTAGAGGAGGAGAATGCAGTCATCATACCAATACTCATCTGCTGCATAATAAGTAGCCAATAAATATTGGTTAGAGAGCTCACAGCTGCAGACCTGCAATCAGAAGTGTGCATCAGAAGAAGAACTGAACAAGCTCTGCGGGACAGGTGATCTTGCAGGTGGGTTGGATTTTCTTCTACTGAAATAGAGCCCTTGTGTAGCTGAGCATACAAGAGATGTAAGGCCAGACGAAAAGTGTAAAAGCAGCAGAGGTTCACAAGTTGCATAACAATTTTCAACTCCATGCCTCCGTGCTAGAGCAGAGTTACCATAAGCATGGCAGTGGAAAGCATTGCAGCTGATCCTGGGGATGCTTTGCTCACACAGAATGCAAAATGCAGATGACTCTTTCTCTGAAATTGCATATGGACTTGGGCCTGAGGATACCTGCCACTCAGGTATACAATACGATGGCAGACACAGCAGCAATATAAGTTCTTTTTTGTAACAAATGTGCTAAATGGAGAAACAAATGCAGATTTTCATGAGCAAAGACAAACCTGTAGAAGTTGTTCATCCCTATAATAATACCTCTGTTTCTGGAAATAGGTTCATATCCTGCCCAAACTCTATCAGTCTTAGTGAATTTCTCTTTCTCTGAGTCTTTCCCCCAAAACATTTATATACATGTTAACAGTTCCACAGCATTCCTTTTTTTTTTCTATTTTACATCCATTATAATATCAGTCAATTAAAGAAATGCAGATAATGGGTCCTTTATCTCCCATTCAGAATTCCCTTTCCATTCTCCTCTGTGGAATCATTTAGCCTGTGTCTCTGGTGTTTTTTCCCTCTGTTCAGCCAGCTTATCCAATCTTGGCTGTTTCCTCCTCTATAATCTTGCATGTTTGTGACTCTTGGGGGACACGCCTTTCATTTTTATTGCCCCACCTACTGGAATTTTTTTTGCTCATTATTTTATTTTAAAGCTTTCCAATTTTCAATAGTCTGACTTATTTCCTCTCTGCCTATGAAATTTTGTGAAAGCAAGAAAGAGAAATGTATAAAAGAGATGGTAGTGTATTTGTACTGACACTCATGAGTTTGAGTGTATGGCAAACAGATCTGAGCTCCAAAATGTAGCAAATAAATACGTATGGAAAAAGTAACCCACTCCTCTCTTCATCATGGAAATACCAAGTCACTGTGTGTTCACAAGTGGGTTTTACTTCAAAGTTACATGTTGTGCAAAAGAATGAGTTGTTAGCTATGACATTTAGGAAAAGGATTACTGTGAACTTATTTTAAAGGTAATCTTATTTCTCTTACTCATTGTGACTCATTGGTTATGACATTTGAGTTAGGAGCATACCATATAGAGATAACTGCTCAGGGTGTTATTTGTAATCAGTGTCTGACAAATACTGAGTAGCAGGAAACCAAGACAACGGAGGTTGTCTGTTATACTCAGTTGGAAGGCACAGGAGGAGGGTGTCTGTTTTTAATCTTTGACCTTTCAGTAGAGAATTTAGAAATGGGCAAACAGATAAATATTTTGCTGAAGAAACAAACTGAATTAAGAAATTACATTTGGTTTCCCATTAGTAAATAAATGTTTATATTTAAATCAACACATAAATTGTAGGTTGGTATAGTTTGACAGCAGTAAAAATGAGGCTTATAACTTCATGAAAGATTACCAGTAACCTGCTATCTAAAAGAGGAAATAAAGTCTTATTTTTTTTTTTTTTAATACTGTCAACTTCTAAAAGATTTATGGAGGAGGGAACGAGTAGGTAATAGATGAAGATGACTTTTGTGGGATAGGATTTGGGAGAAAAAGAACAGAGCATCACTACATAAAAACGTAACGGCTACTAAATATAAAATGTGGTCTGATGAGTTGTTTAGGGACGTTGTCCTAAGAGCATAAGATGATGGATCCTGCATGCAACTGCTGCAGCAAACGTGTAGAGCTGTTTAGGAAAACAGTTATGAGTAACGGCTTGTCAATCTTTTTTTAATTACCAGGTGTATACTGTTGTCCCTCAGATATTTGAGCAAAATTTGTGAGACTGATAAAGCGTGGTCTGTCTATTTAAATCTTTCTGTGGCATCTCATGAATTCAGACCCAAGTAGTAAGCTAGATCTGTCAATCAGTCTATCTATATTTTTTTAATACAGAGGTGTACTAACAACACTTGCAACTCTGCATTAGAAGAACTTTTCCTGCAGCATGAGGTATCAAGACAAAAACACAAATTCTCCCTGAGAAAGCAGCAGACACAAGTTTCCACTGACCTTCCCAGAGATATATGATATCATTTGCCACACTTGACCTTTTTGAGCCAAAATGACTTTGACTTAAAATAGTCCAGCAAACAGTGTATTGTAGATAATTAGACTCAGAGGGAAAAAAAAAAAAAAAAAAAAACTTGCTCCAGGCTCTGTTAGAATGAAGTAAATCTCAGTAAAAAAATCAGGCTCAAGTTTATCAGGACAGTAGTATGGCATCAGCCGTTTTCCTGGACAACAGCTAGTACAACAAAATTTCTGCAACCTGTGCTACAACTACATGGCCAAGCAGCCATTTCCTTCCCTCATCTGTCAGTACAAACTGGATGACTACCTCTGCCAATAAAACTATTGTTTTCTATATATCTGAACCAAAACTACCCATATCTGTTTACATAAAGGAAAAAAAAAAAGCAGTCAATATCAACTCAACAACCTACAATTACTACACTAAACTCATTGTAGATTTTTAGATATTACAGGTTTGTTTTCCAAGTTTTTTCTCTCTTTGGTATCACAGTGACTTATCCCTGGGCTTATAAAAACTTGAATGCATTGTATGCTGTCAGAATTTTACAAGTCAGGCTAATTAAATTTTTAAAAGCCCTATTTATGTGTATTCTGGTTGGAACATACATTTCATTTTGCAGTACATTTTCCCCTTCAAGTACTCCCTATAAAGGTTAGCTAAAGCATAGAAGAACAGTATGTTCCATCCATATGTGCCTATAATGTCCACTTGAGGTAAAGTATTGTTTACTTTAACATCCATTTGCCATTGAACTGTGGAGGGAACTTTTTTTAAGATTCAGTTGTAGACAGAGAAGGACAGGTGATAATAAAGTGTTTATCATCTTTCTTTAATGTTTCAACACAAGGAAAAACAGAAATTGAAGTTTTCTTATGTGAAATGTTTCTACTAGATAGCAAATTAGATGATATCTGTCCATTATGGTAATACTGCTTTCTGGAACCTTTTTGTAGTAGATAGTACTTTGCAGTACTTTGGCTAAGTAATTAACAAAACATTTGACTAGATCTGTTGACTTATTTACAAGGTATTTATTATGTCATTAACAACAAAAACAACAACAAAGGAAGGGCCAATATTTAATTTTCATAGTTATGTGTATAGTTTTTAGGAAGTTTTACCAAATATACAGACTAGAGCGGGCCCACAGATTTACCCAGAAAACAGCATAGTTTAAACCTTCGAGAATCCTGACATAGGGTTACACAATACAGAATTACAGGTATAGTTATAGTCATTCAGATACATATAGGTATATACAGGCCTAACAATTAATTTGTGTTGAAGTCAATCCTAAGATTGTCCATATCTGTCATCATACATATACCCTGCTCCGTCCCAGACAATCAGCCCTTCTGTATTTTGAGAGATAGGGAACAAACTACAAATATAATTGTATGGCTCTGCTGGGACAGCTGCGGTCCAGCAGAAATAGTACTGGGCAGGACCTGATAACCTCAAAGAACCTGATTCCACATGCTCAGTGATGTCAAATACTGCTTCTGTTAACTACTTTTTTTGGCTGGGTAATGAAGAATCAATAGTATAATTAATTACCCTCTCTTATTAGGCCAATGACCAACAGTTGGTTGGGAGAAAAATGACCTGATGGTAACATAATTGATAAGGATACAAAGAATCATTGCAAAAACCGTGAAGATTTTTACGTAAAGCTGTTTTAAAGTATGTTTAAAAGGCTTCATATAGTCAGCAAACTTACAAAGGGCACCTAAGCTTTGAGCTACAGGAGTGCTGGGCAACATGCCATGCTGACAACCATAGCAGTATTCTAGATGCGGATAATAAAGCAGGAATTGTAAAAGAGACCTGTATCTCTAAGATATATCGTGCTACTGATAAAATATTTTCTAAATAAAATCTTCAAATTTTACTTCGTCTGAAGAAAAAACTTCCAAAAGATGATACAATGTCACCCTTATTTGGGTTAATACATATGTCATATAAAAATAGTGAATTATAATGGATTTTAGGGATTTGTAAGTCCCAAAACTTGTTAAACTTTGAAGTATTTACAGAAAGTATTTACTCTTTAAGAACCAGTCAGAGATGCTTGGAGACAGCTAACAAATTTTGCACTAACTGTATCTTCTGCAAATATAATTCCACAGAGATTATCAATATTGGGTGATATGTGGAAAAGCCTTTTCAGCGGAATAAGTTTAAAGAATGAATCATGTCTTTTCCCAAAGACAAATCAAGTGTTGCTAGCCATATGGTGGAAAATATAGGCAATCTGTCTGGAAGTATTGTGTCTATTTAAAGAAACAAATGGAAAATAAATGGGAAGTCTGACATTTTCACGTGTCACAAGTGAAAAGGCATAACACTGTACTTGTACATAGAAACTAGGGGGCATGGTACTTAGGGTAGGAGCTATGGACAGTATTCTCTAATTACTTTATATGCATCAGTGGAGTTTCATCACATAATTCAGCACATTATCTGTTTCCTCTTTTCCTTGTATTCTCATGAAGTTTGCTTACAGTTCATGGATGTCTTTAGCATCTAAACATAACATGCTAGAAAGAGGATTGAAGTAAAATACCTTAACAATGTGGTTGTGTGTTTTACTTAAGTAACAAAGCTACAAAAAATGAAATATTTTTGTCATTCCAGTGTTTGCACTGTTCTTCACTTTCTGCTAGCTGGGAAGTTTCAACATGTTATATGTGGTACCTTTCAAAACAAAACACCAATTAAAAATAACAAAGTGGAACATTGAGAAATTCATGTTCCATGCAACAACAAAATGTTTCAAATCAGTGGTACAGAACCAAATTGGCAGCTTTATAGTTAGTAGCATTGCTTTCTCAGTTAATCAGGAGAAAAGTGGTTCTGGCATTAATAATTTCTTAGCACTTTATTTGCATATTTTCATTGCTTGGTTATGACATCTATACAATATGGAATATAAAATGTATTGACATGGATATGTAGTAAAGGCATGGAAGCATGTATTTGTTATTAACCACAGTAAAAATTTTCTACAAGATTGAACGTGGTCCGCAATAATTCCTCTTTTTAATTTGTATTGTAATTTGTTCTTTTATTCTTGTACTTCAAGTATCACAACGATGTTTTCCCCTTTCTGTAAGCGGTATAATTAGGCATTGAAAACCTTCAACAGTTTCTTCGATACAAAAACATACACTGAAATTCATATGCACAAACATTATACAACTTTAATTTACAATTTTTGTATTATTCATAACTGTTCAGAACACTTGTACATTAGAGATGCTGTGGTGATGGAAACATATGATGGAATATAGAGTCTCACCCTAGCATACAAAACTATACCATTCTGTTACATGACAACTTAATTTGTACTTTACATGTTTCCAACTCCAACTTACAAAGTCTGCTCTAACAATTTTTGGAAAATCTGTTCATGTTGTGGTTTACTCATTTTGGATGTGATTCCAGCATGAAGCCTTCTCTCCAAGAAGTAAAACTTGTTCTAGCTGCTCATAAAATTTTCCCCAGAAGTGTTTATAAAAGCTAGTAAAAAAGAAAGTGCTCATTATTTCTGATAAGCAGTGAAGGATTGAAAATACATATTTCAATCACAGTGCTAAAGATATCTGGAAGAAGTATGTATATGTGTTTTTAAATTGATAAGGGTTTCTTAAAAATGTGAATTTTCATGAACCACTTACCTCAGAGTTAAAAACTTCACCTTTCTTTTTGCTATGGTTAAATGGAGGCAAAATACACCAAGTCTCAGCAAATGTCAAATCCAGTTTTAAAATATTGGGATTTAAAGGAGGTATAATACCAATAAGTCTAAAACTATTAGGGCTTCCTAGTGAGAATATACAGGACTGTTTTATGTAGTTTTTGACAGAGAACTTAAATTAGCCCTGCAACATGGATGGTGTAACTTTTCCTGCTGCCTGGGAAAGAAATGCTGTCAAGTTCTAAGTTGTGGTGATGGCACTTAGTTTGTATGAGTCTAATAAAAGGGCAGAGTGTATGCATGTTTCTCCGATTTTAGATTTTTTTTTCTCTTGGTCAGAACTTTGAAGTCTTTTTAAAGCTTTGTTCTCTTCCTCTTTGCCAGGCTAATAAAAAGAATTATTATTACTACCACATTTGTGTCTCTTGGATTTTATTTTGGCTAATGCAAGTATTTTTACAACATGATCTTGGACAAAGGAGCAATTAGAATTAAGGAGCCTTATCCAACAATTACAGCACTTATTGCAATTATAATAGTAACTTAGTAAGTTGATGACTTACTGAGTTACCCAAATGATACATTTTTATTTTGCTTTTAAAGTTAGCAAAAGCTTAATGCTTGAGTTTTGTAATGAGCCTGTGGTAACCAGATTTGTAGTCTGAAGCCTTCGTCTGCCACACTGTTAGCCATCAAAGGAGCCCTGTCCTACCAAGCTTTCTATTTTCACAACAGGATATCTGGTTTCTTTTATGAGGATACAGCTATGTTAATTTGGTTTAGTGGTTTGTTGGAGGTAAGCATGCTCTTCACAGCACAAACACCAAAATCCCCTTAAAGCAGTTCCTTGTTAATAGCTGGGGCCTGATTGGCAGTTTTGCATTGTAAAGTGTGATTTGGTTGGGTAAATATGTTTAGTCTAGTAAGCACTTTAGTGATTGAGTGTCTGTTAATGGATAAAGGTGGATTATGGTGAAACCTCTACAGGCTGTCATTGAGCACTTAGAGTTGTGAGATGTCATGGGGAGAATGGAAAACAAACCGGCACTGTGGAAAAACTCACCAACTATAACAAATTTTAAATATTCAGTGCTATTTCAGTATTTAGCTTTAAAATCATATCTCACTTGAGAACAACAAAGCAGAGCAAACTATGCAGC
This sequence comes from Cygnus olor, assembly GCF_009769625.2. NCBI lineage: Eukaryota > Metazoa > Chordata > Aves > Anseriformes > Anatidae > Cygnus > Cygnus olor. The sequence continues at coordinate 24,960,529 of NC_049172.1, forward strand.
TCATAGCTTTCTTGTTTGGCCTTACAGCAAGCATATTTGGTACATGCATCTGGGCATATTCAGAAAGCTTAGAGATCTTTCTCAGCAGATGATGGCCAAAAAGCCAGCAGGTACCTGGAGGGTAAATGCAGAGTATCCATAACTTTTCTTAAGAATGTACTGTAAATCCTTTAATTCAGAATGAATCCAATGCAATTTTTTGTGTTGCTCTCACACATACACACACCCTCCTCCAGGAAAGGGTTTTATAGATCAGTATTCTTGCTTGTTTTCTGTTCTTTCTATTCTATTCTTGCTTGCAAGGCTTTCTATTTTTTATTATAAAGTCTTCTCCAAAATAAAGGTTTTCTGCAAAACTACCCTTTCTCCATCTCTTCCCTCCAAACACAGACATGAAGATCTTTCTTCTCTTACTTTTAAGAAAGGTAATGTGATCCTCTATATAAACCACCAACAAATGTCACTTTTTTTCCTCTACTCAGGTGTACGCAGCTTTTTTACGAGGTGGTAAATATCAGCTTACTTTGGGACTTGAAATGGCCTTGAGGCCAAGTGGCAGATATTCAGGCACATATGTAGAAATTCTCCACTTTTGGTGAGCTTTAAAATCTCTGTGTCCTAACTGATGGCCATGGTACAATGAGTGCTAAGTTTGTTTACCATATTATGGAAGTATCACATGTATTAGCAGGTGAAGTACACACCCAGCGTATTTTGGTGTGCATCTGGAAAACAAAGAGAGGTCCCATATTAGTGTAATTAAGCTGTTAAAAAAAATAAAATATTCTCTGGTCTCTGACATTTTCTTGTGTTTTGCTTTATTTCAGTTTTGTTTGTTTGTTTGGATTTGTTTTGTTATGTCTTGTTTTGTTTTGTTTTGTTTTGTTTTTGGGGGGGGGATCCAGGGAGGTTTGTTTTCAAGGAAAACCCTGGAATTCTTCCCTGTGTTCCCTTTTATTCTCTTTATTATCAAAGACATATCAGGCTGACCCAAGCCTTATAGTTGATACTCACCACATGTCAGTATAGGTTCAAGCCCACAAAACCTACTAAAACTAGTGAAAAAATTTAAAGCAGAAAACATCCTCCTGCTTAGTTTTGGGAAATTTCTTGCAACTTCACTATAAACCTACATGTTTAACAAACACTTTTTTCATCTGGTTAAAACTACCTACGGAGGAGGATTACCTTCTGGTCAAATCCAGATTAAATGTGGGGTGGCAGCTTCTACATGGTCTTTATCGTTACATACTCTTCCAGAAAATATATTAGGTCTCAAATGCCTTTAATGGGCTTGAAAGGAACTTATGATAGAGTTGAGTCCTTTCTATTATATTACACTAAAGAACAGGATAGATGGTCATAAAAGTCTGGCCAATTGGTGTGTTGGAGATGAAATTCTTTGTTAAAATCCATGCAACTATTCCCATATTGCAGTAACTTAACTGAGAGAAAAACGGATTTGCAAACTTAATCTTTCTCTATGCTTCTTATCACAGTTCTTCTTGCTTGAATGAGAGAATAAATCAGCACTGTAATCATTACTGGTTTCATATAAAATATTTGCTTAGAATCACAGAAATCTTGGTCTTAGATGTCAATTATTAGCAATAATAAGATATAAAAAGGGAAATAAGTCTTTACAAATACATAAGGATATTATTTATTATATATATACTGCTTTTGATTTAGTTGCTGCCTATAGCCCATTATAGAAAAATATGTACTTCCTAGTATGCTGGGTCACTCAAAAATGAAAAAGAAATACAGCAGAGAAAATTCAGGCAGATAAATTTATTTAATCTTATGATCCCTTAAAATGTTGGTGTGCCTTCATATGGAAGGCCAACTTTACTTCCAGGAAGAAAAACACAATGCAGGGCTAATTAAAGATTTGATTATTCAAGCAGCACTGTGGAATATGGTCCCCTGCTCTAAAATGTGCTGCCTTTACTTTTTGAGATTTTTTGCTGATTTTACAAGTCAATTAAGAGCTAAAATGAAAATGTGGAAATTATTTGGAGAACAGCTAACATTTGAAACTAGTCTGAGAAAGCAGCCGATTGATTGAGGACAAAACCAGAATGCTGGTATATTTGGGGGTATGGGAAAGCTTAATTAATTGAGCAAGATTTGGGGTGGATGAGGAGAAGGAAATCAAGGGAAGGACAAACAATGTGAAAGTCCCATTGAGAGTAGGACAGGAATAATTACTAATAAAACAGGAAATTTTTGAGACAAGAATAAACAGCAGGCAGGCAAAACATCAGGGACTAGAAAGGAACAGAACCGAAAAAAGCATGGAGTAAGAAAGGAAGGACGTAAGAGGGATTAATATCATCTTGAAATGATGACAAACTTTTGTATGCGAGAACTGCAAACAAGGCAAGAATGAGTCAGAAGATAGTAGAGGAGTTATATACAGGAAAGAGGAAAGATGCAGAAGGTGGAGAAAAAAAGAAGGCCATCTAAAGGAAAAAAATGTAAACAAAAGATGGAGTGAGACAGCAGGAAAAGATGCTGAGTAAATGTGTCCTTTGAAAGGAAGAAAGTATTAAGATAGAATTGATACTAAAGACATATTCTGCATGGGATCTTTCTGGCTTCATGTAACAGAGCTCAGAAACAGAAAATATAACTTTGGAGAGCTTTAATTCTATGTCATGGACAAGCAATTTGCTTTATAAGTATTTTCAAAAAGTCAAAAAAAATTTGGCTATATTGTTGGTAATGCTATTATTCCAATGAGAAATGTGCATGTGATCTATGAAAGAAGAAACTTCTATGAAAAGAGAAACTTCTATGAAAGAAGGAACTTTTAAGTTGCCATCTTAAAATGATGCCAGTGACTTTGCAACTAATTAGGATCTTTTTTTAGGGATTAGAAATAGTCTCAAGAACCTAAGATAACTTTGACTTCTTTTTCTAGTGTTTCCAATTTTATTGTTGCATTTTTAAATTTTGTAAAAGTCATAATTTTGAAAGTTAAAAGTGCTGTTTTTTCATATTTTGCTGTATAAGGACTTAGGACTTAACATTAAAAAAAAAAAAAACAGGATGAAGAAACAGGGGAAACAGTTAAAACTGCACATAGCAAAGTGCTCTAGGTGCATGAACTAATCAAACAAGAGAAAACAGGCATTAAAGAGCAGGTAAGGAAGTCTTTTTAAATGCTATTATTTGAAGTGGTAACATACCTAAACGGAAGGTACATTTTTAAAGTATAAATTGGTGCTTAATATTAAAAACATGAATACATGCATGCACATAATATATACATAAACACTAGGCAGGGTCCTAGGCATAAATACTAGTTGGGGTAGGGGCTTTTTGGTTTTAGTCTTGGCAATAGCTTTCATATCTTGCTCCAATGTTATATAATTTTTCTACTTTGGTTAGCCTTAACCACAGCACTGTGTTTCTGCTCCAGAATTGCAAATGAAATATGTGCAGCTTTTGCAGCCCTTTTTTGTAAATACCCAGCAGGCATCCAAACACTTTCAAGCAATAAATAAGACCCCACAAACAAAAGCAAATTAAACCTTCCACTTCTATTCATAAAAATATATATACAGCCTTACTGAACCAATCAGATGCCTGTTTGTGACACATGAAATAACTTGGTGGTCTTAGTACGATTCCAACTGGACAGCTGTTTGGACCATAAAACTCCACCATAATTGGCTTTAACCGACATCCTTGTCAGCAAAATAGCCAAGTTTTGTAGGGGCACAGAGACTGAACAGCCTTTCTCATAGCCTAGAGGTGGTTTTTCTAGATTAAGCATGTGGGTGGCCTGCTGATAGTGGAAGAATTACCGAAAAAAAATTATTCTGCTGCAATTTTTTTTATATTGTATCTTTTTTTTAACAATCGGGACAGAATTCTACTCCTGAGCTTCTCCTAAATGTTATTTTAAATGAATATAACGTACATTGATGTTCAAAGGTGTTTTGGAAACTATGAAATAAATTGGCTTTTGGAAGTCAATGGAAAAATAGCTTTTGATTTCAAAGGGACCTGAATTTCTTTCAATGTTTAAAGAAATACTTGGGTTTTGCCCCCCTAAAAATATAAATAAATGGTGATTTAGAAGCAGATGGTTTGGGATATTAGTGAGAAGGGAAGTTCCACACTAATTTTACTAAATTTTGGAGTTACAATACCAATTTGTCTACCATGTAAAGTAATGATAAAACAGCCAAAAAAAAAAAGTAGAAAATATGAATTTGAAACAGAAAAAGATGGAAAAAAAACATGCTTCGCCCAGACTGAGAAGTTCTTCTGAAATATTGTGCCTAATGCCAGCATTGAATAGATTGAAACACTCTGCTTTTACTTTACTGATAGGATTACTACACATTAGGTACCTTAGAAATATAAATTGATACAAGCCTACACAGAAAGTACCTTATAAATCATAAGCGATAGTCCCAACTGCTGTGAAATAAGAAGCACAAAATGTATAAATTGTTACAAAAATAGCACCAAAGTCTCTTAATTCCCTGTATCACATGCAATACCTTGGAACCAAATTTAATATACAACCAGTATGAAACAGTATATATTTGCATTCAGTGCATAGATGTAAATGCCTGTATAGGGTGAAGGGCAGTGCATATCTTGGCCCATAACATGGAATAGTTTGAGTGCTACAAGATAAAAGTTACTGTAGTCTTCATTCTTGAAAGCCTTCCTACTTTTTTTCTTTCCTAGTGATTACTTTTTAAAGAGAAGCCTCTGTTATTGGCCTTTTGTATTCTGTCTTCTGTATGAGATCTCAACAAGCTTTGGAGGAAACATAGGTTTCACAGCATGCTGTGGAAAAAAAAAAAAAAAAAAAAAAAAAAGAGAGAGAGAGATGCAAGTTGTTAGTAGTTTTTTTAATTATAAGAGATAAATAAATAAAACACCAAAAACACTGTTAAGTCAGATGGGTGCATGCTTTGTATAGCTCCCAAGGCCTATCTGAAGAGTACCATACAAAAACAAAGCTTGTAGAAGAGGAAGCAGCTGCAGGAGTGATATAGAGCCCTTTCTTATAAACAAAGAGCACCAACAAATCTGTTGGAGCATGAATATTAGATTTGCTGACTTCTGCTGACATCACTGTGGGAGATAAACATATTACAAGGAGTGGAACAGCTTGTTGCTTGAGAGGTTGCCAGATGAGATAAGCAAATGGCAAAGTGGCAAATGAAGACATGGTGCCCGTCTTGACCAGCTCAGACATAGCAGAGAGTTGCGACTCGATGAAGTGTTACAGTGAATGTAACTGGTCTGGAACAAGTGGATAAAAATGAACTATGAACCTCTTTTTTCCTAATAGCGAAGAGCTAACAGCTGCTTCCATCTGGGAACTGTGTGAAAGTGCCTTACAGCTGTACAATAATAAACAGCTAAAAACTGTGCAGAGCCTACTGCTCCATTTACATTCTTTCCCAATCTTTTGCCTCATTAAACTGTAATCTTCCTCCTAATTATATTTCATCAATCTATTGTTTATGGAACTCTAGATTAAATGGCAAACATATTGAAACAAAAATAAACTTATAATTAGTTGTCTTCTCCTCACCCCTCCTCCCTTTGTATTAGCAAGTGCATCATTATCAGGCCCCAGGGGGTTGGTGAGGCAATCAGTTTACATGGTGCACTTTTGGCAGCAAACAAAAAAAAAAAAAAAAAAAAAAAAAAAAAAAAACATTTGTAGCTGCATAATATGATTTACCAGCTCTAGGGCTCCAGGGTCTACACTTCCATAAATATAAGTGACAAATTATCAATAAATCATTCCCCGGTCTACCATATTGCATAATGTTTATTGAAACCCAGTTCTAATAAATATAAAAGTCACCTTTTTTATCCAAAGCATAAGAAACAAAGATGACAGCGATTACAAACAGAAATGAAAAATGAGAAATAAGCCCCTTCACAAGCAATGAACCTTTTTTTCCCTAGCATCCATAGAGCCTCAGCATTGTTGGCCTCCAAAATCTGCCTTGGAACAGACATGACCTTTGAATTGTGATTCTGTTCTTTGATTACGATAAACTTTTTTTATTCCTAGTTTTGTTTGTTATTCATATAATTCCCATATCTCATTCCTGCTCTCTGAAGACATCAGCCCAGTACTTTTTCAGCATACTGATCAGAAGCTGAATTAGAACTGGTGAAATTCTTCCGAATTCACCCTGTTGTAGATTAACCAAGCACACTGAGACCTCTGTTTTGAAACTGCGTTGGTTTTGCTCATTGCAAGAAATTATTTGAAAAGTGAAACAAAGGGGAAAACAGAATATTTGTATATTAATTAATGTTTTCATTATTCATCTTTATAAGTTGAAAACCACAATTCTAAAACTGTTTTTTTAGAGTTGTATTTCTGGTCAGTGTTTTTTTTTCACTCCATTTTATAATGACAAAAAATGGACCAAATATTGCTCTGGCATGAAAATATCCTTACTAAAGACTATTTCAAGAAAATAATCAAAGTTTAGACTTTACTACATTTTCCCACCACAACCCATCTTTTTTTTTAGATACATATACATTTCTTACAGCAAATTTCAGATGTTTCACCTGTTAAAGGTGCTTTTTAAAACATGGGATTATACTATCTCACCATTTTTTTGCAGGTCAGCATCTGGAAATAATTTACACAATGTAGTCATTAGATTTCTGTAACAATTTTAAAAAGTCAATTTACGTCTTAACTGAAATTCCCTGCCCTTTTTTATTCTGGAAACCAAACATCAGATACCCTGGTTAAGTTTAACTAACATATACTCTTTAGAACACTTAAGATTTCCACTAGCCTTCTGATCTGTTGTTTGTTTTTTGGTTTTGTTTTCTTCCCTAGAAGTCATAGATATCTTCATATCGCGAAAAAGACCTCTGCTGAAATATTTCATTCATCTTACTTAAATTTCAGATAGGTACATCCTTCTCTGCAGAACATGTAATCTATATGTTCACTGACACTTTTTTGCTGATGCAAATAAATTCAATTCAATTCAAAGGAGCATGCCCACTTAGAGCAGAACAAGTGTTTTCCCTTGCAGCCTCAGTGGAAATGTTGCTTGCCTGAGAACTGTAAGACTGGACCCAGTAGTTTCCTTTCCAGATTAGGGTGTATTGATTGTGCAGGCTTTCTCTCGCTACCATATTTTATCGGTGCCCTTCCATGTCTTGTTCTGAGGGCAGTATAAGCAGTAGTGTGTCTGTGCTTGTGGAGTACGGGGAAGTGAGTATCTCCTTCTCAGAAGTTCTTTCAGAGTTTCAGAGGAAATGGTTCATTTCCTATAGTTTTAAGGCCCTAACTCACTGACCAGCTGGAATAATCCTCTTGAATTCATTTGCTTTGTTCCCATGTAGAGGCATTTGAACATCAGAACCTAACAAAATGTGAGAGAAGGAATGTTTCTGGCTCTTGTAAAGCATTAAACAAAAGTCCATTCTTTTAGAAATGGTTCATCCACTGGCATTCAGTCAAAGTGATAAATACTGCGCTGGCAGTGTCAGCAGGGCCTTTGTAGCCAACATGGCTGCACTGTTCCTGACTGCCAGGACAACACCACCACTCTAAAGTCCTTCACACCAAACTACATGGGATCTAAGGAGTTCAGGCACATGCCTCTTCCCACATCATCCCAATCAGAGACAGCATTTCCTTAAACTGCTCAGGGAAGAAGGGATTCAGTCTCTCAGTGTAGCAGAGCAGCAGCAGCCCTTATCCATCGGAAGGAAGCAGCTGCAGAACAGTCATGCATTAGAGACCTGATGCCAGCTCAGCATCTCACATTTGGTGATGAGTGAGGAAGTGGAAGAAACTGAGACCACTGAACCGACAGACTACTTCCATTCGCTGAAACAGGATGTAGTGAGAGATCTGAGAAATCTGGACTTTAAAATAAAGTCAGAATATAAAGTGATGTGTATATCCTGACGTAAAGAATGACATCTGTGAGAGCGTCTGAGCAATCTGCATGAGGATATCAGAAGACTAACAGATGATTTTCATAGATTTGGATGCCAGAGCTATTGCTCAACATTCAGATATTTCTGATTTCACATGATATACCCTAATGAGGTCATAGCCTGGAACTAGGGGAGAAAAAAAAATAGTATAAAACTCTAGATTGATTGTAATTCCAAACAATTCTGGCCAAAAATTAGTATTTCCTTGGGGAAAAGCAGACTTGGCTGATCTGCTATAAGAATACTGCAATAGCTTAACATAGGTATTCTACATCTGCCTTTCAAGGAAAACCCTGCAAATACTTTTTAAAAGTTGAAAGGAAAAAGAGAGGGACAGAGAGGAGAAAAATATCTATCTAAAGAAGGCAATCTTGCTGTCACTGAAGGACCCAGAACATACTTGTGATTGCAGATTTCTGCAGGCCATTGAATGATTGCAATAAACACAGGTTATTTTCTTTTGTGGATAACAAAGTTACATTTTCCTGACTTCTTTCTAATTTGGTATGAGAATCACAGAATCGCAGAATCATCTAGGTTGGAAAAGATCTCCAAGATCACCTAGTCCAACCTCTGACCTAACACTAACAAGTCCTCCACTAAAACACATCACTAAGCTCTACATGTAAACGTCTTTTAAAGATCTCCAGGGATGGTGACTCAACCACTTCCCTGGGCAGCCCATTTCAATGCCTAACAACCCTTTCAGTAAAGAAGTTCTTCCTAATATCCAAACTAAATCTCCCCTGGTGCAACTTTAGCCCATTCCCCCCTGTCCTGTCACCAGGCACGTGGGAGAATAGACCAATCCCCACCTCGCCACAGCCTCCTTTAAGGTACCTGTAGAGAGTGATAAGGTTGCCCCTGAGCCTCCTCTTCTCCAAGCTGAACAATTCCAGCTCCCTCAGCTGCTCTTTGTAAGGCTTGCTCTCCAGACCCCTCACCAGCTTCATTGCCCTTCTTTGGACATGCTTGAGCACCTCAATGTCCTTCTTGAGCAAGGGGCCCAAAACTGAACACAATACTTGAGGTGCGGCCTCACCAGGGCCGAGTACAGGGGGACAATCACTTCCCTAGACCTGCTGGCCACACTGTTCCTTATACAAGCCAGGATGCTGTTGGCCTTCTTGGCCACCTGAGCACACTGCTGGCTCATATTCAGCCGACTATCAACCAATACTCCCAGGTCCTTCTCTGCCAGGCAGCTTTCTAACCACTCATCTCCCAGCCTGTAGCGCTACTTGGGGTTGTTGTGCCCCAGTGCAGGACCTGGCACTTGGCCTTGTTGAACCTCATACAGTTGGCCTCAGCCCATTGGTCCAGCCTATACAGATCCTCCTGCAGAGCCTTCCTACCCTCAAGCAGATTGACACATGTACCTAACTTGGTGTCATCTGCAAACTTACTGAGGGTGCACTCGATCCCCTCATCCAGATCAACAATAAAGATATTAAAGAGAACTGTTCCTAGTACTGAGCCCTGGGGGACTCCACTAGTGACTGGCCTCCAACTGGATTTAACTCCATTCACCACGACTCTTTGGGCCCCGATACCCAGCCAGTTTCTAACCCAACGAAGTGTACGCCAGTCCAAGCCAAGAGCAGCCAGTTTCTTGAGGAGAATGCTGTGGGAAACCTTGTCAAAAGCCTTATTGAAGTCAAGGTAGACCACATCCACAGCCTTTCCCTCATCCACCAAGCATGGCAATCTGCATTTATGGTTTTCATTGCAAAGGTAAAATGTGACCTCATACAAAATTATAAATTGAAGAAAGATCACACCTAGCAAAGATCTAACCTCAGTGTTTTTTCTATCTGCCATTTGCAGTATTTCATCATATCCTTTTCTTTTGATTTTTTTTATTAATTGCACTACATTTAGTCCAAAAATACTGCAGTTTGTTGTAGTAATATGCCATTGTCTTTCTCCCATGATCAGGATTTTTTACAGAAGTCACCCTATAAAAATCATCCAGTTAATTACAATACGGTGATCTCTATCTCATAAGCTATATGTTAGTTTTAACTAGCAACACAGTGACACTCATATTTGAATTGTTAATTTCAGAACCAAAAAGCAAAAACTATCAAAAAAGATACTTTAGACACTATAACAAATATTTCATCTTCATCTTAAAATCTAAAACCATCTAGACCTTTTACAAGAGTTTTCAGTCTTGCTACCTGATTGCTGGCTTATAACCCATAAAAACATATGATGCTTTTTCATGAAGTTCAGTAATTCATCAAGGAGCTATGTGCAATTATTACATTTCTAACAATTACTTGTCTTGATTGCACTCTAAAATCTGTTTTTCCTATCAGAGCTAACAGCAGGGTTTTGTTTATCATCTAGCTGATCATACTGATATAACACATCTCTTTTAATACTGTCTGTATGTGTATTGATATCAAGTACTAGCCAGCCAAGAAACAATTAGGGACCCTATACTGTAAGCACCCTAGTCCCATTAACCTTAGTGGAAGCCATTTGTGTCTGAATAGAAGGAGAGACTTTGGCCCTGAATTTATCACACAGCTGGAGTGTATTTTTATCTTATTCCTATGGTGTCAGCAGACATAACATAGCAATCTGCATGTTTTCACATAAATCCAGCTAGAAATGAACATATTACTCTCTGCAAATATCTTTTTCTTTCTTTCTTTTTTTCTTTCTTTCTTTCTTTCTTTCTTTCTTTTCATTTATTTGGCTATTAAAGTGTTTTGCAAAGACATTGTTAAACTGATATAAGCAAAAAAAAGGGATTAAAAGTTAACCGTACACCAAGCAGGTCAGTATGCACAAGCAAGCTCAGTTTGCACACCAAGTTGCCCAGATGTGACACCCAAGACAAGAAGAAGCTGTAATGGGGTTCATCCAACACTCATGGACATCTCTAATAAACCTGGTTGAGGGGCAGTGCTATTTGCTAATATCAGAAAGAAATTATACCTAGTTCAATTTGTTGTAGCAAGAGTGAAATCAGTGAAATAGACCTATCCCTGTCATGAACCACATGAAGGCCAGGATTCACAATATCGCATAATGTATATTTAATGTGATGTGAATCACCCTCAAATGCATCATATTATTTTGTATTTGAATGTGAAGTGTAAAGATAAATTTTATGTGTCCAGCTTTATCTACCAAAAAGAGTTCCTCCTAATGGTCACTTTTTATAGAAATCCTAAACATTAAGTTTCTTGTGCTACAAGTGAAAGCTTGTAGGAACAGCTATGACGGTTCCCCCCTTTATCTGGCTGACATGCACACTGTGAGAGGCTGTGAGAAAGGGACTAGAAACAGTTTTCTCAGGGTGGAGTGCCTGTTGCCAGCCCTGAGGATGAGGTAGGCAGTCAAAAAGCTTTGGCAGCTTGACATTTTTGTTGTATTTTTCTTTTTTTTTTTTTCAGATTAAATACTTCTCTTTATTCATGTGCAGAATTTTTATTGGCCTCTTGGCTACAGGATAAGACCTAATATATCGCTATATGCATTTGGTCTCAATAAGTGTTAGTGAATATTTTCTTCTCTTAACTTGTTCTTCATAAATGACCCCATTTTTTCCATTGTGATTATCTAGTTAGCTGTCTCCTTAAGGACATTAATTGTTAGTCTTATTTACTAATCCAATGAAAGAAATACATATGTATAAAAAAAATGTTTTGTTATGAGTGACTAGGCAGTTAAATTTCGTTAGAAAACATGTTTTTAATCAAATCTCCCTTGAAAAAAATTGAGCTCTCATCCGTTAGGGAAATATTTCAGAAAACTCAAGTGTTCTTTGTTAGTATCCAACATATTTAACTCAAATTTTTCTTTGTTCACATAGCCCTATTTTCAAGAAAATAAGAAGTCTTACAAAACACTTTATTTCTTAATTTTTCCTTATATTATTGATATTCTTAAGCATTTTTGTTAGATTCGTAATATTATGTTTTTCCTGCTTGTTATAAATCCTGCTGTGGTCTCTGTGTTGAGCACAGCCTGTGATACAATAAAACATTCATTTTTTTTAAGGAAAAGAAAAATAATCTGTAAACCGTGTTTAAACTGCTTCAGATATTTGATGCACTGTTGCATGCTAACATTTCAGGAGCACTACCGAAATAGTTCTCATCCTCCAATAGTGTTGTTGTTCCAGAGCTCTTATTAATACAGGATTCAAACCTATTACCAAATTGTTTCATCTTGAACAATTAAACCATATTAGAGAAGATGCAGAATTCACACATATATTCACTTAAACTGTGGTATATACAAAGTACTCTTATTGCTACCAGTCCTACTAAGTCTACTGTCCTTCAGCAATAATTACATATCACCAGCAACCTGTCACACCAGTACTTGGCCATCCTCCTAACCATGCTACCAGTATGGGGCTCAATACAGATCCTGGAGGGAGAATCTTTCCAAAATTCTTCCCAGGAAAATCTGACCACGTTTTTTTTGTCACTTTGACACAGTTTTTTGTCATTTAAGCAGTTGTCATTACATGACACAACCTTCCCTACTCCTCCGTAAGGGAACAGCTTCTGTAAGAACATCTGGCAAAGGAGACTGAAAGTCCAGCTATGCTGTACCAGCTGCGTTTACCCTGATAAACATGGTAAATCATTCTTTCAAAGAGCCATATTAAGTTTGCAAGTCATGCCTACATCTGCAAAACTTGCTGACTCTTTGCCAAAGCATTGTATCTATGTATGATATTCTATGTTCTCCATTAATTTTTCTAGGCTTAGGTAAAGACAGTCTGGAAACAAAATTCTGGATTATTAGCTGATGGAATATCAAAGATCTGTGTCATATTGCCTTATTAGCAAGGCCAACTTAAGCAGTAGTCAACACATCCCAGTTACCAGTAGAGGATTTTCCTATCTGGGTACTTTTGGAACTCCTGGAAATATCATTTAGGTCCTGAAAAATTTTCTTCCTTAATTTATCACTTCAGAACAAATCTCCTCTACTTATGTTTCGGTTGGAAATAGTTTTTCAGACTCTTCTCCAATAAAGCATGCTTTTAGTCTATTCTCTCCTCTGTAATGAATACCACTACAAGGAATTCATTTTGCTTCACTTTTGCAATGATCTGAATTTTCCTTGACAGGCCCTTTTATATCAAGATCATCCCATGTTCCCAACTTCTCTTTGAAAGTCTTTTTCCTTTTGATTCACTAGAAGGAGTTTTTTATTATTAACATTTATTCTTTCAGTCAGTTGCTCAACAATTTTTGGCCTGTCTAACTGTGGTTTTATATTTAAGACTGTGGTTTCACTTTATAGAGATTATAGGCCACTAACTACACATGAAGATTTTGAAACAAAATATATTATGTATAAGAATGAGGGAGTTTTGTATCATTTAAACAAGAATTAATCCAATAAAAAGATAGTGCTAGGAAGTTTTAAGGGAAGAATTCCTGCTTATATAGTACATCTCTCAAAGTGCTGGAAATTATTGAAGTATAGGTGCTTTGCTGCCTTATTGAAGAAAGGCTAATGACACTTGAGCAGCAATACTCAAAACTTACTCCATGAAGGTTTAGGCCTTCAGAGGGCAGCCATTCTGCTTCTTGATAGAAGCTGTTTAAAATGTGTGTCTGTCCTTGGCCCTTCCCTCTTCTCTGTGCTTTGAGCAGCTGCACTTTCAGCCTGTGCATTGAGGTCCATTTGTTTTATTTTTTCATGCAAGACTTTTAGATAGTTCAGTACCTTGAACAGGATTCTGGATTCTGCTTTAATACTCTCTAAAACATGTATTTTAGGTGCATTTGTCTTTTACTCGGTTATTTTTGCTGCCACATTTTTCCTCAGAAATACACTACATTTTTTGACGAATTGAATTTTTCCACTACCATGCTGTTAAAATAATTATTAAAAAAAATCCTAGATTATTTTTAATACTTTAACAATCTTAATAAAGATTAAAAATAAGATATAGAACTATTTATTTATCACTGCTTTCTATAATTATGAAAAAATCAGATTACATCCATCACCAGATCTATTAAGCTCATCATAACTTGAGTTTAACATTTACCTCTATCCTTTGAGCATCCTAGTATCTTTTCAAATCATGAGGCTGAATAGTCTTCTATTTTAATCACCAGATATGTCTAAAATTCTAGATTTTAATTTATACAGACAAACTTGTTTTTAAATTGTCTATGTTTTGGGGTGGTTTTATTTGCAAAAATGTTTTTAGGTGATGTATTTTAACAGTTGTCCCTCACACTGGAGCAAGAGGCACTTTACATGAAAAAAAGCGCTCAAATCCATTTCATTTATACAAGGACTTACAAATATTTTAGCAGAACTAGACAAAACCAACTACTTGCATAGATGTTTTTGGTGATAATTGGTGGTGGTCTTGAGGGAAGAATGAATCAGAAATTTAGGCTACTTGGAAATAAAGAGGAGGTGGTTGTTTGAATAACTAGAGAGAGGGAGCAGTGGAAAACCGAGGCAGAGCCCTAAATTTTCAACAGCACTGTGTCAAACCTCAGCCTTAATTTGAAACAGCATTATCTTGCACATATTACTTCAGTGTTAGGTACATTTTGCATTCTAATCCCCTTACCACAACTTACGATATCAATAGCAGTCCACCTCAGTTTTCCAATCAAATTAAATGATGATAATAATATTTAATAACCTCCAGATATTAAATGGATTAAATATATTTCCTGAGCTTTTCTGAGATGCAGCATGATGTGCAAATGAAAAAAGGTTTTACAACCAGGTAGCATAGCAAAGAAGCATAATTCATGCTCTTAGGGTTTTGTATGTAATTATCACCCTTCCCAGCCCTCCAACTTTTATTGATAGTTATAGCTTATATTTTATAGAATATTGAACATAGATTATTTACAGATGTAAATATAAGCACATTAAATTTTGTATTTAAAAAATGTTATGTGGATCCCTAATGTCCACAAAATTGAGTTTGCTCTAAGATTCAGCCACAAAGCTCAGCTTCTCTAGGCAATTCTTGAACTAGGAGAACTTGATCTAAGCCAGAAACAGAAGATATTTCTGACTTCTGTCAGCATCTGCCATACCTTTGCACAACAACAGCTCAATAACAGCCACTTTGCCAGGAGACCTCCAAAATAAACTTTCCTTATATCTTAGTGTAGCTGCTTCCTTGGAAATTCGCATAGGTTAATGTTTCAGTCACAGCGCCTACAAGTAAAGGTTATGTCTGTGTACCACTGTGAAATCAGATATTTTACCATGAACCTCACATTTTTTGTTTGTTTTAATGCACCAACTCCAAAATTATATGAAGAAAAAGCAAACCATTTTTTCTTCAGTCTCTGGAAGCAAAAACAGAAAAAAAAGAAAAAAAAAAAAGAGCAGCATGATATTTTTCCCTATCCCTTACTCCCACTAAAAGCCTTAAAATGCAAACCTTAATGCTTCCAAAAGCAGAAGAAACACAGCACTCCCTACTTTTAAAATGTGGTGCTTTTTAAAACTTGCAATAATGACGATGAGGAGACAGTTTTCTCACAAGTTGTGAATAATTTGAGCTAGCAACATCATGCAGATGTTTCATCTTTTCTTTGAAATTCATTGCAAATATTCTATAGATTTTTAATGGTGCAAGACTACGGTCAGAGAAAGAATCTCTTTCCTTTGCACCTGCCATGATAGAGACAGCCCAAATAGAACAACTCCTTATATCTGATATCTGATCTTGCTAAAACCACAAATCTAACTTGATTTTGGCATCAGCCAAAGAACTTGCCCAGTGCTATTGCTTTCTCTCCCATGTATATGCTATCATTTTTACTAAATGCTTAGCTTGCATTTTCTTCCAGGTTGAGGGCTTACTTTCCTTGTCATATTTTTTTAACCTCTCTGACCCTTCATATTTTTTCTGGCTTTAGTTTTGGCAAGATCTTTCAGTGCAACATCATCAGCAAATTTATTTAATATGATCTTTATTCCTTTTTCCAAACCACTAAGATGTTAATTAAAAGCAGCTCTTACACTGATCCTTCTATTGGCTTGAACAGTTAGATACTTTGCCATTTATCATTATCCTGTTTTCTAATCTCTGTGGCCCCATTTACATAAAAGGTTGCATTATATTTTCAAATTATGGTTCATGACACTCTATTAAATACTTGAACTAAGACAATGTATGTTATGCTACTGTGTTCCATTTGTTCACTAATTTTGAAATTCTTCTACTAAAGAGCACAAAATTGCATTGGCAAAAATTATTTTATTCACCCAATATTGAATATTCCATATGGCTCTAGTAAATTTTTTTTTTGTTTTTCTTTCTTTTCCCCATCAAAACTTAAAACTGAACAAGTATTAACAGCCTTCGCATCATGTTAAAATGAGTATTTTATCCTGTTTTATGGCTGAGAGGAGATAAAATGATTTGCCTGAGGAGGTATGCCTAGATTGGGATGCAAAGGACAGCAGAACTCAAAGACCTTATCATTACAACTGTAACACAATAGTAGTGTTAGGACCAAATTCACCCTTGTGTCCTTCTATTTTTCTCTGTTTTCCATTGTTTAAGTATTTAGCTTGGAGCTGAGATTAATGGCCAGATTTGCCTCCTCATCCAATCAGCCAGTCTAGTCTTTGTTTATTTTTAAATTAATAGTGCATACCCTTACATATCATTCCCTTGCTTTACCCTGAGAAATGTCTATTATTTATTTGCATTATTTTTGCTAAGTATTTGAGAACATCCACATTTTAAAATTTTAGATGAAATACACAAACTTGTAATTGAAAACATCAACAAATCATTGACGGTTCAGGAAAAAGATTATTTCCTGAACAGACTAGTATTCCATTGTTTTGATGTCTTTTGGCACTTTTAAAATGTTTTTTTTTGTGTGTGTGTGGTTTTTTTTTCAGCTTAAATTGGTTCTTTTATTGGAGATGTATCAAGTCCTGTGAGAATGTATTATGTCTGAAGTCAGGTAGTGTGTGCTGAGACACAACACGTGAACGTGGAAAGAATGCCAGGTTTTCTACTCACCGTTTCACTGCAAAGTTCTGAGTACAAGATCACAAACATACAAACTAATAAAAAAAAAAAAAAAAAGCCTTCCCTTGTAAGATGCACATACCTATAAAACCAGTATTTTTTGCCTGATGTATCATGTTCAATCAACACCGCAAAAGTTAACAGGCTATAATTATCATCCTGTAGGTGCTACTTTTCCAGAACAACCCCTGTGGTATCAGACAGGATGCCAAGTGGTTAAAGGACCAGTTGTTGTACTGTATGTAGTCTGCAAGCTAGGGAATGCTAGGGAAAAGTTGGAGGAGAAGGTAGAGGGAGGTGCCTGTCTGACAGAGAGTTGGGATCAAGCAGAGGGAGAAGAATTAGAATTAAAGGTTAGGAAAAACTATTTTACAGAGAAAGCACAGCAGGGGAAACTTTCAAGTCTTAACTTGCAGACTTCTCCTTACCTTAGGTCAGGGTCCAACAAGGGACTTGAAAAAAAGGAGAAATAGAAGAAGAATTCGAACTGTTCACTATTGTCCTGCTAGACTTAGCACTGAATAGCTCTGCTTTTCACAGCTGTTTGCTTTACTCTTCCTTTCCAATGGACTGTGACATGAAGTGAGTATGCCCTTCCTGACTGTGCTTCTGTTTAGGCTTGCTTTTTTTCCCCTCATGCAGTTTCCCAATCTATGCAGTTGTTCTGATGGCAAAAACGGTGCAAAGAGGTTGTGCATGTGCCATGCAGTAATTAAAATCCTGTGTCTGCCAGAGACCTCTTTATGCCAGCATTGCTGTAGTTCTTTGCACTGCTGGCAACAGTGGTCTACAGAGTGCTACTTTCACTACAATTTCACCACAATTTCCACTGTTAACAGCAGAGCTGGAATGTTATAGGGCAAAATTGCATGTCTTTCCTGTAAGAGAAAGGAGTGTTTTGCAGAGAATAAGCTTCACTAGTATTAGCAGTGATTTTGTCTACCTAATGCATTTTATTGAATTATTTGGAATTTTTATAGCTTTCGGAAATGTGGAATGCATTTCTTTAAATGACTTTAAAATTCTCCAGTGGAGCACATTGCATTACATGCTTTAGAAGCTAGCCAGAGCAGCGGTATTTATGTAGCAAAGTTTGCCCACAGTATATAATCAACAAGCCTGGATATTGGGAGAAAAACAAGCAATGTGGTTTCTTAATATTAATGAGATTATTTAAGGGGAAAAAGGCAAAACGGGAAGAGCCAACAAGGCTCTGTAAGAGGAAGTAGAAACTGGAGACAGTAGTTCTACTCCAGATTTCTTATCATAACAGTCTTAAATGCATGTTTGTCTTCCAGTATGGTAATGCATAAGCAGTACAGCTGACCTCCCTGATCACAAGGAGGAAGTGAGCAAGATGCACACCTTTCCAGTTCCTGCTAACACTTCCTGATTTTGTCTTGCCAGAGTTGAACCAGAGACAGACTCAGTTAACAGGACTGACTTCAGAAACAGGTAGCTGTGAGTTAGAAACACCATTAACAGCAGGGTCTTTTCTGAAGTGGTGCATAAAAGAAACTCTTTGCTGTAGATTTAAAGGCATGGAAATTTTTCATTCAAAAATAGTTGTCTGGGACACAGTAAGCTACAGGACATTAAATGGGATGTGAATTACTGAGAAAAAAAGTTTATGTTAAAAGAAGTAAAATACAATACAAAGAGATTACATTTCAAAGTTGACTGCTCGAATCCTTTATTTATATGTAATACATATCTTTTGCTGTTAACCTGGAAGGCATGTATTTATTTTCTAAGAAAAAAAAAGACATCATAAACTTCATAAAAGTAGAACACCACTAACTAGGAAATAAATAAATAAATAAAAATAAAAAAGATTTTTCAGATAAGGCCAAAAAAGCTGAATTTCAAGCATTGTAGTTTATATCAAAACATTATACATTAAATAAGTCAGAAATTAAAGTGGGACGTATTTTGTACATCAGGATAATTTTCTGAAATTCTCTGTAGAGTAGGCATGCTGCGATGATCTGGAAGGAGACATTTAATTCAAGAAATCCCCAATATTTCCCAGTGGTTATAACTGCTCAGCAAAAGTTCAAGTGTTAACAAAACATGTAAATAATTTAGCACAGAAATTATGAAAGCATGCAAATATATTGAACAGAACATGGAATTTTAAATGCTCTTGAATTGTTTTTTCAGAGTTGTGCTCAGATTGTCTAATACAAATAAACCCTCACAGGTTTTACACTGAAGTCAGCAGATGTTGGGATCGCGCTTTAAAATTGTCCTTGCAATGATGAGATCTTCTGGCTTCCTACAGCCTCTTGTAAACTGTTCAGCAATCCTATAAAAATTCTGGGAAGAATGGGATTGACTTCTCTGCCCTCAAAGATTGTTTTAGTCACTTTTTTAGGATGTTCATGAATACCCTTCTTTTACCTTTGGTGTGAATGGCTTCAGCCAACCTCAATGATTGTCCATGTCTATCTCCAGATAGCCTTGCAGCAGACTCAAGAGGTCTCCCTATCAATAAGCCCTTGAAGAGCCGATTAGGAAAAATATCCTGACAGCATGTACTTCGGAATATGCTGACAAGTCAAGAAAAAGCTCCTTGTTCGCTGATGGTAAAACTGGCAGTAGAGCAGATAGCTTTCACAGTATGCACTTTCAACATTGACTTTCTGCCACACACCATTATTTTGCTATGATTTCACTTGAAAAGTGACCACAGTGACTGAAACCAGAACAAGAGTCTCTGAATAGAACAACTTGGATTTGCACTGAGGACTCCTATCTGTCTTTTTTTTTTTTAATTAATTAATCTTTTGTTATTTCTGATTACACTTGCCAGTACATACACACCCAGCTATATATCCATACAATGGCAATAAAATGGAACATTTCCAATTGTTTGGTTTTTTACAAGTGAATCACTGCAGAAGCTAATGGTCATTTAATTTTCAGTAAATTCATCTTGATTTATTTCATGTTTTGATGTGTACCTGGATTTAAATAAGTCCACCATTTAAACTGCTCATCAGTTCTTGTTTTGTATATGCATGTGTGGTTTTACATAAAAGATGGGAAAAAAAAAGATCTTGCATAGTCATAGCAAGTGACTATCTCAAGATATAGGCCTCTTTAGGAAATCACTTTATGTGGAATAATTAGGATAGATTAGTAAGCAGTGCTTTCATCTTGTGTATTTTTTTTTGCCTATGTTGCATTTTAAAATAATTAAGAATCCAGATTGTTTCTGTTTTTCACCTTCGTTTACTGGCACCCAGCAAAGAGGCCTACACTTTGATTTTAATCATGGCCAGACAGTATAAGACCTTGGTCTTAAAGGCAAGCAGAGCAACAAGCAGAAACCCTGCTGTGTAATTTCAAAGCAATGTACTTCATGCTGCTAACCCTACAGTATGATTTCTGTTCTGCCAATGGCTCCAATAGCAGACAACTTCCAATTTGCACCTCTTGCATAAATCCACATTATGCCAATAGGTTTAGAAGCAAACCACAAGCTGCCCAGTTCAGCAGTCAGAGGTCTGTTAACAGATCTTTAACTATGATCTATTGTGTAGGAAAGTCTGAAATTATGGATGCAGAGTTTCTCTTTATAGAGCACTCACTTGTGCTATGCAGGTTTTCTTGAGATAATTATAAGTGTTTATTTTGGCTTTTAACAAGTTTAATCACATTATTTAGCGTGTTCTGATTTTGTCACTGAGGCAACCATTACTCTTGCACACAAGTTGTGCTTAATTGGCAGCAGGGAGAGAAAATGGAGTTTAAAGCAACTAATTGCACTAGACCTCACAGAGACCAAGAAGTAGCTGTTTTAATTAAACTTTTTACAAGACAGTTTACAAATACAAAAGCACTATCTTTTGTAGGTAGCTGGTATAGCACCCTGCTTTCAGGTTTGTTCCCATTTTAAGTGGCTAAATATTCTGGAAGTTGAAATAAAGGACTGGTGCAAAAAGTATTTCAAAGCATAGAAGATGAAGGGAATATAAAAGTACAGAGTTCAGTAGGGCACTTCACTTACTTATCTGAATTCCAATATATAAATAACCTTGGCTGCCTGTAGAGGGTAATTCAGTCTGTTAATTTCAGGCCACCACTTAAGTATCATGCTGTGCCAAATTGCATTTGATGGTTTTGTAATGGCATGACTATAATATACTAAAATGAGATCTATAAAGGTATCCCCTAGTGGGAATTTCAGTCCATGTCTCTGGTGGTAAAAAAGACATTCATATCTATCAGCTCTGCATCTCAGGTATGAGTAACCACCCCATGTTACACAAAAATATATATATATTTTGCATTGTAAATTAAATTGCTTAGAGTTCCAAATATAAATGTTTGTAATTTCTAACCAAGGCTTGTAATACAATATTTCAAAATCACAGAGTATGCTTCTTGACACACTTCATCCCACTTTAAATCACTGAAGTACGGTACTACAACTCTGTATCAGAAGTGATTGAACAAGTAGCACTTGATGGATGATAATAGTTTCCCCAAAGGGAGTGTTACTTCTTGATCTCTGGCATGAAATAACATAGGTATATCTCAGAAAGGTAAATGCTTGCATCAGGATATTGTCTCATGCAAGACTTCTTTGGTCATGGTGGCATTTTCCAGTGAACAAGACATCTTCACCCCTCCTCCAGTGACCCAATGAAGTTGAATGCCTTTTGGAAGGTTAAGCTCTGTACGCAGGGGTCATGGGACAGGGCTGAAGCTGGAGGGTCTGTTTATTTTCTACGTGTGTTGAACTATGTTGTTCTCTGGGTGTGAACAGAAGTTTCTAACCTTCACAAATGATCCCCAGGAAGAGACCTTGCTGACTAAGACTGGGTTTGTCACTAAGCCATTCCAACAATTCACAACTTTCCAGATGATGTATAGCAGCCAAAGAGAATACTTATTTAAACACTGAATTGTATTTTAAACTCCAGTAACCAGAAGCAATGCCTTTACTGGAGTAATGGTGCAATTACTCAGATACTTTTTCAAACATATCTTGGGGGAAAAAAATGCCATGGATATATCCCTCTAACATCCAGGGAGCACAGCAGTCCTATAAAAAGAACTTCTTCTCTTCACTTGCTTATAATGCCCTGAATTATACCATGCGAAACAAAACACTGAGAATGTTTTAATAAACTTCCTGGCTCATGTCATGACTCCCACATATTGAAACAGTCACACTATGCCAAATTGCTTGAAAGCAGAGAGATTCATGGAGCACTGCTTTTGTGAAAATGGTAGCTATACAGATTTAACTGTTTCTGAGTCCATGTATGTTAAAACTACCAGTAGGTTTTAAGTAATGTAAGTGAATATCTCCACTTACAGGAGGAGAGGGGAGAAGTGTCCATAGTAGGTAGATACTCTTATTGCGTATCTTCTTCAGACAATTTTGAGGATATTACCTGTATCCTATTTTTCTCTCCTTATTATTCCAAGTCTCTTATCACTATAACTCTGTATGGTTTAAAAGCCTGTTTTAAAAGTAAACAAAATTTTCCATTAAACAAGTTGGTGATAGATAAATAATGAATATTTGTGTTAGGTCCTTTCACTAGGTTAGTGTGCTGCTTATTATTTTTGCTGTGAAGCTCCAAAGTTATCCTATGTCATATTCATTAATTTCAGCAATGATTTTGTTTGGGATTGTTTTACTTACTTCCCTAGGGAGAAATCTTCACTTAGATATGACACCAGAATGAGCACACTATGATTGAGACTAGATTGAGTAACTTCTGGTTTCAGGTCAGAAAATATCTTCAGGAAGCGTGTACATCTTCTCCCACAAGTCTGACAGTACAATATGTCTATCCTTTCTAGTAGTCATAATATTTACAATGTATTATTAATAATGAATTTCATAATAATCCTGTTGCTGACCAGACAGTGAACTTCAATAACTCATCGAACGCTTATTTTGATAGTTGCTGGAAACTAAGACATTATAACATAATGACTACTATATTTTTGTCAGATTTTTTAGTGTTAGTCTTTAGATGATACAATATATATTTCATTGTGGAGGTTGTGATGTTCTTGATTTGTTCATGGGAGTAGAGAATCTAACTTCTGAGTATTAATTAAAATATGCCATTAATAATTTAATAAAGTGAAGACATTCAAAACTAAATTCAAAACCAATGATTAAGATAATCTTTCATGTCAAGAGATTGCACTGGTATGAAACTTAATTTATTATATTGTGTCAATCAACTTTAAAAACAAAAAAGTTTTTAAAAAATCAGTTAAAAAAAAGTTTAAAAAAAATCATTTTTCCTGATCTTTCTTCTCTTTTGAAGGTTTGTTCAAGTTTAAGATACTCACTTAAGAAAACATTTTGGAACAAGTGAAAGAGTTTTACTGTAAAACATCAACTCATTTTTGCACCTATATTTCACCCAAATTGCCTACAATTGTTTGATGTTTTACAAAACAAATGGCAATATTATCCTGTTTTCTGGTAAGTGTCAATGTCAAGCCTAACAGCTGATACAATTCTTCTATTAGAAATTGGAAAAGGACACATAAATTATGCTGACAATTCCAGTGGTAGACTTTTCCCCAGAAGGACTTTCTCAAGTCAGGCATAGGCATTCTAATGATGATGTCAATTTTTAGATAAGATGTCAGACCAGTGTTCAAAGTTCATTTCCAGTTATTTGGAACTTCCTGGCCATTTGGCTTTTTTGTAAAAGGGAAAGTATTCATTGTGCCAACTCTGCTAAGTCCAGTTATCTGGAAAGCTCATTTGAAAATTTGAGTTGCTTGTTCTTATTACTTGTCTTTAACAATAAGTTTTTTCCAGTGGTGACTGAAGCAATTATTTTATATAGATCACATCACTGGAATTGGTTCATGATATTAAGACAGTGTCCACTGGAATGAAACAAGAACCTTAAAGGGTTTGTTTCATTTCTCTGATGATGAATTTGAATGCAAAATTTGAATTTGAACTCCTCCACATTCCTTAATTTGGGTCTAAAGAAGGAAGTTTTAAAATTCCACACTCATCAACCCATAGATGTAAACAAAGTGTTATATTATTTTAATAAACGTTCTTATATGCATGATTCTTAGATAGCAGTCAGAAATGAAGTGTACATAGCCTGCCACTGAAAAATTAGTATTATGCCTTAATAATTAGTATTATGCCTCTTGCAAAACAGCTGGGATCATGAAGCCAAGGCAGTACGCACGGATATGAATCATGTATGTTGAACATTGGCAAAAAATGAGACATCCATTATGCCAGAAGCAGGCCATGTGTCAGATTACTCACCAACTATCTTTTTTAAAGCTAGCAACCTTTTTTTTTTCTTTTTTTCTTTTTTTCTTTTTTTTTTTTTTTAAGACCTGTACAGGCACGTTTGACAGCATAAACATGCATTGCTTGACTTGGGAAAAATATCATGGCTTCTAGAGCCTTTGGGGAGACATGAACACCACAAGCATAAAAGTGATTTTTCTAGTCTATCTATCTATTTCATATAGAATGAACAGGAAAACCTACACTGCCATTTCTACAAGTCCTGTGAGGTACTATAGGCTTTGGGTAAATGAAATGTAATGCAAAACTGACTTTAGAAAGAAATAGAGATTTTTTCCAGCAAACCAAAAAGGTATATTTAGTTTTATTTTTGCAAGTAGGAATGTTTCTAATGGCACTCTAGATTTCCTTTGGAAAAAAAACTTTCATTTTACAGAAGTCCTTTTCTTCAATCCAATTATTCTGAAAACAAATTTCCAAACAGCTTTCAGTTTAAAATGGGACTGTACATTTTACAAAAGTTACAAGTAGTTCTCAGTGCCTTCTTAAGGATATGTCTTCTTCAAACTTCATTCTTTTTGTGGTTGCTGTTGTTTCTATTTCTTACTTTCTTGTATTATAAGAAATGCATTACTTTACCTTTGAACACTGAGAAAAAATGAATTCTTCATTGCCTTCTACTAACTCGGCATCTCATATTTTTCATATGAGTTTGGAACATTTCCTTTTTCTTCACTAAAACCGTAAACCTTAGCTTTTGTCGTAGGGTAATTTTAGTTATATCCCTATCTTGACTTTTAACCTCTTGTCACTATGATCTTTAACTTCTGTGGCACTGATCTGAAGTCAGTCGCTTTTATTTATTATTTGTAGAAAATTGTAAGTTTTTCAAATTTCTGCCATGACACGTAATAAAGAGCAAAGATACCGCTGCTGCATAGAAATGTGTATTCTGCTAAATGTGTTGGAGAAGTTCAATAACAACAAAAGGGAAATATTCTTTTGTATGGACCCCCATTGGAAGTTTGTTAACTTTCTCTTTATAAGTCCACAAATTAAACTTGTCTTTCCCTTTCCAGTTTTCCTTGTGCTCATTCTGAAATCCTTGTATCTGAATCTTTGTTTTGGTTCTTTAAGTAATTTATTGGCTTCTGAACATTTACACTCTATGTGTGAATTTTCTAACCTATTTCAGCCCTCCTTGCTGCTCCCATTCTTCCTGCATCATTAAAATTCTGATGTATAGAGAAAGTATTTTGTAATACATCTTAGTTACACTCTGGAATTGTCCAAGTGAATTATTTTCATGTTGTGTTACATTATAATGATTTTTGTGAATATTGTGTTTAAATTAAGAAAATGTATTTAAATATTTGTGTACATACATCCACACAGGCATCCATATTCATAACAGAGTGAGTGAGATATAAACAAATGCACAGTTATTACATATTTAAAAGGCGAAAGACATTTTTAAAAATAAATATAAATATTTATATCGTAATAAGTAATTAACTTTTTAGATTTTATCACATTTTTCATCTTTAGGCATCTTTAGACAGTACATTGTCTATTATCCTTGGGAATATCACAGGATCATGTCAAAAAAAAAACCCTCAAAGTTAGTATTTTGTTTTATCATCAATGGCTACAGCCATTGTAAGAGAAAGTATTAGATGGTATAAGTGCAGTTACTTTTTAAAAAGAAGAAAAACTTCACTAGTATTTTCAGTGCAATGGGAAGGGAGAAGAAAGTTTAATGTACAAGTTTAGCTGTGCCTATACTATCAATGCTTTGCAAACAGTCTGCTGTTAGTACAGGCTTGTCCTTAGCAATTAACAATTCGGTAAATCATCGTGTATAGAAAAGTAGAGATTTTGCGTGTGAAAAGGACTAATGAGATTCAGCTCAAAGAGCAAACGTAATCTTGATCTACTGAGCATTGATGGAAGAGAAAGTAGGGTCTGGCAGTGGCTGAATGGCAGCAGTGGGCATAGGAGATGCAACAGGAACAGTTAACACTATGGACATCCAGAAGGAAAAGTGGCCACAGAGTAATCTAACTGCAAAAATCCCCAGAAATTACAAGGCTGTGGATGTGATTTACCTTGACTTCAATAAGGCTTTTGACAAGGTTTCCCACAGCATTCTCCTCAAGAAACTGGCTGCTCTTGGCTTGGACTGGCGTATGCTTTGTTGAGTTAAAAACTGGTTGGGTAGCCAAGCCCAAAGAGTCATGGTTAATGGAGTTAAATCCAGTTGGAGGCCAGTCACTAGTGGAGTCCCCCAGGGGTCAGTATTAGGGCCAGTTCTCTTTAATGTATTTATCGGTGATCTGAATGAGGGGATCGAGTGCACCCTCAGTAAGTTTGCAGACAACACCAAGTTAGGTGCGTATGTCGGTCTGCTCGAGGGTAGGAAGGCTCTGCAGGAGGATCTGGATAGGCTGGACGGATGGGCTGAGGCCACAGGGGAGACAACATGATCAGGCAGGTGGTTTTCGCAGGGTGAGGCTCATCCCCTACACTACAGGTGTGCTGACCCCTGCGATTGCCCCAAATGCGGGAAACTCGACTGCATAATTTGTGGTAGTGGGGGACTGCGTTTGCGCTCTCCCCTGGTTTTTCAGGGAGGTGGTTGAGTCACCATCCCTGGAGGTCTTTAAAAGACGTTTAGATATAGAGCTTAGTGATATGGTTTAGTGGAGGACTTGTTAGTGTTAGATCAGAGGTTGGACTAGGTGATCTTGGAGGTCTCTTCCAACCTAGATGATTCTGTGATTCTGTAACAAGGCCAAGTGCCGGGTCCTGCACCTGGGGTGCAACAACCCCAAGCAGTGCTACAGGCTGGGAGATGAGTGGTTAGAAAGCTGCCTGGCAGAGAAGGACCTGGGAGTATTGGTTGATAGTCGGCTGAATATGAGCCAGCAGTGTGCTCAGGTGGCCAAGAAGGCCAACAGCATCCTGGCTTGTATAAGGAACAGTGTGGCCAGCAGGTCTAGGGAAGCGATTGTCCCCCTGTACTCGGCCCTGGTGAAGCCGCACCTCAAGTATTGTGTTCAGTTTTGGGCCCCTTGCTCAAGAAGGACATTGAGGTGCTCAAGCATGTCCAAAGAAGGGCAATGAAGCTGGTGAGGGGTCTGGAGAACAAGTCTTACGAGGAGCAGCTGAGGGAGCTGGGGGTGTTTAGCCTGGAGAAGAGGAGGCTCAGGGGAGACCTTATCGCTCTCTACAGGTACCTTAAAGGAGGCTGTGGCGAGGTGGGGATTGGTCTATTCTCCCACGTGCCTGGTGACAGGACAAGGGGGAATGGGCTAAAGTTGCACCAGGGGAGATTTAGTTTGGATATTAGGAAGAACTTCTTTACTGAAAGGGTTGTTAGGCATTGGAATGGGCTGCCCAGGGAAGTGGTTGAGTCGCCATCCCTGGAGATCTTTAAAAGACGTTTACATGTAGAGCTTAGTGATGTGTTTTAGTGGAGGACTTGTTAGTGTTAGGTCAGAGGTTGGACTAGGTGATCTTGGAGGTCTCTTCCAACCTAGATGATTCTGTGATTCTGTGATTCTGTAAGTAAACAATATAGACAATAGTATGCTTTTCCACTTATTAAATTACTTAGACTGAGTGAATTCCTTTATTTTATTACATATAAAATGCAAATATTTACCTTTTCAATTTTAAATTTATATCATTGGTAGAAGAACACTAGGTAAACATCAGAAGAAGGTTTCACTTTATGATTTTTGTCACATCTATCTTAAAAAGTAAGAAATGAGGAAGTAATATATCACTAAATCAAAAACTGCTCCCCTTTGCTAATACCTTACACTTCTGAATACTCTGCTTTATAAAAGCAAGGTTCAAATTTGAAATTTTAAGCTTAGAGTATAAGAGAATCATAAGCTTCTTACCTCAGATACTGAATGTAAGTATTATATTTGTTGTAGTAAATATCTGTCTTCACATTATAACAAGCATAGTTTATTTCCACAATTAGCATAAACTGGTGTTGAGTTAATGTTTGCTTTATTTAACTATTTTAAAATGTTAT
The DNA here is from genome assembly GCF_009769625.2 of Cygnus olor. Taxonomy (NCBI): domain Eukaryota; kingdom Metazoa; phylum Chordata; class Aves; order Anseriformes; family Anatidae; genus Cygnus; species Cygnus olor. Next base: position 24,988,855 of record NC_049172.1, read on the forward strand.
AGATGGTACTGTTCAAGAGATCTGTGGTTGGATGCGCTGCTTCTATTCACATTATTTGGGAGAGTTCTGCCCTGAAGTTGCATTTGCAGTATAAGTTTAATAACTTATTCCATATTACAGTTGAAAGCAATGACGTTATTATCAGGAGAAAAAAATCATGGAAGAAAACCAGCAGTAATGTTCTGGATTAAAAGTATTATCTAGATCACATGTATAAGCTGAACATGGCAAGCTTTGGGGTGTCTATTTAATTATCATTTATGTATAATTATTTTTAATGATTTTGTTTTTCCACAAAAGCACAGGGTGTGTGAAACATGCCAAAAGGGCACCTTGACCCCTTTAAGCTCAGCTATTAACCTAATAAGGATCTTGTACTGGACAGCTGATGATTGCATAGTGTAATTATAGAAGCAGGGATAATTGCAATATATATAGGCAGTAGGGAATCAGTTACTCAACAGCAAGGGCCTGAGCATGATGATCCCACAGTCTTCAGCCCCGCTGGCTTCAGCTTTTAATTGACTTCAAAGAGGGTTAAAACTGAACAGGAACTTTTAGGATAAACCATTCAACAAGCACAAATATGGACAGGAAAGATGATCTGACACATTTGACAACCAAATAATTTTCTTTCCCTGTATGCCTTCTGCTCTGATTTTTCTACTCAGTCTCCAGCCTGAGGAAGGTTTATTTTTGTTTGGTTTGGTTTGTTGTTTTTTTTGGTTTGTTTCTTTGTTGTAGTTGTTGTTGTCATCATCATCGTTGTTTGTTTGTTTGTTTTTAATAGAATTAAGAGGAAGAGAATTTCCATTTTGGTACCACAGTTTAGTAATGCCAGCTTCCATTACTGACAAACTGGGAATTGGCATGAGTAATAAGCTGTGAGGAACAAAAAAAGCAAGACATCTGGGCTGTGTCATGGATGATGAACTTTGGTATTATAAAATCACCTGCTGAAGAAAGGACATGTTGAAGCCAACAGCTACTTACATCAGAAAAATCATTCATTATGTACCAATCTTACCAAATTTGTGCACAAATTAGAGAAACATATCCTATGTTGTGATTTTAACAGGCACACAAAATGTAAAAAGTCTTGATGTTATGACTGGGACCAAATGCATTGAACAAATATGTATGAATAAGCTAAATATCCATGATCTTGAAAGTTCTTTAGCCACTCCTTTGGGGTGGTGTACCAAACAATTTAAATAGTCAGATGCATCTGTTCTGTATTCACAAATTTGGGGATAAAGCCTCTTCCCAAGGCTTCAAAATAAAAAAGTGGATATACATTGTGTTACACCTTATTAGATTATAATTAAAAGTGCACAAGTGTGTAAGATAGCAAAGCACATGACATGAGAGTCTGAGGCTGTTTTCATTAGCAACTCATGTGGCCTGGTAGGAGCAGATGTATAGAGAGAAAGAAGCGGTGCTGATAACACAGCATGAGCAGTACATACCCTTCGGGGTCCCTCTGACTCATGCTAGTCAGATCTTGGGGCTGAATCTCCACCACTGCTGTCAGTGGTGGACCCTCTAAGGACACATCTTCCACTTTCTACTTTCAGAATCTAGTTCTTTGCACTCCAAAACTACACCGTGGTGTAAATTGAAGCCCTGTTGAGTGGAAATGGGAGATTTGCTTCAAAAGTGCACTCCTGATCCGAACTAGGTGACAGGCACCTTTGAATGATGTGCCGAAGTTGTTCAGTCCTGTTAAAAGTTAGGAAAACAAAACTAATCAAAGCCTTTTGAGTGGTCTTGCCAGTATTAGCTTTGTCAATTGTACAGGTTTCCAATGAATAACTTCTCTGTATAAGAATAGTAACTGTGCCTCAAATTATTTTTTACTGTGTGTTCAATGTACAGTTTTCTATGCCATTCTATGTTTCCACAGGGATGTACCATGTTTGGAAGAAGAGCCTGCCAAGAGTTAATCTGATTAGTAATATTAAAATTATTAAAACTGAGGAAAGATTAAGTGTGTTTTGCTGACATCTCAGGGAAGGCTACTTTTTTATCTCACCTGGATATGGAGTAAATAGGAGAGACTCTGGCAAGTTACTGGGGAAGTCTGAGATACAAACCTGAGAGGCAGCCAGCCTTGAGGAAATTCTAAAGCTGAATTCTGCTTATGTTATCATGAGCCTTGCCAGCAAAGTCAGGCCTTGAGAAAAGCTGAGTAGTCTTGAAGCTGGAACAAATTTTGAAGACCACTGAGGAACATTTAAGGAATCAGACCTTGTATGGGACCTTCCCTCCATTCATCAGGTCCTGCGCCCAGCAAGCACACAAAAAAATGTTGTAAAAAAGAAGAAAATGAGAGGTGAAAAGAAGATGCAGGAAAGATATTGAAAGTAAAGAAGCCAACTTGCTTCTTCAAGATTTCACTACAGAGAATGGTGATGAATGTGGGAGCAAGATCAGAACATCTGAATGGGAACAAGGACACCAAAGTAGAAAAAAATCTATAGCAGAGAGGCAAAAAGCCCAGAGAGGTCAACTGCTGGAAACTTCAAATTATTCCTTTAGCAGGAAGGTGAAGACCAGAGAAAGAAAATTATTCTGATGAAGGAATACAATTACAATAATATCTTGTGAACATTAATCATAAATATAATGAGGCTTTCTGCTAAGAAGTTTGTAGCAGAAAAGGATTACTATCCAACTAGGGTTATTATGAGCAAAAAAAAAAAAACAACATGTTTTAAGATGAAGCTTGATGAATTTATGAGGAGAAATATGAAGAAGCATGACTACCTGTGACAGTAGAGGCTGATTTTAAATCACAGAAAATTCAGGCCAGTGTTTCTGTATTCTTGATCCTTTAGGAGCAGACTAAAACTTGTCTCAACAAGTAAATTTAGTACTGAATTTATGTTGTGTTTTCATATAAGGAATCGTTTGTTTGTGGTTTTTTCCATTTTTCCATTTTTTTAATTTAAATTATCAAATTTACTTTTTTTTTTATGCATCTTGAGTCCTTTTCACTCTCCAGTAACTCAAAAAGTTGGAAATGTTTTCACCTCCCTCTCCATACATAAGTACACTAATTCCCATTACATTTTTAATTGAAAAAAAAAAAAGGCAGCAAAACCACTGAGTACAATGCACAGATATTATTGACTTTGAATAATTTTATTGTTTTATAGAAGCTACAAGCTATTTTCTCCTTGCTGGGAACAGAAAAGATCCCACAGGAAAAAACAGTATTTCAAAATGATTTTCCTTCAGAAAAGGAACAAAAAGTTGAAATATCACAATTTTGTCTTGGAATGAAATGTTCCAAAATAATTCAATTTGGAAATGTCTATGTTTAGTTTTGACTTACTAAATCAAAGTGTTTTATTTTCTTGAACTGAACCCAAACACTGTGTTTCAAGTCAGTTCAACATTAATCTGTATTGGGCTATTGTGCCTCATGGGAATTTGAGTGGTGCCCCCTGGTTCCCATGCTTTCGTATGGGCTAAGCTTTTTGGCAAACTTTTCCCCATTGCACCACAGCATGTGACTCTAATGATGAGCCATATGGCTTGGTCAGAGGGGAGCTCATGATGCATAACGGAGCATAGACTTTTGCAAAGAGAAACTGTTTTTTTCTCTTGAAAAGCATTTGACAGGATTCCCAAACAAACATCTTCAAAAACAATGTGGCTGGAAAAGCTAGAAAGGGAGGAATTGGTTTGCAGGTACCCTGTTGAAAATGGTTTGTATGTGAAAAGTGATGGTATTTCAAGAGTTAAGAAACAGGACTGCATTCATGTCTGTCATAACTCCTTTTAGATGGAGAGGAAATTGGCCCCTACATATCTAGACAACATAGTAGAGAGGACTGCAATCTACAGAAGTCAAGGGGAAAAAATGTGATAATACAGCAGATGGGGAATGTGTTCCTATGGTGACTAGATACACTATATTTTCTGTTAAGATATACAAATGAAAAGCAACATGGACTGCAGCAATGGAAGACCGAGTACTAATTCTTCCCAAGTTAATTATGGTCAGACTGCTGTTAATAGTGATAGCCAATACTAAAACCTACACACCAATTGCTTGTGTAATGTGTAGCATATTGTGATTATCATAAACTTTAAACTAGAGAAAAGAAAGGATAAAAAATAAAGCTTTTTTTTTTTTTTAGCATTTTCCTTTCAGCACACACACACACACACACACAAAAAATCAGCAATAAATACCAGAACTGTAGTACATTGGGTTGCCTGCTCAAGCAGATGGGAATAGCTGGACTGAGAAAGCAAGAGGGTGTGCTCTGAAGGGTTTTTTCATTATATTATGGGGAGATACCTTGTCAAATGAATAATGAGTCTGCAGAGGCAAGGTTTAAGATTAGGAAAAGCCAGCATTAAGGTTGCCTGTAACTTGCTTTTGTTCCTTGAGCAATAATTGAATGGTACATGTTTTCCCCTTTTTATGCAAAATCATCTACAAAAGCAGAAAGGTTCTGTAAAAAAAATTCTGCAGCAAGTTTTTTCAATATTGTCAAATCAAAGCTTAGACAGAAGCATCCATTCTGACATAAACCAAATCCAAAATGCACTTGAATGATAGCCCACTGTTTTTTCAAAAGGTCCTCAGCTACAAGTAGGTATCTGCTTCTCAGTCTTTATTTCAGGAGAGAGGAGTTCCTTCTTCTGTCCTGAACAGGATGTCTGTTTCTGACTTTGGCATCACATACTACACAAGTTTCACAGAAACCGGACAGCTAATTCTCAAGACTCTCTGAAGAACTGAGCTGCTTTTTCATGCATATCATGTGACTAGACTTGGCATTGTCTTAATGGCATTAGTAATGTTTTGATATATGATATGTGGCAATATACTTCCTATATAGTAGAAATAATAATGATGATATAATAAAGTGGGGAAAGATCTGTTTGGCAAGTGAAGCTAACTAAAATAATCTTACAAGCACTAAGAAGCCTCTGCAGGGTTATAGTGGAAACATGAATAAAATTAAAAGACACACTCAGTGATATTTTCCTGGATGAGTCACTGAGAATGTGTGTAAATAGTAAGGGACTGCGATTATTGGTGAATATCCAGCTATTCATTTTGCCATGTCTTCAGATGGCTCACTCAACGTAAATGAAAGGCATATTTGCCTCTATGATGGTCTGTTACTGGCTAGATTGCAAAAAGAGCTATAAATTATGTTGAAGAATGCCAAATGTATAGTTTTGTGATGTTAATGGTACATGAGGGAAAGAAGGGGAATGCAAGTCATTTAATTGAAAAAAAAAAAAAAACTTTTTGTCTGGTTTTCAGTTAGGAAAATATAGATGTAGTACACTCTTGAGTTCTTCTGCTCAAAAATGCAAATGATTTTATATGGCTGCCAAAGAAGGTTCCAATTACCAACTCAGATTGAAAAAAAAAAATGTCACATTTCTTATTGCACAACCCATTATGCTTGCATTTCTCCAAAGCTGCCTCAGCTGCACTTGCTGGGTAGTAGTAAAGGAGCTTGTCTGTAATTACAAAGGTGTTAATTTCAGCATTGCGTGTACTTTTTCTTTTTACTAGATTGGCATGAACATTTCACACTCTAGTGTGTGCTGTAATTGGAACAAACTGCAACACCTACTACTAAAAACTGAGCTCTTTGTAGCCATTGCTTGTCCCTTCCATTTAAAATTCCCTAGCCACACTTCTGCCTCCCAAGCTGCCTTTGAAGGCAGATTTATGTGTTTTAAGTACAATTCAAGCATATTGCAGGCACAGCAGGAGATTGTAAACAATCAGAAACTGAATTGGGGAAGTCCTCAGCATCTCAGTGTGGTAGAACCTGAAAAACACCTGCCGCTTAATGGCTTACACGTACATTATTGGAAGATTGAGCTTCACTAGTAAACATTATTAAGGAACATCAGGTAAAACACTGAACAATGTAACCATCTTATACGGATGCTCTCTGTGTACATGAATCTTTGCTGTGTTGAAGACAGGGTTTTACTAGCTTCTAGAGGTCTCATCTACTTCTTTATCATAATCCTTATTTTATGTGACTCACTTCACAAAAGGTTATCTCGAGACTATGTGGGAAATCAGAATAAGTATACTTCACTTTGATCTAAAATGGAATGATTAGTATCTTGAAGGACTTCCACTTGTTAATTCTGTATTAAACACCTGTCAGAAAAATACTGGATTAATCATTAATGTAAGGCTCATTTGGCTTAGTCCATCAGGTTCAAAATTATACATGTCACGTAACCAAAGACAGGAAAAAATATTATGTTTTCCTTATCTCTTTCTGTGCAAAAAGACATTTTTGTCTTTTTACATATATCTAGGACTATGCCAATAAGCCAATATCCTGCAGGAAGAAGAATCACTGATGCATATTGGATGCATATTCTAGATATGTTATTACTGTTAGGTGTTGACCAGGCTTTACACAGTGGTCTTGGAAAAGCAAAAGTTTCAACAGAAAGCGGAGGTATTTTCTATTTCAAAAATTAACCCAAGAACTGATACTGTCTAAAGACTAGAACCACTGTCAATGGGTTGCTCCTTTTTCAGTAGTATACACTAATAGAGATATATTTGCTTTTAGTTTTCTTTTTCTCTCAGTGACGCAACTTCTTCACCAAGCCTATGCAACTTTTTAACACTGGAAGCAGGACTTTTCCTTTCTGCTGGGTGAAAGAAATCTGGATGTCTTGAAGTGGGTAAGTGAGTTGAAATCGTCTCCCTCTTCCTGGGAAAGTACTTTAATCACGAATTATGCAACTGGTGAATGGTTACTCTTTTTCCAAATTATTATACTAATTGAAAGTAGCTCTGGAGCTCTGTTTTGTGCTAGACTTGTTGCTGCCAAGTGTTTTGGGATTCCTTTACCAATGTGTAAGACACCAGGCTCCTCAAGGAACTTCTAGATATCCTAAACTGGTTTACAGAGAGGCTCAATTCAACCAAGGTTATGATACATGTAAACGTGAATAGGAGCAAAACACAGAATATGTAACAATTAACATTGTTTTGGACATGAACACCAAAACTCTGCCTCTATTGCACACTAGGCCCAAAAGTTTTTCATGACTTGTAAAGCCAGTGTTTGGCAAATGACTATTATTTATAGATACACACTATTAAAGAAAGGCTGCTTTTCACTGGGGCAGCAGAAAGTCCGTTCTGGACTTCGGGCAGCTGATAAAGTAAAGTTACAATTTCTATTAAGAAACTTTCATCCAGGGTAATGTTTCTATCTAAACTCTCTGGCTTCAGGTGTCTCTCAGTCTGATAGATAAGTCCGTCAGACAAAATCTAGTCTCATTCTGCAGAATGTGGCCATGAGGCTGTCTTCACTTTTCCAAATACATGAGCAGCTACAATTTTCCTATCTAAAAACTCTGGGCTAAGAAGTAGAATCACTATAACGTGCATGCTGCTATGCTGCTACAGCTGGAGAAGTCTGAAGAGACAAGCCCTTAAACCTCATACAGCCCGATGAAATAGAGGGTGCTAAGCTCAACCTGATTTATTTTTTGCCTTAAGAATCGTACAAGAAATGCGATGGGTGAAACCTCTGCTGGAGAGTTCTAAAAGTCAAACTGTGAAATACAATATCCAAGTTTTTAAACAGGAATTTGCAGAACTAAACTTGTTCTGGTTATCCTTTAAAATGCCTGGTTAATTCCTCTGAAATCCTCTTGGAAAGACTACAGAGAAGGTTGAGAAATGCTGGCTCTACCTGAAACCCTTCCAAAATGTTGTACCATTCCACAAAACATCTCGGGCTGTGAACCTGAGGAAGGATGTGGTAAGTTGTTGAGAATGTGTAGTTTCTATAAAAGAGGAAAAGCATAATTTTTCAGTCCAACTAAAACTGAGGACTGAAACTTGCAGAAGATAAGAGACAGTCTTGTCATTAGTTTAATAATAAAATTAAAATAAAATAAAATAAAATAAAATAAAATAAAATGGAAAAAAGTTGAACAAGGAACAACTGTCTAGCTTAAAAATCTTTTTCTATTTCAGGGATGTCAGCAAAAAATTGTGATTTTTCATCAAATGTTTTCTACACAATTTTAATATTCTTCACCCCAGCAGAAATCCATTACAATGTTGATATTTTTTATCAACTCTAAGTATAAAAAGTTGTCGCTGACTTAACGGTTGTATTTCTTCAGATGTTGAAGACTTTTGTGTCTTAATAGCAGTAGCATTCTCTCTCTCTCTCTCCATCGGTGGGTATTTAGAAGTAACTTTGACAACAGTATTTACATACATCACTGAATGGCAAAGGTTGTATGCCTTGCTAATGGAAGAAATTGCCTTATGCCTGTTCATAAATGACCTACATGGCTGATTCACATGACAAATATAGTAATATGCAATAATTGACATCATTTTAACATTGATACATTGTTCACGTTTTAACTTTGTTTTAATTTTTCCTCGTGATTAAAATTAGATTATATTCAGTTCACATATAAGATAAAAAGAACCAACAAGAAAAGGGTTTTGTTTTTCCTCCTTAAATGTGCTTAAACCTCATAGGTTAAGTCATGGAAACCTATAAAGCCTCTTTAGAGAAAACATATACATTGCATGTTGCTGGATTTGTTGAGGTCATTTGATGTGATCTATGTTCTGTAATGTGCGAATACATTTCATACAGAGTTTTGAAACAGTGGGCTAAAATGAACATTTTTAAAAATAATTTAAGCAGCAGAAGCATATATCTGCAGCACTATTTACCATTCTAGATAATATAAAAAATAGATATTTGAGAAATAAAAAAGTTAATTCTAAGTACTCCATTCAATAAGTTGACTATTTATTCCATCTTTATTTTTACCATTGTGCAGAATTTTGTCATAAAACTACAGAAAAGTTCTAGTTTGCAATGTATGTGAGCTAATTAAAGGTAAATTATAGACAAAATCAGGAGAAATATTTAGTTACATGGAATTGAAAAATAGGGTGAATGTGAATGCTGTTTGGTATTAAATTACCCTCATCGTTTAAAAAACACCTGGATGGGTTCAAGAAGTAAAGTAGGGCTGAGCAAAATATGAATTAATGAATAACACATTTCCATGATAGAATGTTTTTGACTACTATATAGACCTATAAATAAAACATGCTATGTGCATAGTTGGCACCCACCAATTGACTAATGTTAATGTAAGTAGACACAGATTTCTAGAGTCTTTTTATATAAAATGTGGCTAGTTTCTGCTTTCTATGCTATGTTAATGAATGCCAGGGAGACTATAGGCTGTATTTTAACTTTTTGTTTACTTCGTCAGACTCATGCTGAGAGAGCAGTAAGTGCCATTCCCATAGCATAGGGCTTACCACATGTACTTAAAAGGTCCATACTTACACAATTAATCACATTTTAAAAATGATTTGCTTTCCCACATTGAACACAATAGGTCTTTGTTATATTTAACAGCTTACGCACAAAAGAAATGCACTAGCTGCTAAAATACTATAATCACATAGCATTGGCTATAATAAATCGCTAAGTTTTAATATGTCTGGACTGCAACAGACTCTTGATTATCTAAGATGGTGGAGGATAATTCCCCAATGAAAGAAGAGAATAGGGAATTTAGCAGCTATTTTTGTGGGGAAGTAAATGTAGTGGAAAGCTAAGCTGAGAGGTTAAAGAGAAGAAAACTAGTTGCTAGCAGTGGAGAAAATGGAATTATCCCAAATGTCTCCATATCAGCTGCAAAGACAAATTCCACCTACAAAAATACAACAGAACAATGGCAAAAATCAAGAGGACTGAATTAAGTTGTACAGTAGGTCATGTACGGCAGTAACAAGTAAATGGTAACAGAAACTGAGTGTATTTTTATTTTGCATAGCAGATAATTCAGCAGCTTACGAGTGGATCTGATATAAAGAATCTGAAGGAATTTCTGATCTTGTTAACATTTAGCAGAAGATAATGAGGAGAAGAAACACAGGCTGAATTTTTCTTATATGGGGGAGAAAAAATATCATCTTTACCTCTCTTCCTGAAAAGGTGGAAAAGCAGGAGGAGGCAACAGTACTGTTTCAAATGTAATGAAAAGTGCATAGAGGAAATAACTAGCAGTGTGGTGGAAACAGCCACTGGAGATGCAGTATTCTGCACCTGACTGCCTTTGCTTAGAGTATCAACTAAGCACAAAAGATAATCTCCAGCAAAGAATCAACTCCTTCAACAGCCAAGCCTGGGTAAAGTTTGTATTGGAATAAATTAGCTGAAAAGAGTGGTAGGCTGGTGAGAAACTCTAAGTAAAATGCCACCATTAATCATAGTAAATAGATGTATGAACTCTCAACAAATGATTCAAATATAGATGACAACATGAAAATAATCCCATTAGCATTCAAATGGAAAGGAGTAATTTAACTTCCAAGTTAACATACAAACTCTATACATCAGTAAAATCTTAGGCATGTTCTACTGTTAATTCAGTGTATGAAAAGCCAGGCAGATGACACTGAGACTAGCCAATTTACCATGTTTACATAATGCCTAGGGGAAAAAAAAAAAAAAAAAAAAAGGTAGGAATCCCAGATGGATGAGTAGTTTTGACATCTGCTAGTTTCCCTCACAGATAAAAAATAACTGCAGCATTCTCTGAAACCTGTCCTAACAACATCAGACAACCTTTGAGATTAGATGAAAATGAGGGAAAATTTGAGCTTAGCCTATGAGAAAAGAAGAAATAATAAGGTAGAAGACGTGAAACTAAATGAACTACCACAGAAGTACACAATACATGAATTAATCTTTTTAAAGCTATTAGGGACCACATCCAAAAATACTCTGGGATGCCTGGCCTCTAATCTAAATCAGAATTCTGAACCCAGGGTGAGACACAATATGCAGGGAGAAGAAACCTTCTTCATGCTTTCTGAGGGCATGAGTGAGGCCTACCCCTCATGTGGCTTTAGATTAAGTAGTTACATCTACGTGGGACTTTCACTGCCAAAAAGACTTTCCTGCAAAGACAGAGGGGCTTGAACAAATACAGCAGGTCACAGTCTTTTAAAACTTTAACATGTTCTGTCTAATTGCTTGTTAATGTGAACTGAGAGAGTAGATAATGGAAGTGATCTCTATTGCAGGTAACAGATCCAATGGATACTTCTGCCCACTATTATTTCATCTCAGGACGTATTAACTTTACATTATTTTGTCCACAATCATATAATTTGACAACATTAATTCCAACAGTAGAGAATACTCCTGCCCATCTTGCTTTGAGTCCCTTAGTAAGGAAACTCTTAACATGTTGGAAAAAATGTTTGCATCTTCTCAGCCTCATAAATCTGCGTCTTCCTTATTCTGACAGCCTACCTTTTATACTGAAGGTAGCTACCAACCTTTTTGCTCTCCTGTGATTGCAGCCACCTTCTGTGAGGAGCCATCCTGTCAGCTGGTGGCTGGCATGTGCTCTCATGATGCCTGCTCAACCAGCTCCATCAGGAGGCTTGAATCTGGGTGCTCCTTCTTGTTGTCAGACTGGCACAACTGGAAACATGTTGCACTTACTGTCCAAGGGCTATAGCCAGATGGGGTGACAGTGGGTAATCTGGCAATGGCATGGAAGAGCAGTGCTTGTGCTGGCACTGTGGGATATTGCTGGGACACCGAGGGACCAAGAACGCACCACTACACCCAAGAAATACTGAGGCAGACTGAATACAAGTTCCTGAGCCATCCTGGCAGAAAAGTTTTCTTCATGAAGTGGCAAGCAAGCAATTGCATGTATTTGGAATCCCTGTACAAGCAAATGTGGTCAGAATTTGTTTTTGGCTGGTTTTCCCACTCTGTGCAAGTGAGAGGTAATACTGAGCTGCAAAGCAATATTCTTTGAAAGGTTCCAGTGAATTTACTACGAGAGCATACTCTGAACAGTTATGGGAACTTTGGGATCCATTGCAGCACTGTTCACAGTGACCCCTTCCATTATTTTATGGAACATATGGACCTGGCTGTCAATTTTAATAGGGAAGACAACTTTGTTTAACACAGAAACATATCTTTAATAGCCAAACCTGTAGATGTGAGCATTCTGTAAAAGTCTCACTCAGAGACATTTGTGGAAATGCATTTGAATTAATTTAAAATCCCAGGAAGGACTGCATGTCAAGCAAAATTTTAGATTTATAAACTATCCATGTGTCCATGGATTATAAGATTTTCTGACATCATGGGACTTTGGAGTAATACCGCAAATGGATTTGGCTAACACCTATAAAGAGGGATTTTTTTTTTACTTTATTTTACTGATTGAAGAATGGGATTAGGAGGTAGGACTTAGAGAATTCAATTCTCAGCTCTGCTACTCATTTATTGTGTGACTGGACAAGCCACAATCACATCAGAAAATCTCAGCTCTCTCTGAACACATGCAGTCCCCTAGTAGTGCTCTGAAAAACCTGTGCTCCAGGTACAGCCCAGAGTCAAATGAGCAGACTCAGTCTCTGCAGCTGAACTGGTGACTGTTCATTCTCCATCCAGTATTCTGTGGTCACTGGGGGAAATACTGCTCTTGGAGTCACAAGAAGCTTCTGTAGCTGCAGGTCCCAAGTGGCTCATGGAGTTTATTTTCTTTTTTAATTTAGTGTGGGCTGGCAGCCATGGAGGCTACTTTCACCTGGGTCAAGCCCTTAATGATGCAGGGAGTAATATTGGACTGATTAGAAGCCATCACCCAGAATTCACACTCAGTTTATTGGTGGTGGTGAACTCCTCACAGAGTAGTAAACACAGGGTCTAGTCTGCTGTTTAGGTTCCCCACCAGCTGCATCAAATAGGCCATCAAATTAGTTTGATTTTTTTCCCATCATTTTACGGTGATTACTTCCTGGAAGGTATTATCTTCAATAGGATCTACACCAATTATTTTAGATGGGTTTTCATATTTGTTACTCATTGCTCACAAAATTATTTGCATTTAACAGAAGGTCATCAGTATGATTTATTAACAGTCCAATAATTTAGGATGAGTATTTTAGCTTTGTTGCATGTTTAGTTTCTTTATTACACTTTGGAAATGCTGCAATAAAGAAAGCATCCTGGTGCTTTTTCTATTTGTTTTATTAAACCTCTTTGCTGCAGGGTATTTGGCAGTTGTCATGTAGGTTCCCTTTTAATATACCAGCTGTACTTCATGCTTATTCATTTCCTCTATCCTTAAACGTTCCTCAATAAACTAAACAATCTACTTATTAGAAGTAACTTATAATGCAAAATCTGTACACTCCTTTCAGTGCATCAGAAGCTGCTAGACCTTTACTTTCTTTCTGATGACAAAATTACAAGTTTTATAAACATTACAAATATATTTTTCAAAACACTGGCATATACATCATTACATATGCAAATATTGCAGCTGCAATTGTTAGTTTGGAGCAAATAGACTATTTTTGTGCCCTTCACTGGACTGTTGTTTCTTTATTTTCAGCATTATTTACTTGCATTAATTATCAGATATAGCATCAACATGGATAAGCATGTATGAAATAAATTTAAATAAACATGGATAAAGTAATTTTTCAGACAAATTTATTTTCTGGCTGGTAGTAACATCTAGCTTGTAGTGCAAAATTCTTCTGATGTGAATTAGTCTGGCCTTTATATTCACTGGAAGTGTACATGTATTTCATATGTATTTCACACAAATGCTACAGTGATATGGATAAGATACGCATGAAATTAAGGGAATAATTCTCATTATATTATTTCCTTAACATGTGGGGCCCATTCTATGAAAAGCATAATATATCAGCCTGCCATCTGCAGAGTCTGAGCTTTAGGCCACATGTACAACCTGAATGGTCACCTGAGCACGTGCCTCTCCTGCTGAAGTGCCCTCAGGTCTCACCTTGCAGGCCTACGTGGAACCTTTGACATTCTACAAGTATACCCACATGGGTACTATATAAAGACTCTATTCTAAAAGTCCTTGAACACCCTTACAGGCATATTGTTTGGCAGGCCCATCAAATACAAGCCACAAACATAAAGGGCATGGCTTGTCTCGCGTTATTATTTGCCATTACCTTGTAGCAACAGTATGGGACTTTCCAAATTCTTCCCCTAGATCTGTCTCCAATCATCTCAAAGTCACCCAAATTACTGGACAAGGTAGTCTTCAAAGCCAGTTGCTGGCTCTCAGCCCCACCTAGAAGAATTTTGCAACTCTGAAGCTCTTCAACCAAGCCAGAACTGTGTTTCTTCTGAAGCTGCCAGCTTTTTACACAATCCAGGGTGAGAAGGTCAGGAAAGATATTTTCCTCATGCATGTATCAGGGCTAAACACACTAAGAAATCCGTGCATCATCTCAGTTCAGTTGATTCCTAGTAGAAGAGAGACATCTACCAGAGTCTTCTGCAGGAGGGCAAACCTTTCTGAGTTCCTTCCTCAGAAGAGTCCAGTGGAAAATGCAGGTGAGTGAAACATGGCTGAGCATCTTTGTCTCCAACCACCTTTCTCTTCTTTTCCAGGATGACATCCCAAAATATGTTTGGAGCCAGAACATAGTAATTTGTCTAAAGGCAAGAGAAATCCCATTTCAATGGCACCCTGTTTCAGAGCATCTTCGGAGGAAACCAGCTGCCAGACTTCTCAGTGTAGTCACAGAGCAGTGGGTAATATTCTCACTGTGGGACCAGTACCAGCCTATTTTCTTTCAATGATACTTGTGGGTCCCTTTCTGCTTGGGACGTTCCATGATTCTTACAATTCTATGGTTTTGGGGATCCCCATGACTGAGCCCTTTCCCTGAAAATCCTGTTCTCCAAAAGGAGAATGCAAGGGAAATTCTCTGGTCCTTTCTGGATAGACTTTGCCTGGACTGACGTATGTATTGCCAGGCCAACATGAGGGTATGAGGGTGAGGATAGTGTTTTGTCTCTTTTGTTACTCTGTTTCTATAGCACAAAAGCATTATCCAGATGTGACTGAGGTCACTTTGACTTGTGTTCCTGACATAGGCATACTGTTTTGGTACGAACAGTCAGACATCAAGTGGCTCTTTCTGGAGCTTTAGTGTCTTGTTCCTTTGAAATACACAGCTGTGGTCCAGGGAAGAGAAAAGGGAAAGTCAGAAAAGTTAAATGTAGACAGGCTTGGGAAGAAGGCTGGAGGGGAGTACAAATACTTTGTATGTGAACAGAAAACACCACTCTGCCATTTTCTTATTCTTTGTGATGTGGGGCAGACCGTTTTCTATAAAAACCTGTCTAACCTGACAGATTTTTTCAGCTTGGTTGGAGATAGGAGTTAGTTGCTATAAAGGAATATGTCTGGGGGATCCTGCAATGAGGCAGTCCGTGTACTCATAACCTGTAATCAGGTAGCAGCGCCCCAAATACTGATATGTAACCAAGTCCGGATACGCAGCTGCCAGAGGAGAGAGAAAGGGTTCTGCATGAGAATGGCATGATGTGATGGTGCAGGCTATCCCACTGACATGTGCTGGCTGCTTCTGGTACTCACAGTCCCTGGAGATCATCCTGCTACTTGTGGCTTAACTCAGGATTTCCCCATCAGTAGTCCAGTTACTGGACTCACTCCCAAGTGAGTTCCCATGCCAAGGGAATGTGGCCAGTCATGCTTCAAGGCTGCTTAGGGGGAAGCTGCCACAAGACAGCATGACACAGCACAAGGGAATGAGTCCTCTCACATTTGAACCGGTAACAAGAATAACTGTGGTGACATTAACAGATTTACAGTCTGATAAAATCCAAGAAATAAAAAAGAGAGGCAGTTCCAGGAACTCTCCATTAAATGTGAAGTCTGGTCTTCCCTGTGCAGAAATCATCTCATTCATTTCCTGAATGGACAGATTCTGTGCATCACATTGATGCGAGAAACTGGGGACAACTTCACCTATTCGGGTGTAAAGAATTTATTTCTCTGCCCTTTCCTCAAGAAATTATCTTACAGTGTTGTTGGGGGTGTTAAATACTGGTGGTGATTTAAATTTGAAATGCATAATTCTGCTAGAATCATCTGCATTACTAGATAGCATGCTTAATTATGCCCAAGTAGGAGTTCTGTTGTCTTACTATATCAGTTCTGGTATATTATGAGTTGAAAATAACACCCAAACATATAAATTAATAGAAGGTATGTTTTCTGTTGTCTTCCACAACAATAATTCTTTCTAAAAAATAAAAAATAAAAAAGCAGACTAGAAGAAACCATGTCCCTGTCCCACAGCAGTATCAAGAGTGTCTTGACCACATCTAGTGAAAGTTTTTCAAAGTGGTTCTTTGACAAGTCCCTCTTATTCCATACTGAGTCCATTACTTTTGGTTCTATTATTGGTGGAGAGCAATTTTTTTCTTTCCCTCTCCAAAAACTTTTCTATATATAAATACTGCTATCCTGTGTATACTGGGCCTTGTTTTGACTCCAGTTCACGTTTTCTGTATCATTCTCTGACCATTCTCATCATTCATGTTTGTCCTGCCAGTACCCTTCTCTTGCTCCAAATTATTTTTATGGTCACTATGCCACAGTCTAAAGTGTAGAGCAACACATATGGAGTCCTTCATATTACTATATGTCTTCACAACTCTTTGTGTATATCTCAATAAGTAGGACAATAACTTTTTTTTTTTTTTAATATTTCTACACATTTCTAATCATTTTGATATACACCGTAAGTTCCACTGATCATCCATGCAGAACTGCTTATTTTGTTTTTTCACTTCCTGCAGTTACATGACTGATTTATTTTTGCTCCAGAGTAGTTTGGTATAGTATACTTTGTAAATTACATCCTATTTACACCTCTCCAGTATGTTCAGATCACCTTGAATACTAATCTGGACTCTCCAAGTTACTTGATGGCCTGTACAGACTAATATGTATACTCTTTCCAAAGACTTCCAGAGATGGTAGCCCTGAGCCCCAGATAGATTTCCGCAAGCACTAGGTGATAGACCCTTCCAGCCTGACAATGACTCCATAGCTATTCTGATAGGATAGCTTACCCGTTGTCCACCCACCTGATAACAGTTTCAGTTGCTCCATATGTTAACACTTTGCTTCTGAGAATGCCATTTGAGACCACATCAAAAACTTCTATTGTCTAACCATACAATATCTACTGCTCCTTCCTATTCACAAAACCATTAGCAGGAGGAATCTAATTGGTATTTCTTGACAGTATTTATTCCTGACAAATCCTTTTGAGCTGTTTCTTATCACCTTGTACTTGTATTTCTGCTTACAGACATTATTTGTTCTAGTGTTTTCAGGAAATGGAAGCCAGGTTGATTTTGATCTATAAATCCAAAAGCCACTTTTTAAAAAATACTTTCTGTGTTTGCCATTGTCCAATATTCCAAAAAGTTATACCTCTCCTTCCACAAGTTCTCAAATACAATAACAAAGTACTATCAGAATTGCTAAATTATATTTTTTATAATTTATTACAGCTTGATATCTGAGGAAATCCTCACAGAACACTTATGAACTGATTCTTTTGTGAGCTATTGAAGAAGGTGTTTTTACTCACACTTTCTGGAAGTCTGCAAAATTGACATCTGCTATTTGAGAATGAAAAAAAAAAAAACAAGCATTCTTCTTTTGTTATTTTTAGTAAATATCTGTTGCCATTGCCTTTCATATCTATACAATACTTTAAATGTTAAATAATGTATCATATGCTTGATTTTGCACTTATAAGGTGCCTACCATGCAGTGCACCTTGCATTTCCTATATGCCAGTGTAGAGGTAGAGCTTAGGATGGTTTGGGCTAATTACACATAATCAGCTGTTAAGATAATTTCCCTGAAATGGCTGAAGAGTGAGTACAACCACCTCTCAGGTACTGTTCTCAGGTAGCGTTACTCCTAGTCCTGAGAACTGTATGGTTTCTGAGAAAGAAGCTAGATGCCCAAAAGGCTGCATGGGAGCCTAGTTGTGGTAACTGCATTAGCAGTGGAGTGTAGGGATGGTGCTTGCAGTGTGAATCTTCCTGGTGTCTATAGAGGGAAACTTTCAGTGTGTGCTTGAGTGCAGTTTTCCTTCTGGAGGAACCTGGGTTGAAGTCCTGCTGCTGAGCATGACTACTGTGCAGACACAGCAAGGACATAGCAGCTGGCCCCAACCACACGAGGACACAGAAACAGCTGCTGCAGTGAGCTTCATTGCCTGTGAAGGGCTTAGGTGGATGTACAGTCATGTAACCATAACCCCTTAGAGGTATCGAACCCCAGCCTTCCTTCCTCATACTACACCAGTCAGCTGTGCAGATGTTGCTTGTGCATGCCTGCTCCTTCACCTTTTGGCCTTCCTCAGCCCTGCTCAGGAATTATCCAATATTTGTTTTGGAGAATACTCATGTAAGATGACCAAAGCTGATATAAAGTCTCCATCCTCCTTAGAGGAGTTATTTACACTTTTCTTTTATTTCATAAGCTTTTTTAGCTCCTTTTTTTTTTCTTTTTTTCCTAAATACTTTTGCTTTGTGGAAGGACAAAATCAAAAAAAGCATTTTCTACGTGTGACCTGAAAATAACGACTCCTCAAGTTGTTTTTTCTTCCCGGAAAAAAAAAAAAAAAAAAAAAAAAGGAATTTCATTGTCCCAGGCAGTCTGCCAGGAAACACCAAGCTTCAGTCTATTGAAAACATCACCAAGGACAGAGAAAGCTCAATTGCTGAGAAACTGAGAGGGAGAACATCTAGAAGGAAGCTGCAACTTTGAGAGGTAATGTGGCCATTTTAGCATCTTGGATTCATTTCCTCAAGGGTCTTAAATACAAGGAAAAAGACTTTAAACGTTCAGTTGTGTTCCAATGAAGAAAACTGAAAATTAGGATGATATCTGTGCTACAATCTGTTTTGGTGAGTAGAGACAAAACAAAGAGGGAGGCACAGGATTAAGCTGGTGTTGGTCCAGTCACTACTCATTCTGTAGCCTAGTTTGGGATCTTTTTTTAGGGGAAATTGTAATGTATTTCTTATAAGATCTTACGATAAAGAAGTTGTAGAGCAATAATGAGTGTCCTTGTGTTACTCATGTTATAATGATCTAGTATACTTTTGTTTAAAACAATTGCTCTTCAGTTGCTTCTAGCCAGAAACAAGGAATGATGATCAATGATTTACTTTGCCAATCATTTAATAAACATTCTCAACCTAACTTTAACTGAATAAATGACTAGTGAAATGACTGAAGCAAATGTCATCAATCAATCTCATATACCCAATATGTAAGCTGTTTCATTGGAGTAAAACATATGGTTGTAGTTTAAAAGAAAATCCTTTGGAAAACTTCATACAATGTTGCTTAAATAGAAGCTAATCTTTGACATAATCCAATATGAAGAGAGTGAGAGAGATTTGTTTCCTTCTGATCTGATTATAGAGTCTAGGTTTGAAAGAGTCTTTTCTGAATGTCTTGTAAGTCACAGTAAAGTACTTTGGTGGAAAAAAAAAAAAAAAAGTAATTATATAACGTTTAGCAATTGACATGGATAACAGAGATCGTGTGATTGAAAAAGCATTACCTAGGAAGCAAGACTCCCTATTATCCTCTATCTTAGGAAATCAGTTATCACTCAAGCCTTAGATCATCATTTAATGTAAGGAGCGATACAAAATTCTGTAGTCTTGGCTGCTGCTTTGGTAGGAATGCTGGCATTGAGATTTCCCACATCTTTCCTGCTAGAATAGACATTAGAAAGGGTGTGACTGTGCAAGAGAGCCCTCTCTCCAAAACTGCTTGTCTCTAGAGCAGGTTGGGTGAACTACAGCATACTGCAGAAGGCACAAAAACCAAGTGGAAGAACACTATTACAAAACCCATGCTGACTTTTGAGGCAAAACTGTTGTTGACTTTTCCAGGCAGATCGTTACATGCTATTCTCATGCAAAATTTTTTCTTGTTAAGTGAAAGCATCAGTGTGATCTTTTTCTCTTTTATAGGCCTACAGAAAATATTTTTCATGAGCATCTGAACCTCACTTCTACCCTCAAACTTCATAGCTCAGTGGAATGAAATGTGAGAAAGTTTTAAATGTTCTCTTCGTTTGGGAGTGGAAGGAGAGCAGAATTAGAACTGAAATATATTTTTAAAAAGATATGAAAACTGCAGTCGTGTGATATATGATGTGCTCTAAAAATGACCAATATTTATATGCACTCTACTGAGAGTTATGTATCAAAGTTGTTACAGAAATTTCCTCTACTATCAAAGGGAACGCATTTCATGATACAATCTCATAAACTGACCCATGCTTTCTTTTTAGACTGCTATTCTTAATTTTATCATAACATTTCTTGGGTATTTTCCCATCTATAAATATGCTATAATGATAATCTAAACAGCTGACAGATTTAAGTTGTTTAGATAAAAATTGCAGTTATAAGAACAGTACATAATAATGAATATATAATTTAAGCATTTTCCTGAAAAGATTAAAACAAAGATATTTTCACTAAAAATTCCTACGAGGTCCTCCTGATCCAAGTTCTAATCTCGCTGTGGATAATGCACAGTGAATTAATAGCAGATAGAAAGTTGTCACCAATTTTAGTTCTGCAACATTTATTGCTGTAGTGAAACAGCAAAGCTGATTTGACAAAAAGCAAAGGTCACCTCATCATACTAAATCAGTGAAATCATAAAAAACAAACAGGGTTATTTTTACATGTTTAGGATTCAAATTTTAAGCATTATTACAGGCCAACATTAGTTAATTTCCCTTCAAAAGTGATTTAGACCCTAAGTAACTTGAAATAAGATCTCTAGATCATTCAGGCTTCCTTGATCAAAATCAATCAACATCACTTTTAAATAATACCTTTAATTTTTTAATCTCACAGTAGCTGTCTGAAAAAGCATTCAATTCTCCCCACCTCCAAATAGAAAAAAGTAACACCTTTATTTGAAATAAATCAGATGTTCATTATCAGTGCAAATAGATCATAAATCCTCTTAAGCATAGCTATTTTAAAATGTGTAAATTTGAGAAACACAAAAGAAAAATACATATATGAAACGGAACTTCGAAATTCTTCCTACTGTGAAAAGCAGGGTTGTTCATGTATTAATTTGCAGTCTTCGTTCCAGTCTGATGTTGCACCAGAGCCCCAAATTCTCAGTTTCCTTGGGGTCTCAGAATCTGGCTTTTCAGGCAGAAACAGAATATATAGTTTTCCTACAAACAAGGATAGAGCTGTATGCTAGCCAGCCTGCTCAGTGAATATGAACACTAGTGAACATCCGAAACACTTGAACTTCTTTGGTGAACTTTGGAAAGCTCTGGAAATCATGATTAATGTCTAATCAGAGTTGTTGCAGAGGAAAAAACAAAAACCCACAGGCTGTATCCAGAGCCTTCTGCCATCCCCCAGGTTGAAAATGCCATTGTAATTGTTGCTTTCCTAAGCGAAGAACCTTCTCAGGAGTGTTTGGGAACAGGGCTGTCTGCCACAGCTAATAACTCACTCAGTATCTACCCCTCCAGAACCGTAATGCTTTGGCCCCAGCCGCACGCCTGTTCTGTGTGACAGAGAGGCTGATGGATGGGAAGAGCAAGCAGAAATTGTAATGAGTCCTGGGATTCAGGGGGACACTACCCACCTTATGTGTTAGAAGAATTTATGAAGATAACATGACGTACTAATATATTTTTACAGCCCAAACAAGATATTTTATGCCAGCTATGGGATCCACACATAGTTCATCAATACAACTTCCAAGACCTTTCCCCTTTTTTCCCCTGTGCTTGTACACAGTATTATTATCAAAGTAGGTAAAGGCAAGCTGCTAAATAGAAAACTTGTGAACATGAAGAGGAACTCTTTTTCTTCTTTTTTTTGATCTTTTTAGATACATTTTGAATAGTAATAAAGAAGGTGCAACACTTCTCATACATAAAATATCTCCCTTGCATTTAAACACTTCTCTTTAACCCTAATTTCCCTCCTGGTGCATTGGTAGATGTAACATATTTTGTACAGTGACATCACTGCATGTTTCACAGATTCTTTGGCAAATTTTAAAACGTTGTGGCTAACATCATCGGAACTGATTTTCGCTAAAAAACTATTGCAGCTGACAGGTTTGGAAATGTTATTTGCAAAACTGTAACACTAACATGAAGTTCATGTCAGTCCTCTGTAACTGCAGCTGCTGTAAAACACTAGCCAATTATTTGAAAGCTATATGCAATTTAACATATTTGATTTACTTAATGTCAATCAATGAGCCTGTTTTAAAATAACTGACTTCCCACCTTAATGGTAAAAATAATCATTTCATTCTATTGGAAAAATGCAAAAACACTAGATAATTAAGTACATAATGAGTAGCCTGACACTTCTATAGACGATTTTATCTAAGTCATGAGAAGGAGAAACTATCACTGTCCGTATGACAGAAAACAATTCCAAATATCAGAATAGTCATCCAGACAACACTGAAATAAAAATCCACCTCATAGTTGAAAAATAGGGTTGTTCCAAAACAACATGCATGACAATTTTAAAACCTTCGTAACTGTTTCTCCCCCAGCTACTGATTATAAAATACCTCTAAAACAGGCCCATGTAATTGGGTTACTCCGTTTGGTTCGGTATTTATTTTTGGTGTATTTTGCAGGTTTGAGCTGTGGAGGCAAGTCTATATGTACGATAATAATGCAGCCAAATAAAAAGCAAGGTGCAGAGCATAAAGCTCTCAAATCAAATTAATATGCTAAATTTATCAAAATAGTATTTTAATTTCTCTTTCCCTTCTCCCTATCTTCTGTTTTCTTCTCTTTTTTTTTTCTTTTCTTGTAGAAAAAGGGCATTAATGGAAAGGGAAAAAAAAAAAAAAGGGAAGAAATTGCTATGTTGCTTTTCAGGTGGATGACAGTAAACATACCAGATAGCCTTATTTTAGTTAGATAGAAAGGATGCAAGGTTTTAAAGCAAGGAAATGAATAATTCAGCATGACCAGGAAAAATGGATACTTTGATACATACCTAATATTGTTTTATGGTGCTTTATAGCGCATAATCAAATTCCACAACAGTAAATGTGGATTAAGTCAATGGTGAAAACAGATTGTTAATGAAAATATAATAGGTTTATGCTCATTTCCCAGGAGATTACTTCTTCACTGTACAACAGCTTATAAATTTATAGTGATCTAAAGTGAAATTACATTTCTTGGAATTTTCAAAGCCAACAATGGTATTCAGCCCCAGATTTAAAGGAAACCATTAGTCTTGGTCTGTCATGTGCATCAAGGTTTAGAAGGCAGTACACTGTTACATCACTGAACCTCTGCCAAATATCCCAAAAGGAAAGCAGAAGAGCTATACATCTGGATTGCAACTTTGCCAGCTACACTGTCATGTCTGCGGCCTCGGCAGATATGGTAAAATGCGCGCACTGAATACCTTTGCTAGGATTGCAGAGGTGAGAATGTGATGGCAGAATTATGCCGAGGCCCCTACAAATTTCTTCTGGGAAGAATTTCAATAGTAACTGACCATGACCATGACCCCAATCCCACATCAAGGCTTCACCGGTGCTCAGGAGTGAGGCTACACATTTCTTAGTGTAGGGTTGGAGTCCAAATACAAATTGAAATTTGCTCTGTCTTCCTATGTATCCCGTATGTTTGAACCATATTGTCAGCATCTGTTTAGATGAATCTAGTGAGTCAGGAATTTTCCAATGAAACCGTGTTTTACTAGAAAGATGGCAGTTTATCAAAACTGAAATTTTGTGGCACTGAGCCAGATTTTGTCAAAAAGCTTTCAGGTCCTTGATAGGTTTCAGTGAGAGAAAGAGCCTGCAGCCCTGAATATCTAGTTTATGTTACCACCCCACCTAATACTTATTTTTATGTAAAGATGCATCTACCATAAACTGGGCTGTCACACATCTTTTACTCTGAGGATATGTCGTTCTTTTCAGCCTGGTGATTTTATTTGACTGAAGAGTTTTGCTGTTTGTTTGTGCTTTCTGGACATCTGGTACCCTGGGGAAAAAAAAAAAAAAAAAAAAAAAAAACTAGCTCAATTGGGCTGTTAAACATCTGGACATTGTGAATGAAGGACCACTGTATGTGAGCAGACCTACAGCATGGCAAATGAACCCATGTTTCCATTGGAGCTTCCCCATAGAGATTTGGGGTCTCCAGTTCCCCAAAACAACATCTAGTAGCCATACCCTAATGAGCTGGCTGTGGTATCTCTCTATGTCACCCTCTTAAGCTACTTAACTCTTCACAGAGCAGTGCAACTCCAGTTGGATGGATTGAGAAACCTATCATGTGCACTCCTGAATGTGGAATGCAAATTTGAGGCTAACTTATGTATCCTACAGCTGTGTGAATACTTCCAAACCACAAGATTCAAGGTGCGCTTTCCAGGCAATCTCATGGAAGATGTCTGCTGTGCCCACCACCAGAAGGCACAGCTGTGTATCACCCCAGCAGTGCTACAGCAATCCCATATTTCATACCTTATCAAGCCTGTTAAATTCACCACGGTATGCTTTTGTCAATAAATATCCCCAAATTTCATGTTTTCCTGATGTAGCAAATGTTTCAAGTGGGAAAACATTTCAGCTCATTCCAGTTAATTTTATGGAGGAAGAACTGTCTCTATCCATGATGTTCGGCACTGCCAGCAACAGCAGCACTCTATAAATTGATAATAATAACACACATAATAAGAAAAAAATTGTCTTTTTCCTGTAATAAACCACTTAGGAATTTAATATAAATACTTGTAAAAGCTTCTCATACCTCACAGATCTTGAAGTGGCTAATGCCTAGTTGAGTGAAAGAAGATCATTCATTACTCTTGGTATGTGTTTGGGTTTTAAGTAGTGTGAGCTTAGGGGAAAAAATAGTCTCCCAGCAAATGTGGAAGAGGCTCATGGGTTTGGGGTAATCTGTTTCTGTCTACCAATCCCTGTTAAAACTCATACATATAGAGTCAAGCCTGCACAGGTGCATTATAATAATATTTTTGTTGACTAATTTCCAAAGGGTCTGGAGCCCATGCTGCTATGAGAATATTAGCAGCATCCCTGCATTTCTTTGGCCAAAAGACAAATTCCTCTCTGCATTAGACAAGAGCAGATAGATCTGATCATTATTTCTATACTCATACAGTAATGCATACGATGATGCCACTTCTCAATTGCAGCCAGAGCAGTTTTTGTGAGCATGTGTGCATGTACATATGTGAATGTGAAGGCACTTTAATGCTTTGCTACACTAGGTGTAGCAAAAAAAAAAAAAAAAAAAAAAAAAAACTAAAGAGAATGGTGATGGATAATAAGACTGTTGAAATCAGTTCATGTATCAGTATGAGGAACCAAATACCTTGCTGTGATGGACAAGGTTTAACAATAAGGATTGTTATGGAGTATTGCCAAGTAAGTCTATGCTGATTGACATTATTTATTAAATAACAGACAGCGATGAAGAACACTGTGTTACAATGGATGATGCAAAAGAATGACAAGGTATATATATAATATGAATTCACAGTCATGATAAGAAGTGATCAAGTATGGTGGAATGTTTCTTGGAGTATTTCTTAGAGACAAACTCATGGGAGAGACCCCTAAAAACACCTATATTACAACAAAGAATATTTTCAAGAGTTTTATAATGGAAGACATGAGCTAGTCATGTGGTTATATTAAAAACAGCAGGACTTTGACTCCAGTGAAATCCAACTGGGTTTTGCCTTTAACCTTGAGGTGAAAGAGAATTAGGAAAGCCTGTATTATCACTTTCAGAGAAAGCTCCAGTGGCACTGATAGTTTTGTCATGTTTCTTTCACACTAAACGGTCAAAATATTTTTTTGAATATTTGAGACACTGATGTTTTTCTGTTAGAGTTGGATTGTGTGAATTTGTTTATTTCCCTGGCACTTGGTTGCCTCAGTTAGGTAACACACTTTTTGTAATAGTGTGCTTTTTTAATTGGCAGGGGCTTCTGCGTGGTAGTGTTTTCACTAAAAGTATAATAAAACCAGTTGTTTTTCAAAGGGAATATTTATCTGTGTACTTTCGATTTTCCCCAGAATTAATAATAGTCTATTCAATTAATAAAGAAAACTGTGTTTTTAAGATTTCTAAAACTATTAAGGTATCCCATTTATACTTCTAGCTTAGCTTTTCAAAGGAAAAGATGATAAAATATAATTTCTAAATTGGATACAAGTTTTCTTTCCAGATTTGAGTGGCAGATATAAAGCCATTTTTCTGCAAAGTGACATTTGAGACAAAAATATTTTGATTAGATTATGGTTTTAGATAAAAATTATGACTGGTTCTAGTGATTGTCATCTCTCCTATCTGACTTAGGTCAGCAGATTCATTTAGTTCCAATAGTCGTTCCTGATATTTCCTGAATCATCTTCCTACTGTAAGGTGAGAACAGTTTCTCAGGTAATTAAATGTTTCCATCTATAGAAAACTTCTAGTTGAACTTATGAAAGACCACAGCAGCCACATGGACCTAGAGCTCCATTCTACACCCACCATAAACTCAATTCCCCTGTTACCTATTTCGATTTTCTAAATGTACAACAATATAATATTAATATTACATCTTCTTATGGCAATGACACACTTCACTTGTATATAACCAAAACACAGTAAAACATAAAACACATACACAAGAAACATAAAAGGAATACTTAAAGCAAGGTCAAGCACTAGAAGATTGGAGTAACCAGAATTCAGTTGCCACGTACAAACTTTACTTTGCTTTTTTTTTTTTTCTTATACATTATCAAATAATATTTAACTATAAAGTCAGAAATTTTTTTCTTTACAGTATCAGGTCCCAGTCCTAGCCTCTCCATCTTTCTACTCTATTACATGTACAGTCCTAGATTGGTTCTCTTTTTCATTACAGTGAAATTCCTTCTTTGTCTTTATACTCCCTCAGTATGAACAGAAAGAACTCCAGTAAGGTAGTCTCTGCTTTGAGTCCCCATCAGTCACCATCCCAGTGTCCCACAATGGACAGAATTTGCAGTTCAGGGAAACCTGTCAGCCTGCCAGCTCTGGGCTTGAGCAAGCTCAGCCCCAACGAAATACTCAGAAAATTAGCTGTTAAAGTCCAAGACAGGGTCCCAGGAGATAGTGTTTCTTTGATGCTGCTGTTGGGATGGAAGGTGTTCACTTTGTTTAACTTGGCTAAGTTTAGGTATATCACTAGTGATCCAGTAAAAGGCACTTTCTAAAGAGCAGATGGAATATTTTCCTTTTCCAAATTTTAAGGCTGTATAGAATGGATACAAGAGAGGTTTTCAAGATATTTTTTCGTTTATGATAGACTAAATTCTGAACTCTGAGGAACCAGCTAAAATATTCAGCTGAACTTTAAGTATTCCATCAGAGGGAGGGAAGGAAGGAAGGAAGGAAGGAAGGAAGGAAGGAAGGAAGGAAGGAAGGAAGGAAGGAAGGAAGGAAGGAAGGAAGGAACAAGGAAAGAATGAAAGACAGAAAGAAAGAAAGAAAGAAAGAAAGAAAGAAAGAAAGAAAAAATGAAAGAAAATAATTTTGTGGAGTTACATTGGCAAGCGTTGAAAACAGCATATTCTGTGATTCTGCATTAAAAGTAGAGTGAAAATGGAGCTATAGACAGCACAGTCAGTTCTGTTGACAATATTCACAGAGTTAGCTAAGTTTCCTACCTACTGAACTATAACTTTTGGAGAGTTTTTGTCATTTAGTCTATCATGAAGAAAGTTTTAAGTTCCCTTTGGGATCCTGCATATATATGATTCCAGCTGATGTACTTTTGGTCTTGAGGAATGTACAGCCTCTGGCAGCTCCAAGTACGTTTATGAAACTAGTTGCTTAAGTTGTGACAGGATCATAAAACCCCCAAAAAGCAAATTAAATTTGCCTTGAAACCAAAGACACACACATTCACACTTTCTAGTTAGATGGATACAGCACAGTGACTGAATAAAAGAGCAAATTGCTTCAAAAACTCAAGTGAAAAAATGCTTCAAACTCTGCATGCCAAGAAGTATCTTAACCATTGTGGCAGTGCCTAAAGGAGGACATAACTGTGAAACCTGTGGGTGAAGGAACCTTGTTTAGCAGAGGTGAAGAGGTATGGTGTGTAAAAGAGAGGCAGATCAGGAAAGACAGCAGGAAACCCTGAGTCCAGCAAAAAGAAAAAAGCAAGGTGCTGACGTACTAAAAATGAAGTACATAGATTAAATGCTTATACAATAGCAAAATTACAGGAAAAGTTCCGGTAAAGACTCAATGAAGGCATTATTTCATATGGATTATTTCTACAGTCATAGAACCAGAGACCAATACTGTACCAGCACTGACTTTTTTAGTTTTGATCAGGAACATATTCGCATGAAGTTACATACCCTATACAGAATCAGCTGATTAAGCAGACTTGATATAACAGGACTTGATATAACAGGACTTGATATAACAGGATATAACAGCTTACATGTACAGCATTTTCAGCCATCAAAAGGCAAAGGGTAGGCATACAATTAGCCATGTTATTGAAACACAGTGCCGTGCACATATATCAAGAAGGTTTTTGAAGATTTGCCAATTTGTTTATCAGAAAATGTTTTTCTCTAGGTAAATAACACTAAGTGAGTACACACCAAACAAGAGTACATTTGTGAACATCCATCTTCAAATAAAATTAAAGATACTGGCAAGAATATGAGAATAAATCACTCTTTCCGAGTGATTTTGATCTCCTCACTGGAGTCCTCCCAGCAGTATTTGGGCTTCAATGTCCACCACCGCCTCCAGCCTCAGGTCCTTCCAGGCCTCCTTTTCAAGCCCCTTGCTTTTTGCCTATATATATCTGGATCCATCTTATTTACCACTGGCATTATACTTGGGCTGTACCAGCAGCAGCAGTACAAACTAGAGCAAGCAGGAGCAGACAAAGGCTTTGCCTGATGATACTTAGCCATTGCAGGAGGCTACAAAACAAGCAGATGGTGTTATTAGTGTGGGTTCAACCTTGCTGCTGTTGATATCCAGCGATATGTGATGTCCACTGGAAGATGAGTGTAATTGAAAGGATTCTCTGGAAAGCCAAGGGAGCCAGGCGTCTAATTCTGATAAACCCTGCTGAAAGACCTACATACATCTTGAGCCAATCAGTTCTCCAACCAGTCTTCTTTGCTACTTCTAACCAGGCAGACAGTCAGGCTGAGAGCAAAAGCCTTTCAGTGGGTGCAGGCTTACACAGCAACAAAAGCAAAAAAAAAATAAAAAATGAAAAATAAAAATAGAGGATACTGGCACTTGTAACAAGTGCTGACCCCTTGTTCATAATTCATAAGAATTAATCCACTGTGAGACATTCAAATGGCTTGAACTCCATCAAGGTTTTTCAGTGTTTAGGGGCATCCTGCCAATACTCATGCCATCTTTTAGTGGTTTTCCTTCCTTTTCACTTTTTAACATCCAGAAAACAGGTAAAGATTTCCAAAAGATAGAAATAGACATCAATTCTTTAGCATGAAATGTGTACATTGAAAGTGACAGGCTCTATTCAAATCCCCTGAGAACGAGGCATGCCAAGTTTTATCTGGCACTCAACCACACTCATCGATTTAGAAAAGTGGTCTCAGGGATTCCTAACCACAGTCTCAGGCATGGGTTTTGACACAAATCCGTTTGTACCACATAAATCACAAATTCATTCCTTCAAATACCGAAGTCAATTTTGAAATCTTATGTTTATAGAGGACCATCAATATTCATCAGTACTATCACCTTAAAAAGAAGAATAAGAAAAAAAAGAACTTTTAACAATATTAGAGTGAGTGCAAGGGGAACAGAACACGAGAGATTTTTTAGCTACAAATCTGAAGTGGAAGTGAATGTTAAATGTATGCCTCATACTAAAACTTTATGAAAAATGAAATGTACAAAAAGCTGGATCCTTGCCATGACACCCATTATGGTGAAGTCTGAGACTCTGACCCTTCGTGTTATACTTATTGTGTTTTTGACACATTTAGTCAATTAAAATGGGTGAAGTGTAATTTGTTTTTCTTAAGTTTAATACAGCATGTCAATAGAAGCTAACCAAAATTTATAGTAGGAACACTAAAACTGCCACTTGCACTTAAACAAATGAACACAATTTATCATGGTTGAAATAAAAAGAACATCATGTGCATTTGACTTTATACTTCACATGAGCATGTTGCCAAATATAGGAAAGCATGTTACAGCTGACACTTCCAATGGAAAAGACATTTTACTTCACATTAAATATTGGTGTGAAAAATTTGGACCCTGTCCAATCCTAAGAAGTGTTAACGTTGGCACTTCCACTGTATACTTTTACTGTAAATTGTTGTAACATTTATTTGACATGGAATACCCAAAGGATTGATGAGTAAAGAAAGGAAGACTTTTTATTGTGCCATGTTCCCTTTTTCAGTCATACATACTAAGCCTTTACATCTTCAGAGTTTAAACAAGTCGCCACCTGTACTCAATCGGTGAAAGTTATTTTTCATGCAACTAGAGTTTGCCTTTTTTATAAACCTATAAAAGCACACATTTTCCATTTTATTGGTCAGCAAAGCAATGGCTGATTTAACCATAAAACTTACAAATGTTGTTTCTTTATGGACATCTATGTTTTTTTAACCCTTTATAATTCCTTGGAATATAAGCCTCCTTCATTTAATTCATTGTCAGAGACTGAAAACACAAAACAAACTGCAGTATTTTTTCTTTCCATTAAAAAAAAATTTACCTAACACTACTACCACTTATATTATTACCCATGGACTACTAAAGATTTAGGAGGAACAAAGTACTGCTGCGTAAAAATTTATCCACTTCAATTAAGTACCTGCACAAGAATTCTGGGTTCGTATTATGCGAACAGTAACTACATTTATCTGCAGTAATGAAGCACTGTAAAATGTCGGAAAAGTGCTGAGGGGCACTTCATATGATTTACCGAACTGATCTCTAGGTTAAGAAAGCATGTCTAAAACAGGAGATTTTTTTTTAATCCATATTTTTCAAATTAAGAAATTCCATTGCATTTTGAATTAAAAAATTTAATTTTAAAACCATGAAAATGATTGGGGTATTTTAAAAGTCTTTTTTAAATACCAGATCCAAGACCTTGGATTTTGATCTGTGTAAATACAACGCTTTGAGAATTCTGTGTTTGATTATAACTTAAAAGAGTACTGTACATACATAAATACTGGGAAAATAGATTTTACAAAGTAGACAAGCAACACAGCTGTCCTTTACCAGGTAGAAAACTCATTAAAAAATTTACATAATGAACCAGGAGAATTTAACCAGCAGCAGAGACTAGCTGGTGCCTAGGGGTACATCTGCCAGCACCAAGAACATCACACAATGGCATCTCCAGAACATCTCTGTAGAGAGGGATAGGCTATTATTTAAAAAAAATAAATGCTGAATGGAATGTTGCTGGAGTAAATGGAAAATAAATACTTTATACTTTGTGTGCCTACAACCTGCCTGCAATTGAACTGACAGTATGAAAACCAAATCTAAGTTTTGGAATCCAAGTCCTAAAGAAGGATTTTGAACAGAGCATCCACATATCAGAAACTCACCAAGCACACCTTTCCCTTCTCTCTCTGTAAATAACAAATATCCTCTCTAGAAAAGAAAAAGGAGAAAAAGAGACAGAGGACAGAGAGGGTCTGAGTAAAGATAAACTAATGTTTTTGGTAGAATTCACAATGGTGGGATGAAGTCTAATGACAACATCAAGAAAAGAGTGTCAGTAAAAGCAAATTCACCTAATCTTCTCTCAGCCATGTATGAGCAAACTGTGATGCTTCAACAGACTGGGTACAGGCAGTGCTGTATATGGTTATTCTATATTATCATATTCTACATTGAGATCTCAGCAGCTGTTCTCCTGGCTAATTCAAAGTAGGCTGAAAGTTACTAGAAATAAGGATTCTCACCACACCTTGATATAAAGGGAAATAAATGTGGCCACTTATCAAGATGTATTCAGATCCAGGTGAAAATTTCAAGTAATTGTACAGGGCTTCAAAAAATATTCATCCTCAGTCCTATAGAGCCAGTCATTCACAACAACCTGATCACACTGCTCAGCAGTAGGGAAGGCAAAAAATATCTTATATTCAAAAAATACAACAACAACAACAACAATAAAAAACACTGCCTATAGGCTGCCATTTGCTTTGGAACAGGTTTCCCAAAGAGGTAAGACAGGCTCTGTTCCTTGAAGGTTTTCAAGACCTAGTCTAAATACTCATGAGGTACTCTCCAAAATGACTTAATCTATTGTCATATGATTAAATCCCATATTTCAGGTGAGATGAGATAACTTCAAAAATATTTTTTAAACCATTTGATTGCTAATGATTAATAAACCATAAAAAATTATTGTGTGTTCTGCTCCCAATGCATTGGAAGAGCACGCCCTACTAGAAAGTGGGTAAAGATGCAGGTGGGAATTTTCTTAGTTCCAAATGATGTTCAGGAAAGAAAGTCTGCAGGTATTACAGGGGCTGCCTGGCTTTTTTCAGAAAAAAAAAAAAAATGCTATCTTTTCCTTTTGTGTGGATGTAATGTCAAAATTGGACAGAAGAAGGTTGTGTTTGTGTTACTCCAGTTTCTAGCTGAAGTTAATAATGGGTGTGCGGGAGGAACACTCCATTTTAAAGAAGTAGCACTACCTTTCCTCCCATGTCGTGCTATCATCTTTAATGGCAACAATAATTCACTTAAGCCAGGAAGACATTTTTTCTGTTTTATTTATAGATCATTAGGAAGGTCTGTCTGCTGCATTAATGCCTGCTAAAACAGTATGCCGCTTCCAACTTTATGGCTCTATGTCAAAACTGTCTCTGATAGCTAGTTACTCACTCCACTTTGTCTGTTTTAAACAATCCATTTCTTATTGGATGAACCACACTATCACATGTCAGTTACTTGACTTTTATAATATTCTACATAATATGGGTCTTAGACCTCTGGAGGACTGTATGTCCTCAACTCCCACTGAAAACAAAGGTAGATAACACCTTACAGATTGTTGCGACTTTCTGAAGGGCTGCTTAAGATTTTCAGAGGAAAGTGTGGGCATTATTTTTAGTCATGCAGTGCATCTCTTCATTTGTGGTAATTTATTACCATACAGAATATGTTGCCATGATATGGCCCAAAAAAAAAGTAATAGCAAGGGCAAATCAATGCAAGTATGAATGTAAAGAGCCAGGACCAAATGTTCAGTGGATAAAATCTAGCTCTGTTACATTGACTCAACGACTTGAGAATTGGATTTTTGTACTCTCTGAGCCTTTTCTTCTCTGCAGTATAAATGATATTATAAAAAGCCATGTAATGTAAGATCAATCTATTTAGTGAATCAATTGGTCTTAATCAAATTCACTTTTGTTGTATACATTCTGGAAGTTCCCCACCAAGAACAGTTGTATTTGAGAGAAATAGGGAGTAAAGCTAGAAAGAAGCAGAGGCAGAAGAATAATATTCAAATAAATAAACAAAGAATTAACTAAAAATAATTATACGTACCAAGAGAAAATAATAAATCTCTTTGTACAAGTGCATACAAATTGCACAGGAAGGTTTTCTGCACATATAGGGTTGAAAGACTTTAGATAAATCATTCATCAGACTGGATACCATTTTACTGACTTTTTTAAGGAATATAACATACCTAAAGCTTGGCACAGAAATAGTCTTTCTATAAATGATAGATATATATTCCTGTGTGACCTGATCTAGGTGTTCCTGCTCCGGCAGGGGGATTGGACTAGAAGATCTTTCAAGGTCCCTTCCAATCCCTTACATACTGTGATTCTGTGATATATGTCATGTACATATTCTTATTGGTCATCTGTGATCTACATAAGCTAGTTTGCACAAGAAGTTGCCTTCAATGTAAATGTAAGACTCAGAGGTCCAGACTGACATAGGCTTCCTTCAACACGACCACTTGCCAAGGGTGTTTCAAAAACAAATTTTGAAACTCATATGATAAACATTTATTGTGCTTCTGCAATTTATCTAACTAAGAGGCTTTGAGTATGCATGGCTTACCTGAGTAGATAAGCTGGCTAAAAGTTCCAGTTCTTTATGTGCTGGGCACAGCACAAACATAAAACAGAACTCCTGGTCACTACCTTAATCACTAGTGTGCGTCGAGATCAATGTATATTACATTTAGAAGAGGACTACTCTGAATAAGAGAACTTCCTGTGTGTCACTCATTTAGTACTTGAAAAAGCAAATCTGGATGAAAGATTCTGGCTCAATTTTCCAAATGTGAAGACATTTCGTCACTTTTTAAACTACAATTTTCTTGGTTTGAAAAACTCATGTTTTGCTGATTACTTGCTGCAGCCTCCTCAGGTAATGACTAACACATTGGTAAGGTTTGATATAGATCTTTGAAATTTTAGAGTGAAGGTGAATGAAAAGTCTGGAAAATCACAGACGCAGAGGCCTTTCATCCCTGGGCCTTTTTCTTTCTTATGTTCTTCCAGTTAGCTTATGGACCACCTTATTTCTTATATAAAGAAGGCAAGATGAAGCTCTGATGAAAAAGTGAAGCTTACAGTGAGTCAGATTAAGTAGACTCTGATTATTAGGCTGTAGGCCTATTGGAAAATGGTTTGAGGCTTCTCTTTTCAAGCTAGAGGACAGACTGTTACCTCCCACTTTGGACAGGAATGTCTTGGCTCCGTTTTGGTGTTATATCTATTAGGTGCAGAGTGATGAGTCTATCTTACTGCTGATTCACACAGGCTGTTCCAGCGGCAACATGTGACTGATTCCTCTCTGGCCCAGAGGATATTTTCCATCAGCAGGAACAGATGTTACTAATTCAGAAGGCCAAAAGAAAGAATAAAATTATATGTACATAATACATATAAACATTTCAGTCATATTCTTTTCAGCATAGGATCAATAAATATGAGAGTTAAAACAATGAATGCTGCTGCTGTTTATATTGTTGGAAGACATCAGTGGTCAGGGAGAAGTCCTGCTGAATAAGGACATGCAGTAAGTTAAATTACTGATGGAAAATAGAAAATAGTGTGTGATTCTGCTTTTCTGAAGGTCACTGTAGAAATAGATGTAATTCATCTGAAATAATATATGAGGGAAAGTGTTATGGAGAAATGGTGATAAAATATAACATCTTAGGTTTCATCTTAAACATTAAAAAAAAAGGGCGGGGGGGGGGCAAGAAGTTTATTCCTTGCACCTGCACATTAATTGCATCTCTAATAATTTGAGACAAGTCCTTTAGTTGCAACTAATCCCTAGCCAAGGTCAGAATCAAAATTGAGGAACTGAGGGCAAGATGGCTGATATTAATTCCAAACGATGTGGCATACTGGAGAACTTATCTAGCAGAAATGACAGAAACAAATCTAATCCCGTCTCCATCTTTGGCAGGAACTCTGTCATTTCTTAATGGATCATACCTCATCTAAATACAATTTTGGCTAGATATTTATTATTGAAAATTATCCTTTTACAATAATCATTATAATATGTGTAATTTATTGGTTCCCGTATACTAAATTAAAAAAATATATTAATTCAGCTTTACTTCCTACCTTCTCTATGATCATTCACCACCATGTACCCTTCTTCATCTGAACTGTGTTGTCTTTGTCCTAGGTATAAATTCTTTTCTGTCTCAACCAAAAAAAAATAAAAATAAAAAAGCAGTAAGTTGTATTTTTTAATCTTCTTTCTTTCTGATACAGCAATGAACTCTATATAAAAATAAACTTACATTTCTGTGGATTTATCGAAGTGAAATAGTGATCCATTTAGGCAGAGGGAACCAATCACCTCCAGTTCATTATATGAGCAGGGCCTTTGTAAATTGTTCAGGACAAGGATCATGTCTTATTCACCGGATAAACTTTGTCATTATATACACCTATGTTATTTCAAGAAATATGGGTTAAATAAGAAAAACATGCCATTTGGAACTTGGCCTGAAACTCACTGAAGTCAAAGAAAATATTTCCATTAGCTCTAGTATGAGCTGG
Source organism: Cygnus olor (assembly GCF_009769625.2). NCBI lineage: Eukaryota > Metazoa > Chordata > Aves > Anseriformes > Anatidae > Cygnus > Cygnus olor. Next base: position 25,024,936 of record NC_049172.1, read on the forward strand.
ATTAGATTCAAGAGGTCCTATGAACAAAACATCCATGATAATATAATAAAGACTGCACCATAATGTAATCACTCAAGGGGTGCAAATTAAGATACACAGGTGACCTAAACTGTTATATTTCCGTATGCTTTTGAGCACTTGATTTTGCAACCTTAACATTTTTAACATAGCTGTATTGTCTGTGGTACTTGCAGTGTCACATTACACTACAATGCAAATCAGCAGATGTCAAGCTTTTAAATTTTTTTTTTTTTCTTTTAAACAGGCAACAGCTTTTCCTGCAAGTTACTATATCTGCAGAGTTACTTTTTGGGCAATAAAAGCATTATATAAGCAAATCTCTTCAAAGTCAGATATGATTACCCTCTCTGTGAGATACTTCGTGGAATATTTATTTCTATTAATATTGGAATCTAAGTGTTTTGTTTATTGACAAAATGAAAGCAATGTCAAATATAAACCTACACAGGGGAATACACTGGAATTCTGGAAATGTTCAATCTAATTCAACATTTTTTGCCATACATGTATTAGGAACAATCCCAAGTGCAAAAACTAATGTCTCTGATGTAAAACTGTCTTCCAAAAGTTTGAAAGTCTGTCATCTTTCTCTATATACTCACTTCATTAAATAGTTTACAGCTTGCAAGGGGATCACAATGTTGCAGTAACAAAATGACTGTCCTGACAGATTCAGACAATAAAACAACCAGATTGTTATATGAATGTTTTCTCAGAGACTGTTGCTGCAACACATAATAAATACAAATATTGAAACACCTGCATGATAAACATAATACTTTTAACAGATGTTAATCCCCCCTGAATGCAACCAGTGGACTTAGATCACATAAATACAACTTGCCCCCTTCAGGTCTCCTTGGAAAACTGCAAATCACATGATTGCTCTCTGACCAACTGCTGCACGCTACATGCATGGTTATGTTTTTCAGCTCTGCTCAAGTACAAACAGTTTAAAAACAATCCATAAGTACAGCAATAGGTATGTATGAAACTGAATCTTATCAACAAGTTATGCTAGTTGTCTGTTGTCAGCATGAATCAGCTATACCATTTTCAGAAAGGAGTGTTCCAAGTGAAATATATTTATTTATTTATTTATTTATTTTTCTCAATAGCCTGGACATGGCAAATAGAGCAAAATGTTCCTCTCAACTGATAGGACTTAGCTATTCAACCTCACTACCCTCCAATCATACATATCTTCTGCCAACTTCAGACAATTTAATGAATGTTCAGCATCTTTGAAAATTAGCTATTAACCCTCCACAAACACCACTCAATTTTTCATAGCCCTAGAGGAGAAGCACAGACTTAAAATCCATTGGCTCAAACTTAAGCACCTGCTTATCCACTTTGTTGGAAAAAAGCCTGAATCTACATCTGTCTTTTCATCTTCAGGATGTATTTGAATGTTTATTGGTGTAACTTAAGTTTACACAAACACTTCTCTATCCATATGGCCATAACAGCACTACCAAAGATGACAGTATACTTTTCTGCCATAGTGAGTGGCATTATTTAGTGTTAAGCTATCCAGTCAGAAGATTCTGACCTACTAGCATATGCATGACTGAAAATGAACAATGTCAAAAGCAGAAAATAACTGGTAAATGATTATTCATAGAAATAGAATGACAAAGAAAAACCCATAGACTTGATTTCATGTCTGGACTCCATAGCTACATTAACTCAGAGAAAGTCGTGCAAACAGAAACAGAGGCAGAACATCGTCCAGAGATCAGCATAATAGAAAAATAATCCTTTGTCATGGAAAGACAAAAATTTGCTTTCAAAGCTGGTGGATAAGCAAATGAAATTTAGTAAAAGAATTGGCATAACAATTAACAATAACTTTTTCTATCTCCATGCACTACCTAGGGCCATCCAAGTTGACAGAAATGTGGGAAAATCATATTATTTCAAAACAGAAGGTTCAACTGGTGAAGAATACCCCCAGAGCAATTTATGGGTGTAGAACAGAAGAAACAAATGCAGCTGACTAGAAAGTAATGAAAGTGTTTGACAAATGGCTCCAGCAAGTCTCCAGAGTTTCTCTTGGTGACAAAGGAAGACAAATTTATGTCTTAGATGCATACTGGAGAAAAAAAATAAATACCATTATCAGAAATTAAGACTCAATTTATTAAGCTTAAATTGTATTCTTGATGAAATAATTACAGGGGAAAAAATGTAGTTGGCCATAATAACCAAGAAAAAAGCACCAAGAAGATGGATTGCTTGAGTCATGTCCAGCTACAGGGAGATGCTGTTGAGTGCTTGAAGACAGAGATGGACCAAAGAAAGTCTCCAAAATTTCCTATTCAGGCATGAATAAGTTAATTTACTTGCTTGCAGGCAAAAAGGAGGATTTTCTCACTATTTTTAATTAATTCTGCTATTAATTACTAAAAGATGAGAACAGGGAGCAGAGTAAAAACATTTCTATTGTCTATGAAGTGAAAAATTTAGCTGATTCTTCCACTTTTTAGGATTAATAATCATCATAATTAAAACAGGAAAGGGCATAAAAATTTATAGTCAAACGAGCAAACAAGCTGTTTGGTTGGATACACAATGAATTAAAAGGGAAAACATTATTCTGAGATAACAGTGATGATTACGGCACTCATCAATGGAAATATTTGTGCAGTGGTGTTCACCTCATTTTTAAAGGTTATTAACGAATGGGATCGTTAACTTGTCCAGGTATTGCTGTTTGTAGCAAAACTTTCATATGAAGAGGAGGTGGCAATATTCTCTGTGTCATTAAAACACCACAGAAAGGTGATAATAAATACATAGTTAAGATAACTAAGGACAACTTTTCTGCTCATCTTACATGAGATAATGACAGAGAAGGATTGATGAAAGTGAAAAGTGACAACTTCAAAAGAGGGAAAGGGTTTACTTCTTTATTCAAACCATATTTAGACCAAGGAGTGATTTTAAGCTATAGCAAGGTTCAAAAACTGTTTGTTCTCCTCTATGGTTAGTAAGAATATAAAGAATTTTGATGTATAAAGCACTTTTTTGGGGGGTGGGCAGGATTAGATGGTTTTTTGGGAAGAAATTTAACATCCCTCTTTTTTTCATTTAAGTGTAATTTGTAATTTTTAAAACTAAAGCATGGGGCTCACTGCAGGGAGGTTAAACCTACTTTGATGCAACTTGTTCTAACCACTTAAAAAAATGATGAGACCCAGTAGTTATTTTCTCTGGCTTCAAATCTAATTTTTGGCTTGCTATTGCTATAGCAGGTGTTTCCATGCTTCATCTGTGTGTTACAGATGACTGGTACCCTGACTGGATTCATTGCTCTTATCAAAATACAAAGAATGGAAGAGAAATCTGATGTCTGGATGTAGATAAATCTTAATTTTGCCAGGACTGTCTCCCTTATTCATTATAATGCCACCAATTTTACCTTTGAAATTCTGGGAACATCCCAATTCATAGCTAGGTGAAATGTTTTCTGTAAGTTAATAGAAAATTTATGCATAGTAATGAAATATCTGATGATAACACCACCCAAATAGGAGGTATTTACTCTCCTTTCTCCCCTTGTCAGATTCACATTAGACATTATGAGCCCATCTTTCCACCTATGCTGAGCCTGTGCCTGAGGGTCAATGGTTAGGGCTGACACCCTGGTGCTTGGGGTCACACGGGATCAGACAAGCATGCCTGTTTCCACATCTCCTCAAAATGGTGAAAACACCTGAGCAGACTGGGAATTACTAGCATAAGCCAAAACAAACAGGACCAAAACTCCACTCTGTGTTGGTGGAATATGTGCTGCTTGCATCTTAACTCATTTGTACAAGCTTGTACTAACCAGCCATTGTGGCTCCCACTTTCACAAGCTGCTGAAGTAGCTCTGAGCATTCATTAACCACTTGTGTTTTAAAAATAAAGCCCTGAAGCCTTCTTTGTGCAGCTGCCTTCACCAGGCAGGGGTCATCTGGAAGAATCTCCAGCTACAGCATCATTGATGGCAACTGAAAACTTCACACCTCCCAGGATACAGGTGCACTGGGGCTAGGGTGGGTCATGCTCTCCAGTGCTATTTGCCTGCATTCTCCTGCCTTACACATGTCTGCAGGTATCTGTTTTCTCTCATCTCATGCACAAGTGTTAATGCTCCAGGATTAGGTTTTTGCTCTGAGTTTGCAGAGGGCAAGTGTGCAAGGGGATATTGGTATGCAACAATATTCCTAGACTATGTCGTTTTAGTAAACTGTGATTATGATTAACAATAAGCAAATAGCTGTAACATGTTAAAAACAACCTTCATGATTTTCGTTCTTAAACCCTGTTTTCACATTGTATTTATGTGCCAGGGTTTCAGGGAATTTATGTTATTTAGGCATTTCTGAAAAGTCTACACTTTAATGGGTTCAAATGACTAAGTTGAAAATTAAATTTCAGTAATTAAAGTGCAAGTAAGGGGAGGTGTTTCATTTAGCTTTTTGTTTGTTTGCTTTCATCTAAAGGCCTCCAGTGTTTTCGTATCTAAACAGGATAATATAAAATCATCTAGTTACAGAAGAAATGAAAAGTTGAATGATTGGTTATATTTATATGGCCCTGAGACATGTTGCAGAATTGTATTTATTACTAAAAAAAAAAAAAAAAAAAAAAAAAAACAATAAAACATCTTATTGAGTAGACGATTATATGGCATTACAAAAATCTGCCTTCCAGAGGAATCTTTTGGCCTGCATGTGTACAACACTATAAATCTTGCTAAATATTTGTTTCAGAAATTGTCCAGAAGGATGAACAGATTGATTTTCCAGACCTAAATCATTTCAACACCAAATAGTACTCTGGAGAAAACTGTGTTTTTCTTCTTGTTGTTTGCAGACCCGTTAAGATCACACACTGAGCAGCAGCAGTTCAGCTTTCTGGTCCCTTTACTTCTTTGATAATGACAAGATGGAAAATACACAGGCTGGAGGTATTACCTAAATAAAAGTAGCTGATGAAGGAAAAAAACACTGTGACAAAATTAAGGAACTAATGAGTCCATTTTATGAATTCTGAATTTCTACCCTACGGATTTGTATGAATTTGAAAACTCAAAGAAGAAGAAAAACAAAGAGGATCTAGGACTTTTTCATAAAATAAAACAGCTTGTAAAGATTTAGAATTTTTATAGAATAAAAGTTTCCCACTTTTATGCAAAAATTCAGTAAAAGCTATACTTTTTTATTAAACTTGTCAAACTGACAGATCAGCATTTTACAAAGGAAATTATTTCAGCTATAAAAATTTTGATGTAAGCTATTTTTGTAAGCTATTTATAATTTAGAACCTCCATTTAATGGTGTTCTGATTAATTTCACCAAAGCATTTTCTGATCTGTTCCGAGCTTGCGGTTTCAATTTATATTCTATAGCTGTGATTTTAGAAGTGCTATAATATATATTTCTTCAACTGAAAGAGTATTTTTTTTTCCAAATGCTCTCAAAGGATATCCCATGTGATATACCTTCCTATTAAAGACAATACATACTTACAGCCTAGTGCTTAATATTGTGCCTTTAATTCATCAGCAAAAACCTGATGCCATACTTTTCCTGTTTGCACTGCAGGCTCCCACCCTAAGCAACATGCTTGCCAAAGACGATATTCACACACCTCTAAGAACAGAAAGAAAAAATCTACATTACATCAGAGGTCATTAAAAACTGAAATGTAGAAGTGGTTTTTCTCACTTCTGTCATTCCTAACATGTATCAAATACAATTATGTGTGTGCATGCTCATCAGTAACATTTTACAACTGCAGTTACTAAACTCCTAAGGTCCAGAAATACTGGTTCAGTTTAGACCGTTTTTGTGTAGTCTGATCAGTTTTAACAAGTCAGGTTTAAAATGTGGAGGCCTGATTCTGTTCTATTTCTGGCAAAGATGAGGAGTTATGCCTAGTATTTTTAAGCACGAAAACATTGCATGGCTGATGAGACTGGACTTGGAGCCATTATCATATTTGCTAGATGAAATTCTCCTGTAAAGCTAAATGAAAAGTCCAGTTTATTAATTTTCTAGAGGTTTACACACCTTTAATGCGGGCATCCAGTTAGGGTGCTATGGAAAGGGACTAAAGTCTGTTTATATATGTTAAAGTTTGGTATAAAGGAAGTTTAGTAAGTAGGGAAAAAAAGACCCATCCCTTCAGCTGGCAAGTAAGTTCTTTGTCTCCCAGAAGATTTATCTTTTTCTGACAGGCTTAGATTAATAGAATAATAATAATAAATGCTGGAAGAAATGTGTCCTTCCAACTATGGAACCTGTAGAACAGAGAGGAGAACAGGGAACCTCTGTCGTTTTCACTCTAAGCCTCTTTGGATCACAAAAAAATAAAAATAAAAAATAATAAAAAAACCTCTCATATTTAACCCCTACTTCTGAGAGAGAACTGTACCATTTAGATAGATCCTGAAAGTCATGTGGAAAGGTAGGTTTCATGCATCTTTAAAAATCTACAACACCTATTTGTCAAAACTCTCATTTCCTATTAAGTAAGTGAAATGGAATTGTTGGTGTTACGGTGGTTTAGAGGGTTTCTCCTCTTCTAAATGAACACAACCTGCTGGATCTAGCAAATTCATTAAAAATGTGATTTTACAGGGTAGAGAGCTTAAGGAACTGCACAAACCCATCAGACTTTACGAGTTTCCAGACCAGTTTCATTCACAGGGTGCGAGTGAATATCTCCCAGTTCCCAGAGAGCCTCCCTTCACAAATAAAAAGAACAGAGATAAGTTGGGAAACATGTAAAGCAATCATAAAATATAATTAAAATATAATTGTATTCTCAGTCTATTGTGGCTATCTTACTGACTAGCAGTTCATCCATCTGTAAATCTTCCCATAGATCAATCACATATAATCACAGGGGGTCTGAGCCTAATTTCACTCTAGTTTTGAAGGATGGCAGTGAGCAAATATTCCAATGTAATTCCAAGCAGGCTGAGGACCAGTAAACCTACATTATGAAGTGGCAAAACATGTGTCTACTTTAAACCTATGTATAATCTCTGAAGTTAATGGGGTCATTTACATATATGTTAAGTACATACAATATACAATTGCTGAATCAGCACCAGGGCTCTTTTCACAAGCAGGAGTTTCAAAAATGAACACAAGTAAAGTAGGCAACCAAGCACAGGTTTTCTCCACTTGACATGTGCAAGATACACTTCATGGTCAGAAAGTGAAAATAAAAACCAGGTAAATTCCATGTTACTGCACTAATATCAGACAGCTGACCATAATTTTCCACTTACATCCCAGTTCACGAGTGTTAAATATCAGTCCTGCTGGTGTTTTATGAACTTTACTCATAGCGATTACAGATGGTACTAAAACCAAGTCCATTGTTTGACTGTTCTTTACAGTCCCTTTCGTGTACATGTGGGTTGTACATCTGTAGGAAAAACATGCCAAGGTAAAAAAATTCAGGGCCAAAAAAAAAAAAAAAAAAAAAAAAACATAGAAAACAGGTGTCTGCTTGAATATTCAAATAAAGATGGGTTAAACATGCAGTGCAAGATGCTGCTGAATGCTCAAGCATTCAGTTGCCCTCCTCAGTTTCAGTCCTACATTTCTGTATAATATGGGTCTATTATCCCAAATTAAATCTTCCAACATATAGCAGCTCTCCAGCCAGTGCCAGCAAAGTGACACGTGAATGACTGCCCCAAAAGCCCAGGCCATGTGCTGGTGGTCTTGATGACTGTTAACACTTTGCCTCAGTTCCTGCTAAGCATTGTGAATGGAAATGGCAATGAGACAGTTTCCCCTCCAGATCTGTAGCTGACATACACTTCATTACATGCCAGCCTTTGAGGGAAATCACAGTGTACACTCAAATAAATGCAGCTATATGGGAAATCTAATACGCGGGAGGTTGGCTTGTAGTTGGGGTTTCATGCTGTTTCAATATAAACTGTCTAGGGAAAGTAGACCCACACTGAAGGGCTTTGTGCTGGTTCAATGTTCTGCCTCCTCAGCTGTCATGTAGCTGTCTTGTTCCACCACAAAGTGCTATCTAAGGCTGCCAGTTTCATGTAATTGTCTTCCATTCACTTGTTTCACTCCTGACTGGAAGACTGAGACTCCTCTTTGGTGTCTCTGCCATCCCTGGGAGGGGAGTTTGAGTGCAGCCCAGGCACATGCTGACAGATCCCTGTCTGGTTGCAAGAAATCTCATGCCAAGACTTTTTCACACTATAAGTATACTTAAGATTTTAGGAATACTTGAGTGGTTATTAAAATCCAAACCTTACAGATAAGACAATACAGACAGCCACCAGCTGACATAAATAAATGCCAAACGCAGACAGGTCCACCCAGGCATTTCTGGGTTCAAGGATTTATGCCTTCATACACGCCTATCAAGGAATGTTTTACATTCCCAGTTGTGAAAACCATGCCTAGTTATTTGTTTGCACGTATATGGTAAATGGATCTCCTCGTGACGTAAACATTTGTGTTTACAAGATGGGCCTTGGACAGTAAAAATTTTTACAGTTCAGGCCTTCTGTGTCTTAAGTTATTTTAAGTTTTAAAAGTTCATGACTCTTGTTTTTTGTAGCAACTATATGAACGATTTTATCACTGTAGCAAATGTTTCCAATATTTTTTTCAAACACAAAACCACTAAGCAATCTTTGTATTTACTATGCTTTGCTTTAACACATAAATCAAAAGACAATAACAAGCCTAATGTCAAAGAAAATTTTTGACACTTCATACATTAAATAAAAGCAGCCGATAAACAGTTTAGATGAAATTATGGCTTGAAATGTAGTTCCCAAGAGGACTGTGGTTCATAAATTGTTTTTATACTGCCTCTGTCATTGTTGATTTGAGATATGCACAAGACACCCGCAGTCATTACCAGTGCGACCATTATTTAACCTGCCTCTGCTCTGACTGATATTTAGACACACAGAGACTACCAACCATCTATTTATGTGAAAAAATGTGTTGTTTGGTTGTCATCACACGTGTAGCATGTTGCCTTCTATTTGAAAGCTTGACACATAATAAAAAAAAAAAGGGGGGGGGAGGGGGAGGGAGGAGGGAGAGAAAATCAGACTTTAAATTTTGGCCATTCCTGAATCCCGGAAGCTTCTGTAGTTACCTTGGGTACCCAAGGCAGGGTGATTTCTGATCTGTGCAAAATACAATTAATATTTGATTGACAATCTATTTAATCTCATTTACTCTCAAAGGTGAACGATTTCAAGCTTGTAGATTCTTCATTGCATCACAGTTTTCAAATTTCTTTGAAAAACATACTTTCTTTTTCTTTTACGCTTAATTTTTGCTGTAGCTAAAAGGGACAACATAGCTTACTGTGTCAAACATTCCAGTCTGATTATTGCCAGAATATTTATACTAACTTGGAAATAAATATGCCAGTGTTCACCTTAAATACCAGAAACGGGGAATAGTTTGTGTGGAACTAACCATTATGGTTGGCACAGTTCAGAGCAAGATCTTCATTTCTTCCTCAGTTTTTCTGGTGGAAGAAAGTGTTTTCCAAAATACTTGAAATTAAATAATATTGCACCATTCACAAGGTCTTGGTTCTTCAAAATTGCAATCTCCGTGTGATCACTTACCTCTCAGAAGAACAGGATAATAACTCAGCTATGCTCTTTGTTATTTCACCACTAAATACTTCAAAATAAGTTGAGAGAGAGAGCTAAGAGTTGATTCAAGTATCCACTGTAGAATGTTCTAATAACAATGAATTAGAAATAGAACATCCATGGACAAATCCAGCAAAATGATAAATTTATTAAGTGTACCTCTTGTTTTTTTATAGGTCAAGGTACGCCTCTCTGCAAGCAAAGGTGGTAAGCTTCTCAAAGCACCCTTAATCACTATGCTAACTATGTGACAGCACATTTGTTGAAAGCTATACAAATGGAGCATTGTACCTGAATGGCAACTATATGCTTTCAGCACAAACAAAACTAATAGATTTTAAGAGAGACTTTATGCCTTCATGAGCAACTAGTCTTTAAAGAGTATACATCCTTAGCACAAATCCTGATGATGAAGTATGTGCAAGCAGAGATCTTAAAGAGAGCCTATATGAAAGAAAGTCTACATGGCCCAGCAGATTTCCTATTTGCTGTACTTTCAGTTCAGTATTCTAACACCTCTACACAGAGATTTTACAGCAGTACATGATTATTTGAAAAAACAAATAAATAAATAAAAAGTGGGTCTATCTGAAATAAACCATAAATATATTCCCAGTCCTCCACTCATGACATTTAGTTGCCATTGTTTTGTGAGGAATGGTACAGTTTGTTGATAGCACTATTTTTTTTTTCCTCATGACAATTTATACTAGTAGGTGTCACTGACACTGCAGAAAAACTGTAGAAGCTGGCTGGCAGCTAGCAGGCTATATTTGTAAAGTGAGCCTTGGGCTACTGTGTGCATAACAGTGCTGTGGGGACAAGCTGAGAAGTACAAACACGTATTGTGCTCCTACAAATCATGAATTTTTCAATGGGGAGATTCACGACAATAAATAGTGTACATAAGTGTAACACATGCAACCAACTTAGAAAAAAAATTAACCAGAAGTAGAAAACTCCTTACCTGTCCTATTTGTAAGTAAAAGTTCACATAGCCTTTTTGTTGTTGTTATTTTATTTCATTATTTTTAAATATTATGGAAAGGCTGCTGCTCTACGTCCAGTGTCATTAAAGCATTAAATTCATTCCCTGAAAACCACAGGCTTTTCCTTTATTTATTTTTATTTTATTTTTATTTATTTTATTTTATTTTTTATTTTTGAGGGAGTGAGTGTAAAGCTAATCATCCAGTGAAAGGTTTATCCTTTTATGGTATTAGGAGTTGAGCTCACCTTTGGGCTGTGTCCAAGGAAAAAATCTACAGAGAAGAAATGTATTCCCTGAGGGCCATTAAACTTGCACTAAACATTAACATTGATAGTATGTTGATCTAGCTTCTGTCCTCTTACTGCCCTCATTAAAGTGACTAACAACCTTTTCTTCATCAAATCCAGTGGCCTCTTACTCACTCTTTTGTGCTGAAATCCCTGCTACCTTCAACATGTGGGTACAAACTCTTCTTAGAACTTTAAATGTTGCTTCCTTTGCTCTTCTCTCTCTTAGCCAAGTAACTCCTCTTCCCACTTCCTCTTCTTTATTGCTGCAAAAAGAGAAATTCATGATGAGATTCAGAGTGTATTCAGACAAACATCTTAGGTGTTCAGGACAGGAATTTAGCTGTCTTGTATCTAAGCCAGAGGTTCAGAAACCCTACTCCTGAGCCCAACAAAAAATCTGGAGTCACCTAAATTCGTCCAGCACTAACTCCCCGGTGGACCACAGACTTTATCCTCAGGCTTGGGCTCCCCACTTGAATGCAACCAAATTTCAGAAAATAGTAACTGTTTCCCCCCTCCCTTGCTTTCTAGATAGAGTAATTAATGACCTATTCAAGAACCAGACATTAGTCTTTCAACACTCAAGAGGCCATCAGTGTTTTACAGAAGAGTAAGGGAGATCCAAATGAAACCAATACCTCCTAGAAACTCTGTTGCCTCCCTTTCCAATGACCCTGGCCTATCCTGGACTTTCAGGTTTGGTGACACCCATCAATACAGCATCAACACACACAGCTCTGCACGCTCTGCTCAAGACCCTGCTGTACTGAACCCCTTTGGCAAGGGCACAGCCTGTGTCAGGGTCACACTTGGCTCCTGGCTTATTCCCTTAGTGGAGGAGCAGCTTCACTGTGCCCTGGCAGCCTTAACTCAGGGCTGAGACCCTCTGCCCGGTGTCAGCATCCCTGAAAACCCAGTGTCACAGTGATTGACTTCCTGTTAGAAGGCTGATGCCTAGCATCTCTTATGGGATGGCTTTACTCAGGGGCTCTGTGCTGCCTTGGCTGTGGGACCTCAGGCCTCCATCCCTGTAGCTTGTCATCTAGCTGTCCACACCCCTGTTACTGTACTTTGTTATCTCTTTTTCTTGCTCCAGAAGGAGATTAAATGTGCACAAAAATAGGCACATTTCATCTCTACTTTCTCCCTTCTGTTTTGTCACTTTTTTATTATTCCATTACATTCCCAGTTATTTGTTGTCCCTGCTGTTCTTTGTCCTATATGTCCTTCTCAGACAAATTCTAGCTCCAAACTGAGGTCCAATTCCTCTGTCTTTCCTTGTGACTATCTAAAGTTTCCTCCAAACCTCCTGACTTCATCTCCCGTCACTGTACATAATACCTCACCCTGAAAATGATCACAGATCATGATTTTCTCTGTGTTTATGGAAATGGTCATAGTTACTCTGTCTTCTGAGTTCCCAGGCCAGGGTTGTTTATATGGCATTTTCTAGGTTAGGTTTCCAACATCAGATAAAATATGCAGAGCACAACCCTGCACTGGGGTGAATCTGAACTCCTGCATGTGAAAGCACCCTGCCCAGGCTTGCAGCACAGTTTCTTAGTTTCCTGACAATAGAAAGGAAAAAAAAAAAAAAGCCTAATAACACTAACAGCCCACTGCAGCTCTTGACTTGAGGGTTAAGATTCAGTTGTTAAATTTTCTTGCTTGCACACTTAAGGATTAATTATTGCCAATGGGCTAAAAAAAAAATATTAGTCACAGAAGAGGTATTCTAAATTGTTTTCTTTTGATGTCAGTTAATGATTTAATTTTTTCAAGGGCTTATGAGAAATGTGCTGCTTATTCTCGAATAGGTATATAAAGTGACTTGTCTATACGTAGAACAGACAGAAAAGGCTTTTTACACAATCGAAGGACAAACATGCTTGACCTACATTTGGTGCTTCTTCTATTTGTTCTTCGTATGTGAGATGTAGTGTGACATTACTTTTATGTCTAAGATTTTATTTTATTTTATTTTATTTTTAGAAAAGCAACTGAGGAATGTAGGCACACTCACAATTAAAACAACCTCTTTTTATTCCTGACTGTTTTAACCCTCTCCTCTGAGAATAGTCCCTTGAGTGAAGGTTTATAGTCAATCACCCAAAAAAAAAAAAAAGTAGGGGGTCCATTGCCTTCCCCTTTTAATTGTAGGGCAGGGGCCTTTAACTTTCCATGAGGTTTTACTGAGAATTTCTTCTGGGCAGAATTTCCTTGAACCTGGTAATCAAGACCACAGGATACGTGTTAATTGTCTTTGACATGCAGAATTATCTGCATTTACCCAAGCTAATAACATCACCTCAGACATACTGTTTTTAAACACATGGTTTAAAATCATCTATAAATTCAATTACTATTTAAATAGTACAAAGATTGACAAACACTAGAAAAGATTAAAGAAATTAAGAGAAATAGCCAACTTTGTCCTTAGTTCATCCTGTTTGAATTATAATCCCTGAAAGACTAACACAATTTGGGAAATCTCTCTTGTCTGTAGTTCTTCTCATACTAAGGCACAATTGCATCGACTAAAAGTCAAGTTAGAGTCTTAATTTTGGATGGGCTTGCTTCTGTGGGCTGAAGTCAATACCCTTAGTGATATGTACAATATTATCAGTTTTCTGAACAGGAGAAAACTGAGTGTATAATTGTAAAAAATATTAGAAAGAAAAAAAAAAAAAAGGTATGCCTTGTAAAAAAGTAGAAATGAGTAGGTGTACTGTTCTGAATCAACATATCTGAAAGTATTTTTATATAACTTCTACTTTGAAAGAATATCATAGCTGGTAATGAAACTAGGTAGCATTAAGTAATCTATGAAACAATTTAACACAACTTAATTTCATTTTCTCCTAATTTATCCACAAGACAAGATTTATTTAAACAATATTCATTTCTCAAAGTTACTTGATTAATATTTTCTTAAAATTCATAACTCATTTGCTTTACCCATTACCAAGCACATTTTCAGCGTGCAGCATTTAAAAAATAAATTTTAAAAAAATGGAAGTTAGTGTACTCAGGCACCAGTCATCTACTCGTGACCAAACTACATAATTTTATAAGAATAACTTTTTTTTGTTATCTAGTTTATTCTATTTGCTAAAGGCATCTATTTGACTTTCCTCTGTCTCCCTTATTCCCAACCAACTCTTATGCCGTTTTACACATTTCTAGTGGTGCACAGGTATGACTATTTCATATTTTATACTACAATACGCTTCCCAAATTAGCGTTAGTTTATCTTGACATAATTTTGACATACAGATCTAAAATGTTAATTTTAAAATCATTTTGAGATCATTTTAAAAGTTGTCTTTCAGTAAATATTCTTGTTCTTTGTTAGAACACTCAGTGGAAAAGGACAGCTGTGTAGAGAGAGTGTGATGGGTCTTCCTATCCCTACAGCCACAGCTTTCATCCAGAGTTAATGGAAGCAGAATCAACAGGCTTGATATTTAATAATGTAAACATCAAAGCCAATAATCACGGGAAAAAAAATGTCACTGCAATAATAGCTAAACTTTACTTATAATTATGGTGCTGCATTGGTCTACCTGGAGTCTTTTCACCTGCTCTAAATCAAATCTGCAGAAGACAGCTGTGATATCTTCCTTTCTGCAGTTATTCCTTGCCTACCACACTGAGTTGTATTGTTTTATTGTGAGTGGGGACAGCTGAAAGCCAAATGAATAGATATCAAATATGTATTGAAGGTGACAGTATGGAGATGACAGGACAGTGTGAAGATCAAGATAACAGGATAGTGATTATAAAAAATAAAAATTTAGAAGTAAAATAATGATCTTGAGATCTTATTTTTTATCAGCAAGTATTGTTTATTACCAAAAGTAAGCCGTTTGTAGCTGGTCAGGGGTCCTGCTCACGGATTAATCAGCCTCAGCAGGTGCTGGTGGGAGGGCTGGAGGCTCTCAAGCTCTCGTGGGGATGGGTGCCCTGTCCTGGCCTTCCAGCTGTCTTTCCAGCTGCAAGTGATCTCTGTTCTCTGATCCTTCCTCCTGTTTCATTCCTATCAAAAGTAGAAGGACTGGTCTGACATGCCTGCTAGGGACGTTGGTAGAGCTGGCTGGTAAAGATGGTAGCAGCACTATCCTAAGAACAGGAGGGATAAGGGGAACAAGAATGGAGTCACACACTTTGCCCTCAGTCTTTCCTTCTTCCCCCTTTATTTCTCATGATGAAGATGCCTGACCTGACACCTTTTCACTTCACTGCCTTCAGATGTCTCTGAACTTTCTTTTGAAGCTGTGAAAATCATGCCATGAATCACAGCAGCAATGAGACACAAGCGCAGGCTGACAGAACAAGAAGTCAGGCTGCCAGTTCAGTGCAGCAACAGGCTCTCCAAGGTCAGTAAGGTGAATATGCTTTTCAGCAAGGTAAAACTAATGGAGCAAACCTTAAAAAATAAATTCATGGATAGCCTCTGGATCACAGTACTTAGTGTAATTATCATCTCTCAGTGCTGGCCCTTTTGCCTTGGAGTCTAGGCTTTGCTGCCCTTTAAGCATCAGGAGCCTGAGTGGCAAGGTCTTCACCCCCTTTTTCGAAGCCCAGTTGTTATTGCTTTTGTTTGACCAACTTCCTGTTCAGCCATAATTCTGTGGTTTTATACCTCTTTAAATTTGGTATAGGCAAATACGAGGTAATTTAAAAAATGGCCCAGTTCTATCTGCATCTTGAAGATTTTGTTATTTCAACACACATCTTTGAAATGCATCCGGGGGACTGTTTTTACGTAAAGTAATGCATAGTTTTGCCCTGAGGACTGTGGTCACAGTAGTTATAAATCCAGGACTGAATATCTTGAAGACAGTGGAAACATTTTAGAGGCACTACAAGTGGCACCAGGGGAACAAGCATTTACAGAAAAGATTTCTACATGTAAAGCGAAGTTGTAAGGACACACTCCAAACTGTAACTTCCACTATCAATTAGTTCTCCTCATTTATATCATCAAAGCTCAAGCACAAAGCAACCTGAATAAAAACAAGCAGTGTGTATGTTTACCAGTGTTTTATATTCAATTAAACATCTTTGCTGATATTTACATAGTTGAATGGCACTACATTTACACCATGCAATTTTGCATTTTTTCCATGTAAATATTTCTTTAAAGCCAGATGTAAGTTCAAATTAGTTGTGAAAGAAACATTAAAATAAAATAAACTTCCATTTGGGGGTGATCACAAATTACTCTAAAACTGAAGAGCAAGCTTGTTAAGATACAAAGTGAAAAGCAAACAATATTAAGCAAGCTGAACAAATGAGGAAAAATAACGGACAAGTATGCCTTTAAAAAGGTTTATCTTATTGCAATATATTGTGAGGATTACAGGTAAATTTAAATTCAATGAGAGTTTTAATTCAAGCAGCATGAAGACACAGTTGTTTAAGATAAAAGCTTGTTGAAATTCCCACAGTGCAACTGGAAGCAGAATTTACCCCTTCTTTCTTTAATTCTAGTTAAATCATAAATGGCTTTTTTTTTTTCCATCCTGTTTCCTCCTTGAAATCCGCTGCCAAAGTACACACTCCCTCACAAGCCTGCCAAATTCTACATGATTTAAAAGTAAACCTTAAGAGAAAGAATGGAAAAGCGCAATCACAAAACAACTAGCTCATAACCTTTCTTCACTTGTTTGTCTGACATCATGCTTCTCTCAGATGCAATGTTGTACCTAATTTAGACTTAAAAATCCTCAGTGGTAGCCATGGTTTTATTCCTTCTCTAATTTTTTCCATTCCACAGATGATGTTATATACAAACAATAAGCCAGCTCTATAAAGCTGCATCCTTCAAAATTCCACAGAAGTCTATTGGAACTGCAGGTGTTGAGGAACAAAATCTGAACATTAAAAAAAAAAAATCAATTTGAGCTTTTGGGACGTAGTACATTTTCAAACCACTCTGTCTGAAAGATTTCATGAATACATGGTAGCAAGCTAGATGTACATGTCCATGTGTCACAGATTTTCAGATTTCTACTGTTTGGACAATGTTATCTACAGAATACTTATCAGTAGTAGTTTTGCAAATAGAAAGATAGATCAGCTGGTGTTCTGAAGAGATCTGTCCTGGGTCTAATTATTGTCAGCATCTCCATGGATGGTCCAAATCATAAAATATAAAATGTACATACATTTTGTACATAAAGGATAATAACAAGAACTGCAAGTATGTGGAAGAGAAAGGCCCGAATCCAAAATTATCTTGATGTAAGTGAGAAGTGAGTGGGGAACAAATAGAAAGTTACTACACTTTCTGGAATAATCAACCACACAGTAAGACGAAGAACAAGCAGCTCATGTTAATTTGTTTTAGAGAAAGATTTAGTTGGTTTTAGTTGTTAGCATTATTAGCTGAACATTAACAAACAACATCAAATTACCATGAAAAATAAATAAATAATAAAAAAACATAATAAAGGATCGTAGGAGATATTAATAGATGCACAAGCTGCAAGAAAAGTGAGGTAAGCCTTCATTTCTACTCAACATGGGAGAGGTCTTGTTGCCCTACTGTGTCCGATCTTAGTCACTAAAAGGTAAGCTTAATTAGAGTCAGCAAAACACATTAGACATTTAAGAAGTGTAAAATTAAAAAAAAAAAAAAGTTTTTAAAATAAATACAGTGTCAAGAAAAGAATACTAAAAATAAACATGCTAGTCAAATATATAGAAGTCTGCTCTAAAGAAGAAAAGAACAAGTTGCTCTCCATGTTAATGGTAGCTAGAAGATGCACAGCTTCAGTAGCAGCAGAAGAGCATTCAGTTAAGATTCAGGAACAACTTTTGTCAGCAAGAAAGAAATACTGAAATATATCACCTGGAAAACAAGGGAATCTTTAGAAATCTGTGAGAACACAAACCTCAAGCTAGTATGCTGTTCTTGACAGATGATCACACCTTGCAGCAAAAGAAGAAATGTATGCCTCCTCAGATGCCATCCAGCCTCTCTGGCTTCTTTTAATCTTTACAGTGTAAGCTGAGATTTCTTGACAAATTAACTTTAATACTGAAAGTAATACTTTATTCAATTTATTAATTTTATTAATACTTTATTTTAACAATAGCTTTAGAGTCTAATATTTCTTTCTGAAAATATTTTGACTTTGTTTATTCAAAAGAATAATAGAAGGGCCATTTTGTCCTGTCAAAAGCCTAGAAAGAATATTCATACTGAAGAAAAACAAATTCCTGGTCATTTTCTGAGTATGCCACCATTCATCTAACACACTTCTTCAGCTACTTTTCAGTCCCATTATCAGGATGAATTTTGACTGTGCCTCTGCATGTGGTTAGGCTTTGCTCAGATGAATGTTCTTCAGCATGGGAAGTCACTTTTTTTCATTTTATTATTAAGGTGATCGCTCCCGAAGGTGAAGGGTTAATGACACACACCAAATTATACAGAAATTTCTTTAAGGAAGAGATTCATCTTGGACCCACAGCCACAGAAAAGAACGACAATGATTGATCTTCTCACCGCTCAGCAGCGTCGGCAAAGTTACAAACATATATTGTTTTTACTCCTCTTGGAGTTATTTATTGAGCAAAGGGAGGGTGGACAGCACTTCCTTTGAAGTCAAACATCTTGCTTGGATAAGGAGATATGTTGCATGAAACGAAAGTAATAAAAGGACAAAATGCTTTATTAAATCCTCTTTATCACAATATTGTGTTCCAATAGCATGATCTAATTAAAGACGTATATGAACCTCTTTTCATCTGAGGATTAGTTCAGAGGCCTTCATTTATTCTGAAACAAATACACTGCTGAAAAGTTTCCAAGATTTCCAGTGATATATTCTTTCCATTTTCTCTAATAGGTGTTGATGCTTTAACTACCTCTGCAAGATTTGTTGTGCAAGGAGGGGGGAATGGCAGTTTTTGAAAGAAACAGACAAATGATTTCTTTATTATCAGAGCAGCAAGGAATATACTGGTTAGTCATTTAATATTGTAAAACTTAATAAGTTGCATAGACATAACAGTGGATAGTGCTCAGAGTCTATTTCATTGCTTAGAAGTAGATAACTTCATTTCAGCCCTTTCCTTTGTGTGCAAGGGATGTCAAATCAAATGTTTTAAAGATACTTTGGTCCAAAAGCCTTTAAGAAATTTGGCATCCTATGCAATTCCCTTAAGATCAGTCTGACTTCCAGGTACTGAGAGCAGAGGGCGCTGATAATTTTCCTTAGGTGGTGCTAGAGGGAAAAAAAATGTGGGACAAAGCTATTACCTTTCTCCTGAACCACCCCACTAACTTTGTCTTTGATACTTGCAGTTGGCTTAATCCAGGAATAATATTTGCATTCAAAAAGATCTTGTTTTACTTACAAAATATTTTTCAACAAAGTTTGTTTCCATTTCCTGGTAAATGTGGTTCTGTCATGTTCAGTATAAAACAAACAGATAAATCTGATTTTTCACATTCAGTAAGAGTTAACCATATAAACATTATAAATTTGTTTTTTTGTGTGTACTATATTTCAAATCTGTAATAGTAAAGATTGGATGGCAAATAATTCCAGCCATTCTATCTACTGTCTACATCTCAGTAACTTTTGTGCAATGGAACTGTAAACTTGCATCAGGCGTATGAACGTCCCAAATTAAAAATCAGGCAAAAGACTATATATGTATTTTGAAGTGACAGAATTGAAGTGTTTTTGTAAAATTTTTGTATTGCTGAGTTTCATTGACCGAGACCTAAAGAAGATTGTTACTTATCTGGAAACAAATATTTAATAAAATGGGTGTCTCTTTTCTTCATTTCTTTTGCTACTAGATTATGCTCTTTCATATTGCACGCACAGGTTTTTTGGCTTAACCTGCACTCACTTTTGGTTGCTCTGTTCATCTGCATTCAACAGTCATCCCAATATGTGTGTATGAAGATTCTTAATTGAGAAAAATAATTTGAGTGTAATTTTTTAATTATGCTCACAAGTATGCTCCTTGTAGCCCTTACCAACTGCCATCAACCCTGTAATAAGTTCTTTACTTTCTTTGTAATCATGTATGAAGTGACTGTAAGAAAAAAAGCAAACAAAAACAAAACCAAGAAACAACAGCAACAAAAACTTGACACACACACAAGTGCTTTTGTTCTTATTGATATTAAATATACAAGACCTTTGTTCCTCCCCCTAAGCCCTCTCAGAGGATTGCTCATGACTGTACATTGTACTCCTTATAGTCAAACAGAGCTCAAATTTGACAAACTTAGAACGTCATCAAAGACCATCTGTTTTATCAGGCCTTTTATCAACCCTTCTTAAGCCATTATTTTAAAAGAGAGAATAGGGATGCATTATTAACTTCTGTAGTCTGGGGGGGAGAGAAAAACATTTTCCTCTTCAAGTGCTATAATATACCCATGTGCTAAGCCAACTGAAGCTATTACAAACAGCTTTTAAATACTGTAAATTAAAACTTACTTACAGAATGTGTAAAGCAAAATAACTTTGAAGAAAAACAGATGAAATGGATTATTAAAGTCAAAGGAGGAGATATATTTTGGGGGACAGGGAGCTCTATATTTGTATTTCAAAATGTTTTTTCGACTAGTGATAAAAATTCAGACTACATGTTAAACTTTTGGGAAAATGAACTTTAAATAATATATGCATTAGACTAAGAAAGAAGACAATTTTAGAAAAAAAAAAGTATGAGCAGACTGGGACTTCTGTTTTAATTAGGACTTAATTTTAAGTTTAATTAAGTTTAATTAAGATAAGTTAAGTTAAGTTTAATTAAGTTTAATTTAAGTTTAATTTTAATTTAATTAAGACTTAATTTTAAATATTTTTTAGTAACTTGAAATAATAAAGACCATCAGTATATAGATTAATACTGAAATGAACTGGCAGGCTTAGTTGACCATAACAGAAAGTCACAGCAGTAGCAATTCCACATCATTAGCTCCTAAGTAGGTGAAATTCCAGCAAGTCACAGTAAGAACTGGAAGATCATTGTTCCAAAAAGTGAAATCCCTGCCATCTCTGACAAGCAGCTAGAAACTTCACTATCTTTTGTTTAGATACAGAATCATATCTTGTATCCACATTTAAGTTAAAATTTAATTTTTCTTTTATTTTGTGTCCCAAAACTGTTTCAACACAACTGGACATGAAGCAAAGCTATAGAAGAATGTCAAAATATTTTGTGTATGCGAAAAAGGAAAGAAACTGTCCCAGGCACAGATGAGGACATAACAGAAGACACACTAGTGGCAACAGATGGCCTTGAGCTAAGATTAATGCTCAAAAATAGACCAAGAAGACATTAGCAACATCTACAACAGACCAGAGTAATTCAGACAACGATTTAAGCTGAAGAAAATAAAATAACCAATGTTGTTAGTTCTTGGTACATTGGCATTGGATCTTCTTCACTGGGTGCTCAAGAGGTCAAGCTCATAGCTAGCGTAAGAGAGGTAAACTTAGGAATTTGTATATGTCCCTATGTACTCAGTTCTCTACACATACTTGGAACATCCTATATACATATGGCAAAAATGGGAAATCAGTATATATGCAAATACATCATATTACTAAAATCTGAAGGAGAGGAGATTTTTTCATCAGGCAACCTGAATAAGACAATGCGGTTTCTCCAACATAATAAAGTATTTTAAAGGAAATATTTCCCCTCAACAAACTAAGCAGCATTCATTTCTCTTTCAGTGAAGGGATGGTAGGTCAGCTTACCTAGGAACAGGCTCATCCTATAGTACTCCATAGACCTACATGTCTTTTATTTTCCTCCCTCCTTGTTGTTTCTCCAGACAAAAGATGGTGGTCATTTTGGCACTACCAACCTTTCAGATTTCCTTCACTCTTGCTTGTATGATCCCCTTCCAAGGAACCAGTAGCAAGGACAGTGGAGATGTACAGCAGCTCCCCAGCTTTTAGGAAAGCAAGGAGAAAAGAGTTCTGAATCTCCAGGGGGTCCCATTCTAATACTTTGGTGTGTCATATTCTGGGTATCAGTGGCTGTTGGAAGAGGTTCACAATGCCTAAGAAATTGAGTAGAAAAGGCAAGACACTTTGTGTTCTTTTCTTTTGGACAAGCAGAATACTTCTACAGAAATACAAGTGTAATTTAGAACATCCTTTACAGAAAATAAATAAATAAATAAATAAATAAATAGTCCTATTACAAATAATGTCTCTTCCCACCCTAAAACTAGTCTTCACGTTAAAAAATGAGTTTTTTCTTCACAGAGATTTTCCTTTTTAAATTGTTGTTTCCTGCATCATTTATTGCGTTCTTTGATCTTGGACTATACCTTTAAATCTATGTCATCTTTCTTAGGCTGTTCAGATAAGTGTAGCCTAATAACTTCGCAGTTTTATCTTTAGTAACACAGATAACTATCAAACATTCAGTTTGCTGTTCAGTTGTGAACAACCACGAGATACTATTTTTAAACCTTCATAAAAGCCCAAAAAATAGCTGAAATCACTTAAAGTATAATACTAGTAGCTATCACTGTAATTGTAAAGAAAACCTATAAGCTCATGCAAGCCATTTCTCATGTTTTGTTATTTCAAAAAAAAAAAACAGATATCAAAGAAAATATCTTTACTCAGTAAGGTCTCAGCTATTCAAAAATTCTGTATTTCTTCTGCATTAAAATCTCAGATTATATTAGTCAGACTTTTAGTGACAAATTAAGTCCCTCCAGTATTTATTACTTCTAAAGACATTCTGACTTGTAGATCTCTTTGCAGACAGTAAAAAACCCTGAGTAAAAGAACTAACATAGAGCAAGGTAATTTTAAAATAATGAAGTATTAGCAGAATTTAATACTTAATGTTACAGAAACAAATTTAAGGAGGTTATCAGGAAACTACTGAGTAAAAGTGTAGCACCAGTAGACAGATTTCCACAGACTTCTAAAAAGACAGAATTTCACTCCGAGAGGAAGTGTTGGTCGCTTTACCACCTAAGATTTTCTGACACCAATGTGCTTAATGAATGTTAAGAATTCAAAAAGAAAACTGAAACAATGCTTAGGTACTGGATTATAGTTTCGAAGATTTTGTTGAATGTCATTTCCACAGATTCAGTGCTTTACACTGAAAATTTATATTCAATATGCTCTTCAATATATTAAAAAGAACTGGACCAGAAAAACAGTTTATTATCAGTTGCAATCTTTTGTTCTGAACTTTTTTCAGAATAGCTCCTGTAAATGTACAGATTCAGTAAGTTTCATTTAAGCATGGTTAAGCTCACATTTTCCCTAGCATCATTAATCATTCTTTCTGTTGCAAGTGCATATCAAAAATATTGTGCGAATAGTTGAGATCAACTTTTCCAGTAATTCTTTCTTTTAATAGGGCCAAATATATCACGTTTGATAAAGATTGTCTTAGGTGACAGCTGAGAATATAGTTACTGTGGAAAATTAAGATATATTTATAGCGCGTAAGTGATACCTACTCTACTTAGATCTAGGTGCCCTCCCTGACAGTGCTTGTGAAGACCCTTATATGTTATCTAACCCTTCACTAAACAACAACTAGCAAATTGAGCTGACAATAATTACTCTTTGCTTTCTTTTACAGTGAAGGAAATGTTCTGCTGCAATAAATTACTTTTCTACAAGCAGTAAGGTAGGAAAATATAAGAACGTTTTACGTGAATACTGCATTCCTGACGCTGTATGAGTAATTTTCTTATGTTGTAAGGATCGAAGAGCTAGTCCAATTTAAATACCTGCATTTACCTCAGTTATAACCTTCATTTGAACTGAATGATAATGTTGTTTCTTATAGGTTCTAAGTTAAAATAAACTGGTTAAACCAGCAGCTGGATAAGTGGCAGAAGTATGAGCCAAGTGAAAGAGAGAGAAAGAAATGTCTCTCAGAAGAGTTTACCCTGATCAATATGCTCAAGTTCACCTAATAAAGCTACCTAGTAATCACTCAGAAATGAGTGGGAGAAAGTAGTGGACAGATAGGAACCACAGCTGATAAAACCAATTGAGTCCATCAGAGGGTCACCAAGAATGTGAAGGGGCACTAGACTGTGCAATCTCTGTTCTTGAGGGTTTTCATGATCCAACAGAACAAAGCCATGAGCAATCTGATCTGACCCCTTAGCTTACCTTGCTTTGAGACAGAGGTTGCCCTCCAGATGTTTCTTTAGCTTTAAATATTCAGCGATTCCATGGCTGAAGATAATCAAAGGCATCTCAGATTTAGAATGATCATCAAGAAGTTTCAAGTTGTTTCTGACAATTTTGAAATGAAATGTTTGTACCATTCACTTACATGGAAAGTTGTGAGACAGATCAGCTGTTTCACAGATTTTCCAACTCCTGCCAGGTCTCTTGTCTGTGCAAGAGACTAGAAAGCCGTGGGGAAAAAAAAAAATCCTTCCAAGTATGTGTCTGCCTGTCCATCTGTTGGTGTACTATGACCTAGCACTCTTCAATCTTTACTTTTTGAACCATGGTAAGACAATGAAGTTCCCATTTTTAAACTATAAACTGGCTTTACAGGAAAGTTGTTTGGTTTTGGGGTGGAGAATAAATAAGGGATGAGAGAGACCAGTTAGCAATTCACTTTTTATTTTTGCTATAGATAAATATTTGGTGATAAAAGTAGGTACCTCATAATGAAAAAAAATCTCAAAGACAAAATTCTTTAGATCTATCAATTTGTAATGAAGTGGTTATTTCTCAGTTCTTTTATCTTTAGCTTTTTGTTATTGCATTGTGTTATACTACTTACATGCCTGCATACAAGACTGCATCAAATTTATTGGTATGTTTTTCATATCAATAAATGAAAAAAGTAGTAAATAGATATATTTTTTTTAGTTAATATGACGTAGATTTTGAATTTTGTTCAACCTTCATTGAAGTTAAAGAATGCTGCTTTAACATCTTTTGAGGAAGCTCAGTAAAATAAAATAAAATAAAAGCAGATAAAGCAGGTGACAGTGGACATATCCCATGATAAACATATATATGGACCTATTACCGTCTATTTGTACATTCATGCACAAACACACACTTTCCAAATGACAGTTTATTCATCATTTTCTCATCATCATAATTATTTCCCTGTGTCTTACCTAACCTATGCTTATTTTGATAAAAGGTGATAGGTTGGTCTGAGAAACAGACTAGGCTTTCAGTTAAGGCTTGTATAAAAAAAGCAAAATTTTTGAAAAGCCCATAGTGAATCAGAAATCTACTCTACCCTGAGAGTCAATGGGGCTTGAGTGCCCGACACTCTAAAGATCTACTGAGAACTTGCCTCTATCCTTGATTAGACGTACGGGAAGGCAAAAGGACTACCAGCCAAAATTATCCTCCTGCCTTTCAATTTTGCTTTTGCCCTAAATCTGTATCTAGGCTCTTTACATACACACACACTCATATAAAAATGAAGCATATGTTTGAATAGACACATTTTCTTCACTCACACTGAAATACCACTGTGGTTATTTGACAGTTTTCAGGAAAACCACATATATCTGGTGTCCACGTACCAATTAATACATTTGCCTGTCCTTCCAATGTTGCTGATTGTTCCTTGGGCTTAACCTTAGACAGTGACTTAGTTAAACGCTGTATTGAATTTCACCATTTCCATTTGAACTACCTTTCTGGTAGTTCACTGAAGGGTTTATAGTTATCATGAGTGACCAAAGTACTTGGATGTGTGTACTTAGGTCAGTGTATAGGCCTATACATGTGGAATGGGGGTGAAATCTTTTAAAATAAAACAGCTGCACAAGAAATGGTCAAGCCATTGAAGGCAATATGATAGCTGCTATTAAATCCCACTTTGAGAAGCTTCCTTTAGCTTTGATGATTTTTTTTCATCTCAAAAGTTGCTATCAATTTTTCAGTGACCTCAACTCAACCTCACAAAATCAACCTAGCTTCTAGTCTGTTCACATTTTCCTTATGTGGTGACAAAAAGAATAAAATAAAACTAGTAAATCACACCAAAAATGAATGTGACAAAAAAAATGATTCGTTTGTTTTTGAAAACGAATTTTATTTTGTTTTTGCAAGACCATTACCCTGAGTTGGCTCAGATCAGGATCCCTTTTGTCTAAGGTTCAGGGAGGTTTGGATACACAGTTTGAGACTTCACCTTTAATTGTAACCAAATGCCCTATCTTACAAGCGAATGAGGATTACCATAAAGGTGTTCTCAGCTTTTCAGGAGCTGTTGCTGTGCTAGGAATAAAAATTATTTATCCAGTGCCTACTCAATACAAAGTCTGAATAACTCATAATCTCTATCTATGTTAATAGTGTCTTTATTAGGCATCCTTGCAATTTTGGTCTCAGATATTCCCATTCAGATGGGAAATGAAGGCATAAAATCCATGATCTCTGTATCACCTAGAGCTGCGCTGCCTACATGATAGTGGGACCCAGCAGCACAAGTTACGCACTAAGCATCTTTTTCTCAGTGCGTATGAGGCATCCTGCAATGAGATCAACAGAATCACTATGTCAAAGAGCAGATTTCTTGTGGCCCTCATGCTGAACACATCTTAAAATATTGCCCCTCCTCAAGACTTAAGTGACTTGGCCAGTATAGAGCTCCTATATTTCAGCCTGGGAAATCTGTGCAGCGTATGTGCACTCCACCCCACGCTTCAGGAAGCAACACGTCCTGCTGCACATGCAACATTTCATTGCTCTGCATATTCACAGTAAATCTGACTTACAGAGCCTTTACCGTGCATGTTCCCAATGACTGGGTAGCACATGGGCAGTAGGTCCGTTAGACAATCCCCAGAAGTGTCAGTCTCACTGTGCAGGCATGCAGTGACTTTGTCACATGTGCATAATAAATATGATGCTCTCTGAAAGTGTTGGGCTGACTATGAGAGTTCATGCAGTCTTGTGGTTACCACCAGGCTGTGTACAACCTGCTCATAGAGCAGCCAGGGCAGAGCATCTGACCTGCCACAGAAAGCAAACAGCTTGAAAATTTAACAAATGTATAAATTATTCAACAGCTGCCTAAACAATGTTTCTGGGCTGAAAAAAGAGAATGTGTTCAGTAAATCCAGCTGTTTAGTAGCCTTAAGTCAGCAGTTTACAAAGGTGCCTATGAAGCTCATGGTCTTCTCCTGAACATTGGCAACCGCACCTCTGTTCTCACCCTGGGATAAGTGACCTTCTACCTCCATCTGCATGTTCCAAACCCCACCTCAGATAATGAAGGAGCCTGTTTCTTTCATAGCCTGGGTGATATTTCTAAAAAGAAAAAAAAAAAAAACTGTGTTTTTATAAAGTCAGTGGAAGGACTTTAAAATATACTCAAACCAATAGCTACAGCAGTTGGCCAGAAATGTGAATATTTATAAACTAAGAATGACATCCAGGTTGATAAGTGCATGGAATACCTGTCTTGAGGATTTATGCACCTCTGTTTTGGCTCGCCCAGAATTGACACAGCTTCTCAAAATTACAGAAAATGTCTGGAGCAGAAGTGGGGCATTCGAAGCTACTAATTTTGTTGTCACATCATAAATGCTGTAGGTGACATTTGATTTCTTAGCCAAGATTATCAGCACAGGCTGAGTGAGAGGGATGGTCTCGGAAATGATCTGCTTTCCAGCCTGCTCTGCTCTTCACAAAGTCACGCAGCCCTCAGCACCACATGCAGTAGCATGCAGCATTGAGTATTAGGTTAGATCTGATGGAGAAAAACAAGAAGACAGCTTCCCATGTGGAGTTTGTGAGTTCACTTTTCTGATAGCTGATTCACTTTCTTCTGATGGGATGTCACCCTATACGCCTTGGTACACACCAGAAAAGTTCTGTCTTTCCCACAGACTAACCTTCTCATGGTTACAGAAATTAGCTTGCCAGGTGAAGGCTTGGGTTTGCCTGCCAGACTGCCTCCTCCAGAGCTATGGTTGCTGTTTTTACATGCAGTGTCCAGCTGTTGAATATCCTGATGAGACATTGCACCACTCCACAGGAAACTGGCAAAGATGGTGGAGGGCACCTAGGCGATATGGCTGTTTGGTGGGGAGACCTGCTACTGCTTAACGTTCCTCACATACCCACATCTCTCTGCTCATCTATGTGGTATTGTTTTACTTCATATGAAAGATGGAAAAGATGTTTATAAAAAAAGCAGAACCACTGTCCTCCAAGATGAGGCAGCCACAAACGAAGTTAGATGTTACACACAGTTACAGCTATATGAAAGTGTCAAGGAAAAAACAAGAACATTATTAAAATGTTTTCATATTTTATTTTATTTTATTTTATTTTATTTTATATTTTATTTTATTTTTATTATTAAACAACATATTCCAGAAACGTCATCCCCAATTTTATCATAGTGCTATGAATTTTGCATTACATGTATGCTCTTGACAAATATTCTTGCAAGTACAATGTAATTCTGCAACCTTTTTACAAAATCTTCAGAAGAGACCAAAAGAAGTGAGCTACCTTGGGGCCAGATTCTGTTCTCAAATGCATTCTGCCTCCTACTGACTTTGGTGGGGGTTTAGATTAAGGATAAAACAAAATGCCTAAGCTTTCAGATTAACCATATTAGTTTGTGAGGTACTGACAAGTTTCTAGGGAGTGTCATTCTGATTTTTATGACAACTTTTTCTCTGAAGGTCTTCAGTAGGAAGACATCTTAAATGAGCACTTGTTTTTGTAGCCTTGGGAACCCACTGAGCCACCATCAGCAGCAGTGATTCTCGTTGATCCAAGGACTAGGGAGTTGAACCACTGGGACTGAAGAGGGGGATCATGAAAGGAGTAACGGTGGTGACCTTGTGACTTCATCACGGCTCCCAGTTTCAGGGTGTGATCAAAAAACAGAAGTCTGTGTGTGGTTCTCAAGTTGGGAATGTTCTTTAGTGTCCACAAAGAGTTGTAGGTGACTACATTCATGCAGCCATAGAACTGACTTAACTTACAGGAAGGGCCAGTCAGACTTTGAATAGGAAATGTTGTAAAGTGTCTGCTGCTCAGCTGGAACACATGCAATTATACAGAATACATAGAACAGTGTCTCAATGCTCTGTGGCATGCACAGACATAAGCAGGCTTGCACTCTGCACTTACACTGGGCACTTACCGTGTCAGGAGTCTTTCAGCTATTCAATCACTTTCCTGTACTTCTTCCAGTTTTTACACTATGCCCTCCTCTCATGCGTCAGATCTTTTCATCCTTTTGCCCTTTCCCTGTAATATTTTTACCCCTCCTTTCTTTAGTCTGCTTTTCTTTCTCTGACCTTTTCCCTCTCTATTCTTATTTTCCAATCCAGTTTTTGATCTAGCTTCTTTCTCGGACTCTCTATTCAAAGTCTGTAATGTCACCCCCACTACCGAGTGCATCCCTTTTTCCTGCTCTTTTTAGATTACTATTTCAATATAAGTTTGTTTTTCCTCAACATTCTTAAAATCTTTCTTCTATATATTTTATATATTTTTCATATTCCTTTACTTTCTAAATCATTACAGTCTGGTCAGTTCCAAATATAACCCTCTTCCCTACTGTTATAGTATCCATTCGTGTAATGCTCTCACTCACAACTTGCTCTACTTCTCCATCCCTTCAGTTCTTAAAGGAAATGGCATACCATGATAAATCTTCATACAAAACTTCAAAGTTGCTACCCAGTCCTCTGCAGTTTTCTTCATAAACCACCCCATCAGGAAAAATTTATCTGTTGCCTACATCTTCTCACCAGCTGGTAGACAAGAACTCACATTGCTTGGGAGAGCTAAGGCAAAGGCAGTTTTGGTTCTTTAAATTCATCGGGGTCCCGTACATTCTCTATCTACAGCAGAAGGTTTTTGGTTATCACAGGTATTCTCCATTAGAAATGTCTTCATTCTGGAATAATCATTCTATTGCACTATCAACACTAGTTATGAAACAGGGTAATATCAATATTGTTCTTGAAGAACAAGTCTGCTTAGAAGACATGATCTATGAGCATATTCCAAGAATGCAGTTCTTCAGCTGCATATATTTCCACTGAGGATAGGAAAAATACCTGCTCATCTGCTTAGAATTTTAAAGCCAATCCCTCAAAGTCATGTAAAGTGTTGTTTCTTATCCTTCAGCCTACCTCCTGCTGAAAATAGGGCATGAATCAATGGAAATGCTGCAAGAACCCAGGTAGCTGACACCATCCTGATAGATTCCTGTTTTTAACATATGTTAGGAAAAGAAAAAAAAAAAAAAAAAGAAAAAGAAAAGTAGATCAGATGTATTTGATGGTCTCCAACAAAACCATTTAAAAGCATGTATTACTGTGAAAATTGTTTATCTACCTATATCACTTTCAACCACAAAGCTAGTTCCTTCTATACTGCTTTTTTTTTTTTCTGGTATCAGGTGATCACTTTCGACTTCCCTACATATCCTTTAAAACTAGCAACAAGGACACAAGTTACTCATCTTTCCTAGACTTCTTGCAATCTGGCAAGAAATTCTTGGATATTCTGAAGGTAAACTCTTGCTCCTTGCACCACCATCAGTTGATCTTTTTCTCTAAGAGAACGCTTCAGCAATCTCTTTGCATCTCTCAGATCAAAGCCTGATCAAGAACGCAAATCCACAGTCCTTTCCACAAAGAATGACTGGAATTTTTTGCACTTAGACTGCTTTTTAGAAACACTGGGAGAAGTCTTTCCCATGTAGAAGATATACTTGCTTACAGAGAATTGTGAATTTTTGTGGTTTTTTTTTTATGCCACCTAAAAACATGAAGATGAGCAATGTAAGCACCTGTGTTGGTACTTTTCTTCCTCTGCTATATAGAATTTTAAAGTTTAATTGGATGATAATTTCACAGTGACCATAAGGATATGTTTTGTATCTACAGATGTATGCCATGAATAACTGCAGAAGTTGCTCCTAGTATGATGACTAAGTAAATGCTAGACGATATATCAAGGAAGTAGTTGATTATTTCCAGATCAAAAATTGGTCTTGAGTAACAAATAACAGTTTTCCACTTCTAAATGGCTATCCTTTATTTTCTTTTCATGCAATAGCAGACAGATTCTACATGGGGAATAAGAGGACCATAAAATCTGTGGACGGATGGGTAGAGGCTAGTGTTAGCTTGGGCTGCATACCTGGGTCTCCTTTTGTTCGCTGGCAGAATTTCTCAGGGCAAGTTCTTAAGCAGAGATGAAGGCTGGACTCAGTGGTAGAGGCTTTGTTTAACATGCTGCGGCAGTGAATCCACCAAACAGACTTCAGGTAAGTTGGTAGGGACTTGGACTAGCAACACAGAAATGAAAGGCTCCATTCTCTATTCATGGCCTCATAAACTATTAACTCCCACTTGAATTGCTCCACTAGATTCTCACTGTAAGGTCTTCAGCCTTTCTTTTGGTCTTTTCTCTTCACTTTATCCCATTGATTGTGCAGGAGAGCATTCTAGACATGTAGAATTTCAAGCTGAAATGTCCCTTCCACTGGAAATTTAAATAGATAAGACACTATGAAAATATCTTACAGCATGCACATGTTGCATGTTACAAAGGAGTGCAGTTTCTGCCTGAGTCCTAGCTATTAATAATGATTTGTATGGAGACTAAGTAACAGAAAAAATATTTAGGAAAAGATTTCTTAGTTCCTGTAAGATTGATTCTTTGGTAGGCAACTTTCTTAGTTTATGAAGTAATTTAGAAAGTGCTGTGTTGTAAATTACAAAGTACAGTACATAGCACTCAGGCTAAGGGCAGTTTTGTTATTATGACTGCCTGAGATCTGATAAACTATTATATCTGCCTTTATAAACACTTTATTAAATATCACACTATCGCAAACCCAAGAATGTTGTATAAAAGCAACTTGAGCAATTCAACATCCACTTTTTGTCATAAAAAAAAGAAATATTCTCTTGATTAGTTTCTATGAAGCATAATAACTGTAAAATAAACAAGATAATCCTTGTGTAAACAGCACAGGGTACGTGGAGCACAGAAATGGATAGAGGCACAAAGAACATTCTTGGCTTTAAAACTTGAAAGCAAATTTCCTCTTCATTTAACCTAGTTTAATAATAGTTTTAATTACAGTATTTTGAAGTCACTGGAAAAATAAAAATAAAAAAAACACTTTCCTAGTTTGTGGTGTTGTTTTTTTTTTAATTTTATTTTTTAAGTGCATCTCTCTTCCAAGGAAGCATTCCCTGGACAGCAATGAATCTTTGTGTTCATAAGCCGCTTCAGATCTACCCCTAGACTTCAACAGTGGAGTTCTGCCTGGCAACTATTGTTCTGTTCTTCATATATCAAAGAAACAAGATTTGGCTTGCCTGCCCCCAGAGTAAATATCTAACCTAGGGTTCACTGGCAACACTCCTTACTCCATATTAGAAAAGCAGCAAGTGTTTCATGGCTATAACCATAGGAAATACAGACTTGTCTGATAATCAGCTCTTTTCCATCTTTAAACATTTCCTTCATGTCAGACATAATGAATGGATTTTATTTTCTTTTTTCTCATTATTTTAATCCCCGATTTTAAAGGCTGTACATTCCCATACTTGACAGTCCCACAGTGACCAAGGTCTATAACACTGTGCAAATGTTACATAGTGAAACTTCATGGGGCCAGCTGAGATGAAGACACCTGCCTCCACAGAGATCATCATTCATGTGGATGCCAAAGAGAGCAGTATCAGACGTTTTTCAAAAACTAGATAGTTCTCAAATATTACTAATTTTGCCAGATCCTAATGTCTCTTTTGAACTAGAATACTGACTAAGGTGGTTATGTAAATACTGAAAGGAAATGACTAAATCCTGTGGGGTTCTACTTTTTTTTTGCAAATTCTCATATGTGCATGCATATGTGTGTGTTAATCAACTTATAAAACATTTTTTAACTCCCATAATCAAAATATAAGACATAAACAATGTTAGAATTTAAAGTCCTGTTTTGATCTTATTTATAACCTCATAGCATCCATCCTACAGATAGCAGATTTTCTGTTGACAGCAACCATGGGAAAGTGTAGTAGCAATCAGTATTTAAAATGGTTGGAGTCCAGGCTAAAGACTGGGGTGCACTGAAAATTCCCCAATGTTTTTAATGGAAGAGGGTGGGGGAGGAAAGGACAGTTAACTTTTTTCCAATGTCTGGTATAGAAACACTGGAAATTCTGAAAGAGTCAGGAAAGAAAGAATCTTATTTAAAATTATTCTTTCAAAATAGTGACATAATTCTGGACTAATATTTAAATCATTAGATCATAATTGCTGGATTTCATAGATTTTTAGGTTAAAAAAAAAAAAAAAACTACTGTGCAGTTTCATATTATATTACTCATTTGAGCACTTCCAAAAATAAGCAATTATGGTTCCTGTGATCTTGGAGATATGCAACATATAATTACAGTCATCATTTAATTGGAGATGTTATTGATTTTATGAGAAAACAGAAAAGTGTATGGGGGTCTTTCTTTACCATTTGCTGTTAGGCTACCTCTGGTGATTCCCACTTTGTCCTGGCACATGAAGGGTAGAGGTTATTGTAGAAAAAAATGTCAGAAAGAAGTAAAACAATCATTGAAAAGGCCTGTGCCAGTCAAGCCTGGGGGTGTTCCAGCCTACTGGAAGATAACCTGTCTCCAGACTCTTACCTATAGTCTAAAGAAGGAAGCAATCCTTCCCCATACAGAAAAGTATTCGAGCATATTATACCTACTCTTTTCTAGAAGGTGGATAAGCATCAAGGTTTTTCACTTACACTAATGCCATCTTTCAGCTAATTTACCATTTATACACCATTTCTGAAACCCCAAAATTTAACCTGTGGCAGATTTATGAGGAGTCAGAGTGAGAAAAGAAATTTAACTTCCATTATTAACTGCTGGGTAGCACCGTACACACTCCTATGGCATATTATGCTTTCTTAGTCATGCACCACCTCAATATAGATTAGGGCAGTGTCCTCCCAGGGATTATCTTCCTGTTTTTTTTATTATTATTCCTTTATCAGGAGGGTGGATGCAATATTTGCAACATTTATACATCGATATATATTTTTAGACATAGACCAACAGGCAAGAGCAACAAAATGTCTTGCAGATGTACCACAGTGTTCAGTGCAACTCCACGTTTCATACAGACTGCATTTATCATTAGTCTAGAGGGTAGAAGCACAGTTATGTCATTAGCACAACAATCAACGTGTTATGTGGTAGTCAATAAATGTAATTACTTGTACTTAAACGGACACATACAGTTTAGCTTATACAAGAGAATCTAACATAAGTTAGCAAGGTTTTTTTTCTGAAACAATTTTTAAGGGGAACACAAAAAGGAGGAGGTTTTCTCCTCTGGCTTTGCAGAAGAGTTTCTAGACCACAGTGCCTCTAATCAGGATTAGATGATACCATTTGAACACAGGCAGCTGGGGCTCTGTTCACCACTCTCCCCAGTCGCAAAGCTGCATTGCTGAGCTGATAACAGACAAAGATTTAAAAGCCTGTCCCAGGCACAAGCTCGTCTCTTTGGGAGCTGTCTTGGTGATATGAGGGTGAACCTCTGCCCAGTACGCATGGCCTAATGGTCACAGAGCAGCACACAATAGGAATCCCATTACCTACAAGGGTATTAGGAAAGTGTTCCCAGCTGAAAGCCTTTATCCAATTCCTGTTGTTGTTTGAACAACAAAAACATTAAGGGCAGCATTGTTCCATTTGCTACTGTGTAAAACAATGCAATGACTGTTTAGAATCACATTTTGTTTCACGAGTAGCTGAATTTACTGTGGGAGTAGAGAAGCATTTACATCCAGAAAATCTGCATTCCTCAAAGCAGATGTTTTTGATTTTAATAACATCAGCCTGTAGAAATGAATATCTGAAATATTCTGATTGCTGTGTGCATGTTGCTGTTTAGGACTAACACTCCATCGTGGTGGGTTTGCAGAAAGATTCAGGAGCCACCAGGAGAAATAAACTGCTGCTAACTCAGCTACCAAGAATAATGCTGCATTTTTTTCTTTGAAAGTCACTTAAAAATACCCTCCTGTGCAGAAGAATGTCATTTTATGCACTGTAGATATGCCGCATTATAGACCCATAGACCCCTACTTTGAAAATTGCACATGTAAAATTGTTTGCGGTGTGTGCCTTTACTTTTCCACACATGCAGCCCAGATGTGCGCATGCACATATCATACGAAATGGGCATGTTCTGTTTTTACAAGTTAGGACATATCTTTAGGAACTGTACAGCAATGGAAGTGGGGGAAGCCCTTCATGGGCTCCAGAGTATGCAGGGCATAGCCCCTGGCTTCCAGCTAAGTAAAGATGTATGTATATCCAGGGCTCAATTTTCCCACTGCTCCGTCTATACTGCAGACTGCAGTCTAGCATAGAGCTCCTTGAAGTGGCTATAAAACCATGCTTGCTTCAGTGCAGTAGCACAGACCTCAGTCCAGGCTAGTTTCTCAGTGAGAAACTGAGTAAAAATAATCTGTGTTGTGCTCTGCTTTTCTATGCAAGACTGCTCATGGTATTAGAGCCAGCTCAAGTACATATAAATTATTGCTTTTAACAGTACACACTTGCAAAACTTAAATTCATGCAAATGTGTGCCACTTTCCTAAGCAATCCTATTGCCTTAAGCAGGAAGACTTGTGCTGATGACGACTGTGTCTGTCAGTATTTGTGGTCTTTCTTTTTTCCATGGATATATTTTGTAGGTGTCGTTCACTGCATGGCTAGGATTGGCATATCTGATCTGCAGATCCTTCTACGGCTTTCTTTAAAAAAAAAAAAAAAAAAAAAAAAAAAAAAAAAAAAAAAAAAACAGGGTTCTGAAATCAAGTCTAATCCATTAAAAAAAATGAAAATAGTAATAAGATTTCCATTTAGCAGCATATAAGAACATTTTTAACTGAAATGACTTACTTTTGAAAGAATACATTTAACTGCATCCGCTGCCTCTGCTTCCATAGCTGCTGGAGTTCCCAGTGACTGGTCACTTAGGGAGCCATGCTGCCTGCCTGTGTGTGTGCTGAGAAGGGGAAAAAGCTGGACTGTGAGACTACACGTGAAGTAATTTTACTCAAGTGCTGCACTTCTGAATCACAGAAGCCCAGCAGCAAACCACTGGACCTAGCAGCTATTCCTTGCTCTCTTGGTGACCTAAAGTAGGATTTGGGTGATCAGAGTTAAGCCAAATTAGGACTTGATAATAAGAAAGAACTAAAACAAGGCACGAAGTTAGACAGCAAAATATTCCTAACACCTGAGGAGCAAACTTGCTAGTATTGAACGAAACAGTTTTAGGACGTATAAATGCCTTTTTCCAGTGGAACACGACCCTTAAAAACTATATTCTCTGTAAGGCAGATTTTTAGAGGTACTGAGATGCAGAGAGCTGCGTATTTGGGGGCTTAAATCATCAAAGGAATTTATATGCTGAACCTGCACATACTTCAAGGAGCATTAGACCCCTTGCCACTTTGAAATCCTCCCCCTGAAGTATCTATCTTTATTTTAGCATGTGAATCTCTGTAAACCTGGCCCTGTGAAACCAAAGCTGTGTTTCAGCTCCACGGGTGCATAAACGATCTCAGTCGTTAATAGTTTGGGAGGAACTGGAAAGAAAATAACAGCCTTACGCGTTCAGCTGGATGGTGGAGCATTAATTCTGGCTTCAGGTTTTGCATATCAGTAAACCATGGGAGGGCACTGCCAGTGGCACCATAAATAACCAGAACATGCCCCTGCAGCGGTCAGACGGGAACTCTTGTGCCAGTGCCGCTCCCGTGCGAGTCCCGGGGAGTTTTGTCGCTGGACGGGGGGGTGAGGGTAGGGGTGGGTGTCCCCGTCTCGGCGGCCGGGGGGGATACGGGGCGTTTTTTTCTCTGCAGGCGTCTTTGGATGTACCTGTAAAACAGCTGAGCGGTAAACCCGTTGAATCCTCGTGTTTTTGCTGCTAGAGAGAATCCATAAAAAGAGATTTATTGTCATATTTCCCTTTTGTGTTGTACCGTTCCCCTCCACCATAAAATATTCTCGTCGGTTTATAGCAAAGCAAATATAGCAGCTTAGTTCGTAAGCGCCCAAGTTTCCCTCTGCTGCACGCCGGGTTTCAGAGGTAATTGAATTAGCTCCTATTTTTGTTGACACCAGCGAGCGGGCGTCTGCCCCGAGCTGCACCAGCGAGGCTTAGGGAGCCGGAGTTTGTGCCCAGGGCTTGTAATGCGGGGACCCAAGTGCCCCCGCGTCTGTAGGAAACCGTCCAAGCGGTTTTAACTTTTATTCTTCCTGCAGCAGCTTTAAAGCGGCTTGGTACACCAGTCAAACAAGAGCAAGCAGCTGTGGAAAAATCTAACAAATCATAAGGGCGGTTTAACGGGGAGAGGGGGAGAGAATCCCGCAAAGCAGAGGGAGCCGCTCGGGGAGCCGGCTGCGGGGACAGCCTGCCCCCTGCCCCTGGCCGGGGGACACGGGGGTGCGGGGGCACCCCATGCGCTGGGATGCTCAGGGCGTCGCACGAAGCTCGGGCAGCGTTTGGGACTGGCCGGTTCTGCTGTGGGATTTTTAACACACCCGCCCCTAAGCCCCCCTGCCAAGTGCCCGCGGGGCCATGCGGGTAGCGGGCGAGGGGGGGGCGAGGGGAGCTGGCCCCAGCGGGCAGGTAGCCGCAAGCCGGCCCGTAATTACAAAGCAAACAAGGGTGAAATATTGGGTCGGCCTCGCCCGTGACAAGATCTGCGCGTTTTGCCGCCAATTTGTTTGTGGAGCTCTATTTAAAGGCGCTTGATTGAGGAAATGTTGAAAATAGCAGTTAGGGTTTCCCTAATGAGACCTCTAGAGGAAAGCAGTGGCATTCAGGGGGCTCGTGGGGGGGGGGGGGGGGGAGAGCTTAACCCTTTCCAGCCGCCCCCAGCCCGGCGGGGCTCCTCCGGCCGCCCCATCGCCCCCTGCCCTCCTTGGGGGCGCCTCCAGAGCTCCCCACCCCCCGAGCCCCCCCTCGGACCCCCTCGGCCTTTAGCATCGCGACCCCCGGCAGGCTCTTGGGGGCGGCTTGGGGCAGGGCCGGGGCAGGGCTGAGCATCCCCGGCCCCTGCCGGCGGGGGCGGCCGGGGACCTCCCGCCCCCGTCCCCACAGGGTGCGCCCCGGCAGGACCGCGCCGTCGGGGCTGTGCCTGCCGGCCGCTCCCGGTTTGCCGGGCCGGGTCGTGGCGTGGCTGCGGGCTGGTGCTTCAGGAGAAGCAAGGGCCCTGAGAAAGTCTGAGACGGCTGGGAATGTAGTGAGCAAGTAACGAGATTTGTCACATTAATATTCCCCGCGCCGGGGCCTTGTGACACTCTTCTCCATGCACTCATTGCTCCCTTTTCCCCCGCCGTGTGAGCCTGCCCCGGCACTAATGCCCGCAACCTCCCATACACTTCCATGCTCAATTAGCGCCTGTCTGAATCCCCTACTAAATACAAATGAGATCCTTGGTAAAAGGCATGTTGATAATATTTTGAAAGGTGCTAATGCCCGGGAGGGAGCACGGATTTCAGCCCTCTTTCAGGTTTCTTCTTCGAGTGCTAACACTTGAGCGACATTGAAATCTCCCGGCCGGCTCCCGGATTTATAAATCAACTCGAGTGCCAAAAAAAAAAAAAAAAAAGGATGGCTTCGGAGCTGCCCTGCCTGCAGCCTGCGGGGCCCTCAGATGCTACCCAGGGCACGGCTGCTCCTCCGCGTCCCCGGCCACCTCGACATCACGCTGCACCCTCGGCACTTCTGTTAAATGTATAGATACATACCTGGACCGAGATCAAAATGGTCCTTTAAGGAATACCTAATAAAAAGGGGGCATTGTCTCTTCCTAGAGGGAAGAGAAATGAAAAGCAGAAAAACAACGTGTTGACTTTGTAAAATGCGTTTTGCGCGGGGATGTAAAATAGTTTTTTGTTGTTGTCGCATTTACACCCAACGTTTTGGCCACGGCTCCCTTTCCCTGCAGGTTTGAGGAGGTAAATGACATTCGGTTCTGTATTTCTCTGCTTCTTCAGCTACTTTCCCAAAGAAAAAAAAGCCTTTTTTTTTTTTTTTTTTGGTGTGTGTGTGTGCCGGCGAAGGAGAAGCAAAGAAGCGTTTTGCATATGCACGGCTCGGCTGTGTCATCTGCAGGAACGTATTACACAGGACGGCCGCGCGTTTCCAGTAAAGTCTCCTGCCTTCTATTTATGTTATGCCATTTCTGTTTGTAATTATTTTTATTTTAATTTTATGTCATTTTTAACAGAAACCAGACCGTTTTTCCCTCCGTGTTTTGTACACAATGCTCTCTTTCTCGATAAGATGTTCTTTCCTATCTTTTCGCTTTTTCTTTTTAAAATGTTTATAGTTCCCCACGAGCAATTCTCCAATATTTCTCTCTTGTATTTTAAGGACTTGTCCCTGTCTTACTTTATTTGTTTGTGTGAAATTTAGTTTGAAAGGAGATCAGAGGGAGCAGGAGGGGTTTGTAATAAGAGAATGACCAAGTGACCTAAAGGCTGATTATATGTCATTAACTGGAGACTTGGTGTATCCAAATTACCAAAAAGACCTCACTCAGCCAGATCAATTACACCGAGATACTCGTAGAGGAATTGCGGTTCAGGCAGCTACACAGGCTGATGCCTCCAACAAGTGTGCAGCCGACTTTTGCAGCGGTCAGCTGCTTAGTTTTAAAGGCCAGCCCGGCCGGGCGGGCCGGACAAGGGGTGCTGCAGCAGGTACACGGCGCGGGGGCACCGGGAGGACGACACCGACATTTCGGGGCGAAATTGCCCCTAATTGTCCGCGCTCCGGAGGGATCTTTTTAAGCCAGGCTAGGTTGCTTTTGATCTGTGAACACCGCTTAAAGCCCAGCCTTGTTAAATGGGCTCTTTCCATGAATAACGACAACAGGAGTGTTGAGTTTTGTCAGCCTAAACCCCAAACGATGCCAGCCTAACCTCCAACGCTTCCTCCAAAGCGAGAATTATAGATGCTGGAGGAAAAATATTCATTAATAAAAGCAATGACACTCGCGAGCTAGTTCACCAGCGCCGAGCTCAAGAGCAGCTTCGAGATGCTCTTCCCAGGAATGCAAAGAGCATGACGCGGAAAAAATATGTGCGTGTCCTCAGACACACGTGTGTGTGGTTATACATGCGTGGATTGAGGAGATGGCCAACCCACCAAATGCAGACATTGCGCATTCACTGCGGGATCTGAGCAGGTCTTTATTGTTCTTCCGAAGAAGAAGGGGTCTCGGGTTGAGTTCGTTGTGTTTTTCTTTTCTTTCTGCGATTCCTTTCCGCGGTCGAAATGCAACTCTGGATCCTCGGTCACAAATATAAGCAATCCTCGAATAATTGCTTACACATGCAGGGGTAAAACGCGTACGGTCCCGCGCTTACCGCCAATCACTGCGACTCACAAAATGGTCAGTGTCTTGGGTTTTTCTCGTGCTTGCTCTTTTTTTATTTTTTTTTTTTTTTTTTTTTTTTTTGTATACACAACGGCTGTGAGATTATCATGCCTGAAATATGTGGGCGTTCATTCCCGATAATAGTAACGTAAACCAGGGTTCCTCCACCTCCAATGGCAGCAATTAATTCGGGCCTGGTGGGCCCAATTCTGCCCTCTGCCCTAGACGTTGGAATCAAGGTTGCGTGAGCGTA
Organism: Cygnus olor; assembly: GCF_009769625.2. NCBI lineage: Eukaryota > Metazoa > Chordata > Aves > Anseriformes > Anatidae > Cygnus > Cygnus olor. The sequence continues at coordinate 25,065,618 of NC_049172.1, forward strand.
ACTGAGAGTATAAGTAGGCCCATTAGGCACAAGTCCTTTTCATTAACCCACGCTGACAGGTTGACCTTCAAATGATATTTCTCCGGTGCCTCTTTAAAAAAAAAAAAAATACCCTTTCTAGCGGGTTTGCACTCTTCTGCGAACTCCTAAGCGGTGGCCCGGGGAAAGGAAGTGCCGCATCCCTGGGCCAGGGGGTACCTCGGCGTCCCCAAATTCATCCGAGAAGCATCCCCCTCTCCCGCACATTGGCTCGCAGGTCAATGACATCATGCACTCTATAAATTCAAACGCTATTTCAAGCCCTGCGCTGGGAGGCTGAGCGATGTGGTAGGCAGAAACACAGGAGAGGGCAGGAGAGCAGGGCCTGGGGGTGCCCTTGGGGTGCCGGGGGGGAGATGCTGCCGGGCTGAAAGGTACCGCCGAGGAGAAGGGAGGAGCCGGGCGCTGCCGCCCGGAGCGGGGACAAGAGGGGACGGGCCCCGGGGCTCCCCGGGCGGCCTTGCCCCGGCCAGCATCGTGCCCCCCAAATCGCCCCGTCGGTGTCGGGCACCCCTGGGGAAGAAGGGGCAGAAGTGGAGCGAGCCAAGGCGCTCGCCGCCCCAGCCAGGCGCTTTTACGCCCCTGGGCTGTTGATGAAAGCACCCGGCCCGGCGTGCCTGCGACTCTCCCGCCCGAAAGCCCCGAGCAGATGTGCGCTTCCGACCACCCAGCTACGGCACCTCTTCCCCGTTTCCATAAGGTTTCGTCCGACTGTGAGAAATTAGCTTAATTCGCAATTTAGCTTAATTCACGCAAGACCGGGCTGGGACGGGGCGGGTGTGGGAGCAGGGCTCTATTGTTTTCTTATCCCCAAATTCCTCCCTACGTACGCTTGGCCGGGAGGAGCGAAGCGACCTGACGATAAGCGGCCCCGGCTCCCTGTCCGCTTCGGCCCCGCTCTCCTCGGCCCCCGGGCCCCGGGGACTCCCCGCTGCCGGGACCGCAGCGACCGGGGGCAGCACCGGCTCCGCGCCGCCGCGACTGCCGGGCTGGGGAGGTGACAGCCGCGGGGCAGCAGCGTGAGGCACCCCCCTGCAAGAAGTACATAAATAAATATATAAATAAATAAATAAATAAATAAAGAGCCGGGGGGGTATGGTGGAGGAAGGGCGGGGGGGACCAGCCTCGGCACAGTCGCCACCAAAATTTCTTAATTACGGCCGGCTAGGAGAGTCCAGTCTGGCCGCATAGCCCAGATAAATCCCCGCCTAACGTGCAACCATTTTGGCAGGGCAATAAGTGACATAAGGCGAGAGCTTCTTTTTTTTTTTTTTCTTTTTTTTTCTCCCCTTTTCTAAGCGAATGATTTGTGAGCGAAAAAAATAAATCTAATCAAATCAATAAACGGGAGATGGACAAAACGCTCGGGCTTTTTAGCGGACTCTTCTAAGCCTTGTCTTGGGAAAGTTACTTCGGGCTGCAGCGGTTTCAAACGCGTTGATCAAACAGACGAGGCTATTACCCCTGATCGGGCAACCTGGGTAGTTAAAAGCTGAGGGAGTACACAAGAGCTGCATTTGCTCTAAAACTCACTTTATAAAATGCATAAACAACCGCTGGGGGATAGGAGGGAAAATTATATGTAAGATCCTGCTGGGTGCTTTATCTAGAGACCCTCTTTCTCCAAAGCCAATTAAGCAATAACGATGCTAGCTTTGGAGACTGGTGTTCCGATCGATATCTCCTGTATCTTTTATTACTTTTTCTCTGCCTCATGTTTTCCGTTTCCTTCATCACAGGAGATGTTATCGAAGTCACCGTAGTGGCTTGCCACGGAGACTGTCACAGTTACAATCCAGCCCGCAGTATTTTGGAAAGCTCCTACACAAATAAGGAGTGCAAAGAAACACGACCCTATTTGCAAGCCAATATACCTTTCCGGCCTTGACAATGCCCGCTTCTTCTCCACATGAGGGAAAACACCGCGGTAAAACAACGCCGGAGAACCGCTGCAGAAACTCGGTGGGTTTCCAGGCTGCTCACTGCAGACCTGATACCCCGAGAGGCTGGGACACAGGGCTCTGCGGCACGGCGTGCCCACGGCCTCTCTGCAATTTCAAAATCTGCGCCGGCGGTTCGTTATTTCCTCGGGGTGATACAACATGTGTGCGCGCAGATCGACACAGAGATATTTATCGGTCGTTTTAAGTGCCAGCATGTGTGCGTACGTACGGATGTCCGCGTATTTACATACGTCCTACATCTGGACTAGCTTTTCACTTTCATCCTCCGTTTACACCCGGCCGCAGACGCACACGGGCGCACGTTTAGATGCCCGTATGCCTGCGCTCCTGTCCCCTGGGCACGTCCCGGGGCCGGCCCCAGCCCCGCTCTCCCCTCGAGCTTCGCCCCGGGGGTTCCCCCAGCGCCGCGGCCCCGCGCAGCGCACCGAGGCCGCTCCTCCTCCGCCGGCCTCGGCCGCGGAGCCCGCAGCCTCCCCGCCGCTCCTTCTCCCCCGCAAAGACCCCAGCCACCCCGAGAGCCCCCGGGCCCTCCCGGCCGAGAGCGGCAGCCCTTCCCCGGGCCCTCGGGGGCAGCCCGTGTGCTTGCCGCCTGCGCGGAGCTGCTGCCCCCCGAGCAGCGTTTTGGCCGTCCTTTCCCCCGGCCCCCCCGCCCCAGAGGCGTCCCCGCAGCCCGTGCTGTGGATGCGGAGAGCGCACGGAACTCCTGCGGGAGCGGGGCTTGCGGTTCCCGCTGCCTCCTTTGCAGCCTGCTCCATCTCTATCTTTCTCTTTCTTTAATTTATGACCTCTCAACTCCTGTTGACACAGTTTTCCACACTGCCTATATTGTAGGATCGCATTGTAATATACGCCGAATCAGCTCAGCCGTCAGCCAGCACACGGAAGGGTGGGTATTTGATATTTCACAGCTATTTAGGAACGCTCGGCTCCGTCTGAGGATGACAGCAATTCGCCTCGCCTCCAAGTTATCCGTGAATTACAGCTCGATATCCGTTTTCATTTCATAACGTCTTCGAGATTAGCAAAGCAAAACACCTAAAGAGCCACGGCTGCTCTCCTCCTGGCCCGCCTGTTAACCCGGCGTTTAACTATTCCCTTTCGATAGCTAAATCTGCTTTCCACAGATGCTGGTCTTTTTTTATTGCAGAAGCAGGAGCGCGGAGAAATTTTTATATATTTGTTAGTAAAAGCTAGAAAATAAGCTCTGAACATGCTGTAAAAAATATTCGGTTACTTACCAATCAGCCTAGTTAAACAAGCATGAAACTGATTTCAGGAGCATAACTGAACCGGGTGAACACTGGTCGAGGTGCGTGCGCGCAGCCGGCAAGCTGGAAGAGAATCGTTTACAGTCGGTTTTATTGCTATTATCTCAAAGCAATTCTTTCTGGAAGAAAACAGCGTCCCTGGCCAAACCCCGAGCCCTCTGCTCAGTCGGGGCGCCAGCAGCCGCGGAGCCGGAGCCAGTCCTCGCTAACGTGAAAGGCAAGCTCGGTGACAACGCAGAGCGACTTCGTCTCCCTCCTCTCGGAACCTCGTTACTAGTGATCTCTTTGTGTATATTAACCGGCAATAAAAGTATAAGCCCGAGTGTTACATGAGGCATGCCTAGCACAACCAGGCAATCGATAAAGTGCCCTCTGAAGCGGTTTTTATGTGTTCCTCTACCGGACCGGCACAAAGCGCTTTGTAAAAGCAACGACGGAGCTTACCAAGCTCTCACACAGATTTTTGCCAAGAAAAATCCTCGCATCCATACTGTACCTGGGTTGAAATTATCCGATATTTAAGTTTTAATGAGTTTGTTGCTTTTTTTTTTTTTTTTATAACGAAGATTTTACAGTAAGGCATCTGCTAAACACTTGCATTAACCTCTGCCTCCATGATAATTTTTCCCCCCTTGTTTTAATTACATTATGGATGCGGAGGGGCAGCCAATCCTAAAAGAGGAGCTCGGCAATTAGCAGGGCGAACATCAAAAAGTTTTATTGCGGAGGCCCGCGGGCCCCGCCCCAGCCGCCAGCCATTGGCGGCCGCCGCCTCTGACGACATATATTAACCCGAGCGGCCCTAAACATGTAGCTGTACATGGAGATCGGGCCGGGGAGCCCTGCCAGTGCCCCGCGCCGCGCCGAGCCCCGCCGCCCGCCCGCCTTCGCCTCCGCGCCCGGCCGAGAGCCGCGGATGCCCCGGAGGAGCGGGGGGCGCTGAGCCCCGCGGCGCGGCGCGCAGGGATGCTCGCTCCCGCCCGGCACTGACGGCCCCCGCCGCCGCGCAGGGCAGCGGGGAGCGCCCTGCCCTCCCTGCCCTGCCCGCCCCGAGCGCCCCGAGCCCGGGGGCGCATGGAGGGGGGCCGCGTGTAAGTACCACCCGGCCGGGCCGCCGCGGACTTGGCGAGAGCGGAGGGAAGCAAGAGGCGAGGAAGATATCCCGGGCTGGGAAGCCAAAGCCGTTTTGTTTGGTCGACTTCTCTCCATAGCCTTTTTTTTTTTTTTTTTTTTTTTTTTTTTTGGTGGTGTGTGTGGGGGCGCTTCCTCGAAGACCCAGCCCCGGGCGAGGAGGAGGAGGAGGTGGAGGCACAACGCATGAGCGGCGGCGGCGGCGCCTGGGGAGGGGGGATCGCTCGGGCACCCGCGGGGACTCTGCAGCAGCGCCCTATGGAGAGGCGGCGGGCAGCGGGGCTGTGCTGAGGGGTGAGCGGCGGGCAGCATCTCCCGCCGGAGCGGCGGGGGGTGGGGGCGGGCGGGGAGGGGAAAGCTTTGTTTTGGGGCCCCGGGGGGCGGGGTGGGGCGCGCTAGGGTGCGGGGATGAGTCTAGTGGGCGGCTTCCCCCACCACCCGGTGGTGCACCATGAGGGCTACCCCTTCGCCGCCGCCGCTGCCGCCGCCGCCGCCGCCGCCACCCGCTGCGGCCACGAGGAGAACCCCTACTTCCACGGCTGGCTCATCAGCAGCCACCCGGAGATGTCCCCCCCCGACTACAGCATGGCTCTGTCCTACAGCCCCGAGTACGCCAACGGGGCGCCGGGCATGGACCACTCCCATTACGGGGGGGTGCCGCCCGGGAGCGGCCCGCCCGGGCTCGGGGGGCCCCGGCCGGTGAAGCGCAGGGGCACGGCGAACCGCAAGGAGCGGCGCAGGACTCAGAGCATCAACAGCGCCTTCGCGGAGCTGCGGGAGTGCATCCCCAACGTGCCCGCCGACACCAAGCTCTCCAAGATCAAAACCCTCCGCCTGGCCACCAGCTACATCGCCTACCTCATGGACCTGCTCGCGAAGGACGACCAGAACGGGGAGGCGGAGGCCTTCAAGGCAGAGATCAAGAAGACAGACGTGAAGGAGGAGAAGAGGAAGAAAGAGCTGGTCAGTGTTCCGCCACGGGCCGCGACGGGGCGGGGGGGCGAGGCGGCTCGGCGCCGGCCGCGGGGGGGTCCCAGCTGCGGGGCGGCGGGGCGGGGGTCCCGTCCCATCCCGTCCCGGGCCGGACCCCGACGGCGCAGCCGAGCTCGGTGCATCGGGGGCGGCCCCGCGGCCCCAAACGCGCGGCTGGGGGGCGCGGGGCTCTGCGGCTTGAGCGCGCCGCTGCGGGGCGAGAGGCGGTGAGAGGCGGCGGGGTGCCGCGGCCCGCTTCCAGCCCGGCCCGGCGGCACCCTGGGGCCGCCCTCCCCCGGCTTTCGGCGGCGGCTCCTCCGCCGCGGGGCCGCGTTTTGCCCGGCGTGCCGGTGCCCGCCTCCCCGCGGGCCCGCAGGGGGAGGCTCGGCGCGGCCTCGCCGCGATTCGGCGAGCCCCGAGGTCCCCGCCGCGGGCCCGCACACGGGCGGCGGAGGCGCGGAGCGGGGCGAGAGAGCGCGGCGAGGCCCCGCGGAGGCCGCCCCGAAAATGCCCCGCAGGCCTCCGCCGGAGCCCGCGGCTCCTCCTCGCAGCTCTCTCGCTCGGGCGCAGTAGGAAGCGGAGGAAGCTCTCTAATCTTTTTTTTCTCTCCTCTCCCCGCTTTGTTTCTCTCCCCTCCCTCCCTCTCTCTCTCCCTTCGCATCCTGTCTCCCCAGAACGAAATCTTGAAAAGCACAGTTAGCAGCAACGATAAGAAAACCAAAGGGAGGACTGGCTGGCCGCAGCATGTCTGGGCTTTGGAGCTCAAGCAGTAAGCACGGCAGGACTGGAGGAGCCGTCCTCTCAGTCTCGGTAGCGAGCTCTCCTCTGAGGACTCTTTGTATTTGGAATCATCCAGTTTATTTATGTGCAATTTCTCCCCCCACCCCCCCCAAAATGTGGATATTTGAAGGAGAGGGAAAAAGCATTCCATATATGAATATGAAGAGGAAACTCCAGCTTGGTAAGGGGTAACGTCTCTAATAGTTTCGTGAATGTTATTTGCTCTGTATAAAACACACGGGGAAAACAGAACCGTAGAAAAGAAAAGAAAAAAGAAGTCCCTCCCTGGCATTAGTGTGTATGTGAAGTGTATCTTTAATACTTGGCCTTTTGGATATAAATATTCATGGGATTATAAAGTTATATTTCAACAGAAGCAGTTGCACCAATGTTTCGGTTGACTCGGTATTTAGTGTTGTAATTTTGTTGTGGTCGTTCAGTATTTGAAGATGTTTTCAGCAGTTATTGGTTATGTGCACTTCCGTCCGTAAGGGAAAAAGTGGAATCTAATTAATATTGAAGGTGTAAACGTTGTAAGTACTCAATAAACCACTGTGTGTGTTTTTTACAAAAAAAAAAAAAAAAAAAAAAAGGAAAAAAAGGAAAAAAAGAAAACCCAAATCTTTTTATGTTTTATACCTCAAAATGTTTTGAATAACAGCGTTGTTTATGGCTTTTTTTCATAATATTTAAAATATTCGGAAGTAAACTAAATTATAAAGATGGCTCCGAAGTTTATTTTTAAACAAGTGACTGAGGGAAAGGAGGGGTAGAGGGAGGGATCTCGCCAGCCCTGTGAGTGTCGAACATGCAAACGGCAGTTCAGCAGAGGAGAAATGCCTTGCGGTGGTGTTCTCCAGGCAGGAGACCTACTGCTAACGGGAAGCGGACAAGGCTGCAAACGGGCCCGGGAGCGCCAGCCGCGCCCGTGCGGGCTGCTCCCGGCGGCGGTGCCAGGCAGAGGCTGCGGCAGAGGCTGAGGCTGAGGCTCCGGGGGCAGGCGCGGGAGGCTTTTAGGGCTTTGCTCGGAGCGATTATGTAACAGGTAATTCTACGTCAAGCACGAAAGAGAGAACAAGGCGAGGGATTTGCGCGGGGGTGGGGGGAGGACGGAAGATTTACAATGAGCGACGGTGAACTTAATATTAACTTTGTGGTTCCCAAAACTCTCCTGGGTTGCACGTTTCCAGTCCGCAACAGCGAGCTGATTTTTTCTTTACTTTTTTTTTTTTTTTTTTTTTTTTACCTTTTTCTGGTTGCAAACTGCCGCAAGCCGTGCTACGGTTCTGCTGTGCGTTCATCTATCTGCTTCCCCAGTGTGACCGCTCTTCCCCTATGTTTGTGTAGCTACCTGTCTGCAGGCTCCTTTGCAAGGCTCCTGGTGCCGGGCCACTGGGTTTTCTGCTCCCCGGCGTCGGGGTGAGCTGCAGCGGTCCACCTGGACGCTCGGTGCTGGGAATCGCCTGGCTTCCCCCCGTGTGGTAGGCAGGCGAGGCAGAAAGTTAAACCTTTTGCGAAATAATCTTGTTCTAGGTACGCTCGGTCAATCCCCGGTTAGACGCGAGGTTTTTACACTTTTCCCATAATAGAATTCGGGTTCGTGTTTCTGCGCCGTTGAAACCCTTGCTTAACTCAGCTCAACCTAAACCCAGCTGGCTCTCTCCCCAGGTCCAGGGCTGCCTACCTGCCTGCCTTCCCCTGCCGCCGCGCCTAAGGAAGTGGCTCCCGACGCGACCCGACAATAAGCGTAGGTAGATGTGCAATTGCCCATAAAAAGATAAGGGAGTCCCCGCGCCGCTTCGCCGCCCCCGCTGACAATGGGGAGGTTGCGGGGTTACAACAACCAGACAAAAGTGATGTGCCCTCTCTCCCGGCGGGTCAGGCAGCCCGGCTCTGCGCTCCGCCGTGGGTCCGTGTTTACCGACACTTGCCTTTGTTTATAACACTCGCAGAGAAGAATCTCCCCTTGTTTGCTTTTGTTGCCCAGCTGATAAACCAGAGGACCTCGCAGCCCCCCGCTCCACCTCCGCCCAAATCTCTTTTTTGCACGCAAACGGCGAAGGAGGATGGCTCCAGGGGGGCGAGGGGTGTAGGGCGGCAGGGCCAGCCTAGCCTTCCCCTGCTCCAGCAGCCGAGCTGCTGCTCCCCGGACCTCGGGGGGCAGAGGGAAACCGCCCACCCGCTGTCCCCCCCGGGCTGCACAGCCGGGCGCGGGGTGCGGAGGCGGTGGCCGCGCCGCTGGGGTAATTCGCCGCCGCCCCGCGGGGCTTTCCGATCGGTACCTCTCCCCTTTCCTCCCCTGAATTTCTCAGGGATATCCCCCCTCCTCCCCCCCGGACCCGCTGAGAAGGATTTCTTTTAATTGCTCGGTAATGAGAATGTTGCCATTTTCTCAGGAGCAGTCATTCCCGGAGCTAAATCACAAGAGCCCTAGACAGGCCGGAGCCGACAAAAATGTAGGTTTTGACGTTAAAAGCTAAATGGGGAAGCAGGGCGGTAGAAGGTAAATTGATGGTAGACGGGGATGTCAGTGCCCTGGCCCCAGCTCCCGGCGAGCGGAGCCGGGGGCTGATAAGAGCGGAGCGCTGTGCCCGCAGCCAGCCCGCACCCTGCGGCCGGGGCCGGCGGCTCTGGGGGGGCTTTTTTTCGGAGGTGACAAGCACGTAGCAGTTCATGGGACCAGGGAGCGGCGGTCTGTCCCCTCCGCAGCGTTTCCCTGCACTGTGCGGGTGGGTAGGGATGGGAGGGAGACGCAGGGGGTTGGTGCGCTGCAGCCGGGTTGCTCCAGCCGTGTCCCTGCAGGCGCACGGCCCGTGTGTACTCGCCGCTTCTTTTCGTCGCTGGGGGAGCCTCTGCTGTGCCTCCAGAGAAAATAACTTTTTTTTTTTTTTTTTTCATTTGAAAAGAAACAGCAGCACAACTACCCCGGCTGGCGTGCCGCCTGCCCTGCCCTCCCAGGAGGCCTCCCCTCGGCTCCCCGGGCCCGAAACACAGGCGGGGGTCGGCACCCACGGGAGAAAGTGGGGGCACCCACCCCTCGGGGGCATGGCCCGGCACGGCCCGGCTCTGGTTTAGGCGGAAAACAGTGCGGTTTTGGCTGCTCGGCTTGCCCTCTGCGCCATCGGGAGTGCAGGGCACCCCTGCAGCTCCATAACGGATTTCTTAATGTTATTTTATTTTGTTGGTTTATTTATTTATTTATTCGCCCGCTCGTTCCCGGGAGCGCCAAGAGCTGATTGCAATAATTAGCGCTGATTTGCAGTCGTTGTCAAAGCGGGGCAACGGGGCCTTTCTGGGCCAGCCGCAGACACCCCTGGAACAAGCGCTGAGACATCCGCGGGCAACTGTAAGGACATAAACACGGCCGGGGGATGCCATTGAGACAACGTGATCTTGAAAGGTGGGCGGGGAGGAGGGGGGGAAGACGGTTAATAATAAAACCTCTAAGCAAAATATCCTCCTCCTGCGCTGGGAAACCTAACCTTAATCCTCCTTTTTCACACGTACTCGCCCAGCGGCTCGCAAAGGCACCCAGAAGAAAGCTCCAAGTAGCGGAGGGAAGGAAACGCGTCCCGCGCTCCTGCAGACATAATCCCTTCTGGTGTAACGAGGGGCTTATCAATGCTTTATATATTTTTAATTCGGAGCCTTTTGTTTTATTATTATTTTGCGGGCCGTGAAATATGGGCCTTCGCAAACGAACGCTAATCTTTTCTACTTCTAATTGGCCAATTACTGATCAGCTGTTCCAGGTCGTCCCGCACAATGGAGATTAAAGCCGAGTTGTTATCTGAATTATACATTCACATAAATTCTAGCAAAGCCGGCCGATTCGCGGGGCCAGCGCCTCGCTGGGAATCCCTGTGGCCCTCTCTCCCCCTTCCACGCCAGCGTGGTGTGTCTCCCTCTTCCCCAGCTCCCCCCACCCCCATTTTCCTCTCGAAATGTCGCTGCTTTGATGATCCGATTGTAGAGCATTGATTACAAATTTATTCTCAGACACTATATAAGTCTTTATATCTGCTATTAGGGACATCTGGGAATGATTAGAGCCCTCCCTCCCCCGGCTCTGCTCCCTCTATCTCGCAGCGAGGAGCTATAGACATGTTGACGTCAGATCAGACGGCTAGGAGCCATCCTGCTCTCGACTTGGGTGTAATCACTGCAGCGCTTTCCAAGCTCCAGCCCGGCCGCGGCCGCCAGCTGGAATGCGGGTGCAGCGGGACGGCGCTCGCCGGGGCTTCGCGGCGAAGCTGGATTTTCAGCCCCCGGAGGCTCCGGCGCTTCTGGAGCCCGCCGCCGGGGCTGCTCGGGCGGTGGGTTGAAAAGAAGAAGCTTTGCTTCCCGCGGGGGTGCTCGCCCTGCTCCTTCCCGGCCGGCGCTGGCTTTATCTTACATTTCTCCCGGCGCGCTCGCCCGGAGCACTGCCTTCCAAACCAAACAGCAGGCCAGGCAGATCTCCACCTTGTGTCTTGGCAGGAAGAAATGAGCGAAGCAAAGTGCAGCGCTTACGTGCGGGCACCGCGGGCTGCCTTCCCCGCACCCCCGCAGCCCGCTATCCGAAGCGGCGGTCGGGTTTCCAGCGAGCTGGAGGCCGCCCTAAATCCGGAGCAATCCCGAAGTGAACGGGCGTGCTGCCGGCAGGGAGATGGCTTTGCACCTGCTATTAAGTCCTAACGCTAATTGAGAGCTGGGGCTGCCTCAATGTCGCGCCGAGCACCTTGGCGGGACCCGAGATCATCTTTGTCAGACTCGGTTTTACAAACTCTTTACTTTATTGTTTTGTACATTTCTCTCCCCCCTCCTCCGTCCAAAGAGATAAAAATAATAAGTCGATAAATACAACTTGAGCCTCCGCCGCCTGCTCGCGAAGTCTTGGACGGCCGACACTTGTCCAGCTGTACGTTGCACTCGGTGCTGCTACCAGGAAGGGGGGGGGCGGAGGGGTGGGGATGAGAAAGCAGTTGATCTCGTCTCCAGAGAAAAGAGATAATGTTAGATTATTTGTCTGAAGGATTAAATTCTCTGGGTAAAGCACTCCTGCCAGGAGTAAAAAGCCCTGTGTAACCCTAAAGGAAAAAAAAAGTGTTTCCATTTCTTTGTTCCAGCAAAATAAAATGAAATGAAATAAAATCGTATAAAATAAACCCCCTAAGATACCGCAACGCTCCGCTGTGTCTATGTGTAATCTCGAAAGGAAAAGGAACATTTCCTTCCTAAACCAGTGCAAACAGTGCGCTGTGCGCTCGGCTTCGCACCGCATCCCCCAGCCCAAGGGCTGGGGCAGGGGTTGGGGAAAAGCGAAGAAAACTGGCAAGTGAAAGCAAAGAACAAAACCACCCCACGGACACGAACGCAATGGGAAAACTCCCAATAAATCCCATCGCAGAGCTTAAGGGTCGCTGCCCTGCACGGCCGGAGGGAGCTGTTGCCCCGGCCGGGGGCTGTAGGGCCGGGGCTGCCCGCAGCAGAGGGCAGGGAGCGGTGGGGCTGGATCCTGCCGGCCGGGGAAGGCGGCGGGGAGCGGGCTGGTTTCGGGGCTGTGCCCTGGGACAGGCGGGAGCAGGGTTTGGGGAGCAGCGCTGACGTACCGGAGGCACAATGGGGATCGGTGCGTCCGCCTCCGGGAGCCTTTTATCTAAGCGCGAATGCTGTTGGAGGGAGAAAGCCCCTGTGTTGCCCAACTTTTTCAGGAGAAAAAATGTGATATTATATTTTAATGTAGAGCAGTAGAGTCGTTTTCCCGGCCACGTCTATTGAACAAACATGTGGGGATAATAGAGAGGACGATTCTCCTATAGGGGTCTCTATTTGCATGCCATATGTGGCTATAGGCTAAAACAGCTGCGCATAATGAATTTTTAAAAAGCTAAATGCGTATGCAGACCCATGGAAGTTTTCTAAAACCGGCCTGAAAGACAATGAAATGTTCTGCCAGAAAATACAGGAGGCGGAAGAGATTAAAACTAATAATAATAATATCAGCCCCCTCCCCCAACCCCCACCCCCACCCAGCCCAGCCCAAGCCTCAAGACTTTGCTGGGAGCCCTGCCCGGAGGAAGACCCCGGCAGCCGGGCGGGGAGTCCGGCAGGGCTATGGGGCTGTGCCGTGCCGGGCCGTGCTGTGCCGGGCCGGGGTGCGAGCCCGCGGGGCCGCGCAGGGCGAGCCGAGGCGCACGGCCCGGCCTTGACTGCCTCTCTCCCCAATCTGGTTTTCATAGAGCCGCGCGGTAATTACCTAAAGCCATAACTGTCTCCGAAATTATTCATTAAAGTCATTCTCAGGAATCTCGCGGCGCTGGCGCTTACATTTACGGCCTTTGCACCATCAGAGTATGACACTGCCTTTTCGCCTCGTTTCCTCGGCGGCGGCGTGTTTAAAATCGAGGAGGGGAAGGGGGGTACTGCTCCCTCTCCCTCGGTGGGTTTGTTTGCTCGGGATTCAGGTTGCTTTCCCCCTTTTGGCGAAGGAGCGCGATGCAACCCGGCAGACACCCTGGGAGCGAGGAGGGTATTTTGGGGAGTTGCAGTGTTGTGCGGAAGATCATGTCTGTGCCCTGTGGTGCTGTCAGCAGTGACAGATCCCAGATGCAGCCGCTACTGTATGGCAGATTGAGTTTCTCAGCAGAAAACTCTCTCCCTCCCTCCCAAACGTCTTCAAAAACCTTCTCCAGATACTGCGGGTCACTTCGGCTCAAACGGGGAGAGAAAGGGGGAAAAAAGGCTTTCCCTCCACCCCACCCTCTCTCTTCCCCGAGCCTGAGCTCTCCGGGGTGCGCGGGGGCCATGCCTGCTCCCCTCCCCTCCCGGGGTGCCCTCTGCCCCCCCCCCTCGCCCCCGGCCCGCTGCGAGCCCGCCGCCGACCACGGGAAGCCTCGTCCAGGTAAGCGGGGGGCGGCGGGGACGGGGACGGGGCAGGAGCCTGCGGCCGGGGGGGCCCCGAAACCGCCCCCCTCCCTCGGCCGGGTCTCGCTGCCTGGACGGGGCGAGCCGGGGGAGCCGGACGGCGAGGGGATCCCGCTGCCCCAGGCAGGGCCGGGGATGGGGGGGACTTCGGGACGAAACGGGACCCTCCCCAGCCCGGATCGGTTCGGCTCTGCCGGTGCCGCAGCCTCCTGGCAGCGAAAGCACGACACTGGGCCGAAGCGGGCTGGGGGACTCTCGCCTGCCTCCCGGGAGGGACCCCCCGGGCTTGGGCTCCCGGGGGGGCTGTAAGCACGGAAAAGGGACGAGGGGGCGCGGCTAGAGGGCGCGGGCGGGACGGGACGGGACGGGCTGGCCGGGGAGGCGCCGCTCCTGGCACTGGCACGGGAAACAGTCGGAGGTTGGGACCCCCCCGCGGCCCCCCAACCTCGTACCCCCCCGCTTTTCCTCGCCGCTGCGAGGAAGCGGCAGCGAGCCGGCTTTAGCAGCTCTGCAGGGGCTGCGGCTCCCGGGAATCTCATCCCGCTCTTCCACGCGTGCCCCGGGCCTCCTGCCCCTCCTGCCCGCACCCCCGGCAAGTATTCGCCCCCCCCGCCGAGTGCCGAAATCGGAGGCCGAGGCTGGGCTCTTTTCTCCTGCAGCCTTTCTCCCCCCTCCAGCGAGTATTTGGCGCTTAAGGGCTCTAAGCTGTCTGGCACCGGGCGGGTCCCACGCCCGCGGATCAGCCCCGAAAGCCTCCGCACCGGGCGGGCAGAGACCCACTGCCTCCGGCCGGGGGGGCCTCCGTGAGCCGAGCCTCGGGCCTCGGCCTCCGAGCAGCGCCGGGATGGAGACGACCTGGTTTCACGCATGCACATGCCTCCTGTAAACGATTCCTGCCACCCTCGCTCTCGGTCCTTCCTTCCCCATCTGAAGTGAAAGGCTTTAATTCAGCCGCTCGCCCAGCCCCCTCCCCTCTCTCTCTTTCTCTCTCTCTCTCCCTCTTTTTTTTTTTTTTTAAAGCTCTTGCCTTTAGCAGAAGTATAATTGTGACCCTGCCTGATCCACAGAGCCTCCTGTTGGGAGCAGTTAGCTGTGGTTGCATTAGGCCGAAGGACCTCCCAAGTGGCGGTGGCCTGGGTGTCATAGGAAGGGACTCTGCACATTGTCCATTCTTTCTCATCAAAGTCCCAGGCACCGTGGAGCCAACAGTTTGGTGGAGCAGGAAAATAGTAAACAAGCCTCCCCCCTCCCTTCCCAAGCCAGCAGCGCCGTGATCTTCCTAAGAGGCAAGAAAATGTAACAAACTTTTTCATAACTTCAGCTCTACGGTGTGATTTACATTTCCGGCTCCCCTGTCGGAGTGGCAGTAATTTACAGCGTGATAAAAACACTTTTACAACGCCAGAGCATGTTCGAGTAGTGTCTCAGTGTGCAGAAAGGTTTTAAAAGACGACACACATCAGAAAATGTTATTTTCTCTGTCTTTTTTTTTCCACCGTGGCTTTCTGAAGAGGCAAATGAGTTGAAATTGCAACGTAGGCAAAAAAAAAAAAAAAAAAAGTAAAAAGTAGACAAGGGCTGAAGCAAACGTGGATGAAATCAATCCCCTGCTTTTGTTTATATGGTGTATATTATATGTCCACATTTCTCTTATTTCTGCAAGGCTTTCGCTTAATGCATGCTTCTATTTTCGTGCTTTCGGGCCAAATCCTGCTTGTCTTGCCCCGGGGGATGCTTTCATTCGGTCATGGATCTATTGTGTTTAAACAATTTCTTTTATTCAATAACTCATTTCTTCTCCGGAGTCTTAAACCGAGTAGGTCTGTTAGCGTTTATGAAAGGGAAGCATCTTTTATTCAGTTCTAATTTCCCTAATCTGATATAGCCAGCTTTTCCAAATACCGGGGTAATAGGGTTACCCCTTCTCCAGGAACATCCAGTTTGTTCCAGCCACGCTCCTCCACCAGGGAGGACTCCTGCGGCGGGGCAGGACGGGTCTGGAAACTAATGGACACCATCCCTGTCCTGGGAGAGACGATAAAGTTTAGTAAATTACAAATATGTGAATTTGGCAAACAGTTAAGGATTAAAATGATCAAACGATTAAAAAAAAAAAGGGGGCAATGAATAGACCACATGGAGCAGTTGCCGCTTTCATGACTTTGGTAATTATTTACACCTGAATCGTAGTTTACTCCAGCCACGGTTTCAAAAGTAAACCTTTAAAGAATTTAATTATTTCCAGTTTTCGGCCACAGAGATAAAAAAAAAAATCAAAATAAGAAGTGTGGGTGAGCGAGCAAATGCTGTCTCCCGGCTCTCCTAAAAGTCTTTCCGTGCTTTTCCGTCTCGAAGACCAACGCGGCCCCTCCGCGCCCCCCAGCCCGCGCACGGGGGCGCGCCCCGCCGCCCGTGCACGCCCCCGCGGCCTGAAGCAGGGGCACGGGGGCGAGCCGGGTGCCCGCACGGTCTGGGCGCTTGGGGCTGCGTGCGGGCCAGGCACGCTATTGAAACGTGTGCGGGGGGACTGGCCGGCTCCTTCCCTGCGCTCTGTAATAGCTCTGTTATTCTTGCTAAACGAGCAGGATGGCTCTGCGTGACCCCTCGGCATTTAAAACCGTTTTCTATCACCGCACGTGTGCCGGTGGGGGGGGTGGGTGGGAGGGCAGGAATCTACAAGTCATTGAGAACAAGCGGGGAAGCCTGTGATGTATGGCACTTTTTATCTTTATTTAGGCAGCGTGTCGTTCGCAGGATGGCCCGGGTTTCCGTGCGCGGTGGGGGGATGAGGCACATCCATCCTTCGGCAGCACCGGGAGGGAGGCAGGGGCACATCTCCTTCCCCTTCTCGCCGTTTTCTGCGTGTGAAATCGGCGCTTTTCGGAAAAAAATAAAAATTAAAAATTACAAAAGGAGCTGTGGGGAGCGGGGCCGGTGCTGTGGGGCCGTGGGGCATCACCCCGTGGGCATCGCTCTGGGCTGGGACCCCTTGTCCCGACCGGACCCCTCGTGGCTGTGGGCACCGCTGAGCGCTGCAAGCTGCGAATATTTTCAGTATTTCACTGCTCGCTGCCCTTAAATCTCCCTTTTCCCCCCGCCGGGGCTGCCTTGGCATCCTTCCCGCAGCCGCGCATCGCTCCGTGCCCTGCGGTCGCAATGGGATGCGCAGGGCTCGGGGGCGCCCGCCCCGCGGCCCCTTCGCTCTGCCCAGCCGCCGCCTGCCAGGATGGGGAGGGATGCTCCTGGAGGCCAATCCGTGCCGGGATTTTAACTTTCTGAAGCTTCTTCGCACCACCAGCAGCCGCGACCTGTGCAGGTTTTAGGCGCTAACCCCGCCCCGAGCCGCTGCGTTAGCTGGGGGACACTAGGGACAGGTGGGGGCGTGAGGAAGATGGGGGCTTGTGGCATAGGACTCAGTCCTCGGCTTCTTTAGGGCGCTGGCTCCCACACCGTAAAACATCTGTAAGAAGTGCCTCGCTCCCTTCCGTAAAACGAGCTGGGAGTTGTATTTTTATTTTTATTTTGGCAACGGGAAAGGAAAACCACGCTGGGCGCAGAGAGGCGAGGAGAGGAGGCACATGGGCTCTAGCTCATTTTCCTACAGAGGTAAAGCACCTCAGCCATGTGCTTAGTCATACTTCGCATTTTTGGTGGCCGGTCGTGGTCATGGATTTCAGTGCTGTTGTATTTTTCACCCCATTTACGATGACTTTACTGGCGCGTCTTACTCCTTTTCGAGAACAAAGGTATTTCGGAGCTGGCCAGCCCTGAGAAGACACGCACCCACCTAGGATGGAAAAGAGCATAGCCTATGGAAGCCGGGACACGACCGTTCCCACTGCAGCATCTCATTAAAAGCAACAAGAAAACAGACTGAAACATGATAAGGTCATATAATATATTCGGATTGAGCCTAAGCCGTATAAGCACAGAAGGTGTTTAAAACTTGAACATTTATCTGTTATTTTTTTCGCAAACATATGGTTTAAAATAGACAAAGCAGTCGTTTTATTTAATTGGGCGTATATATAGACATCCATATATAATTCCCCCCAAAGAAAGCTCCGACACCTGTTATAAGCTCCGAAACAGGAGATCACAGAGCAAATGCTTTCCGCATTCTTTAAATGGTAAACACCGTTCTCAGGCAGAATAGCTACAGGAAAGCTTTGCTAAGTAAATACGCTACGAAAATATACTTGAGGTTGAATTAAGCTTCGGTCGGGACGAAAAACGTGTCGGATTCGCCCTGCGTTTCCCCAGTCGGACACATCCGCACAGACCGCTGGAAATGCCTTCATTATTTTCTTAAATTCTGGAGGGAGCAGTTTGCTGAATTTGCTGGGGTTTATTTTCACTAGCTGAGTAGCGGCAGGGAAAGACCGGGAAAAGGCGGTCAAGTGAAAAGGGCTTGCAAGGATGGCCAGGAGAAAAAAAAATTAAAAAAAAAATCTCCATTTTGCAGGAGCGAAGACAGGCTGGGGGCTTCTGCCCGGAGAAGCTGGGGCTCTCTGCGTCCCAGCAGGGCTGCCCTGGCGGCAGCAGTGAATTCCCCCCGGGCACCCCTGAGCAGGGTGCGGGGCCGGGGCCGAGCCGGCCCGCCTGGGCCATTAGCGAGGCAGCGCGGCGGAGGGGGCCGCGGCCGCCCTAATTGTTTTCCCTGCAGATGTTGTCCTAGTGTTTAAAGGACTAAATCCCAACTTCCAGGCGCAGCTGGGGTATGTTGTATCCTATCAATTCATAACAGGGAGGCATTCTGGAAAGACTCGTAAGAATATTTATTTTAAAATGTGTGCTGAAAAGATATACGCCGGGGGGAGGGGGGACAGGGTTGGGCGTCTCGAGTTTTGTTTCGAAGCCAAAATGGCACAGTTCGAGTTGTGAACAAATGGTTTCCAGAGAATAGTTCTTTTCTCTTTCTTTTCCCCGAAAAAAGGTTGTTTGAAGTTCCTGGATTTTTAAATGTTAAATAATATTAATACCAAAAGAATACTTCGGGGCTTCTTGTTTTAATTTTGAAGGGCTGGCATGTGTTTTTTCTTTCCCTTTCTTTTTCTTTCTTTCTTTCTTTCTTTCTTTCTTTCTTTCTTTCTTTCTTTCTTTCTTTCTTTCTTTCTCTCTTTCTCTCTTTCTCTCTTTCTCTCTTTCTCTCTTTCTCTCTTCCTCTCTTCCTCTCTTCCTCTCTTCCTCTCTTCCTCTCTTCCTCTCTTCCTCTCTTTCTTTCTTTCTTTCTTTCTTTCTTTCTTTCTTTCTTTCTCTCTCTCTCTTTCTCTCTCTCTCTCTTTCTCTCTTTCTCTCTCTCTTTCTCTCTCTCTTTCTCTCTCTCTCTTTCTCTCTTTCTCTCTCTTTCTCTCTTTCTCTCTTTTTCTCTCTCTCTCTCTCTCTTTCTCTCTCTCTTTCTCTCTCTCTCTCTTTCTCTCTCGCTTTTCCTTCCTTCCTTCCTTCCTTCCTTGCTCTCTTGCTCTCTTGCTTTTCTCTGTCTTTCTTCTGTTTGGAATCTCCTTGCAAACTGACCGTGTTCGGGATATTGTTGTTATGCGTAAAAGAAATAAATAACCCAATAAATAAAGCAGGCTCCTGTTATGACAAGTTCCAAGCCAGAGCAACATTTTACAAGTTAAAGAAAAAAAAAAAAAAAAAAAAAAAAAAAAGCGCCCTTGAGGAAACGGGAAAAAAGAAAAAAAAAAGGGGGGGGTTTAATAACAGAAGCGCTGTCAGTTGCGGAGGTGTGGAGCCCCGGCCCCGGGCAGGCGCTGCCGCCGCCGGCCCTCCTCCGCCCCAGCCCCCGGCCCCCGGCGGTCGGGGCCGTCCCGTCGCGGTGCCCCGGGGCACGGCAGGGGCCGGGCGGCCGGGCGCCGCTCCCAGATCCGCGGGGCTGCGGGATCAGTCCGCAGCGTTTAGCACCGGCAAATCCTCCACGGAGCAGCCGGCGGCGCTGGGAAGGCGCAGCTCGCTTGGAGGCTCCCAGATGATGCCCCGACAGCCTTAAAACCGGCGAGGAAAGGCGGAGGAAGGGCGGCAGGACCGGCTGCTTCACAATCCCACCCAGCTGGGAGCTGCCCCTGGTCCCCCCCGGTGGGGCCGGGCTGTCCCATTAACCTGGCTCAGCACCTTGAACCGCAGCCCCGGCGGATTTTTCCCCCGAAATGGAGAGGCAGAAAAAATAAATAAAATAAATTTGGGATTTTGGAGGGGGGTGGGGGTGGATCGCATTGACACGGTTCGGTGGAAGGAAGGCTGTTTTTTTTTGTCTTCCCTTCTTCCCCCCCCCCCTTTTTTTTTTTTTTTTTTTTCTTTTAAAGCTGTTAACTCCTGTTTATGGTCGAAATGTTACTCTGTGCGTTTTGGTTCGTTCTGGCTGCCATTGGTTGGCCTGGGTTTAATCAGAGGGAAAAAATGCTAGCCGCAAATGTAGCTATTGTTTGGCTGGAGAGTAGGAGTGCCGAGGGGACGGGGGAGCAGTGCTACCGGCAGGGGTGACAGGGACGGTGGGAGCAGCTCCCCCCTCTCCCTCAACTCCTCTTCTGCTCTCAGCCCTTCCCAAAAGCGAGCTCCCTCTGGCCCCGACCTGCCTGCAGCGGTGTGCAGAGGAGCCGGAGGCACGTTATCTCGGGAACATAACGCTAATAAACGTGCTCATATGTTGGACATTCCCCTTGCACGTTTTATAGGGTTTCACTGGTGGTGCTTAATGGGCTGGGTCACCGGGACTGATGCTAGCGAGGCTATTAGGATTAAGTAACCTAATGAATCGTAGGGCCATTAGCGGGCTTTGAAAGAAGGTAGTTTTCCCTGTAACCTGGTCTTCTGCCTCTTAACACGGGCAATTATTTTTAACTGTCCCTCAATCACGAGTCGGAGGGGGGGCTTTTTTTTTTTTTTTTTTTTTTTAATCTTTAAAACCCCTCTCTGATGCCCAGCAATGGATTTCTTTGCAGGAGGAGCCTCTCTTTTTATCCCGGGGTTCCTCGGAAGCCGAAAACCCCGGCTGCTCCCTCCCGGCCCGGCCCAAGTGAGCGCAGAGGGCAGCGGAGGAGCCCCCGCGGCGGCTCTGTGACTGAGGGGGAAGACACCCCCAGTTTGGCCCCAGCCAGGTGCCTGTCCCTTTGCCCTTCTCGCCTAAGGCAGGTAAGAAAAGCAATGTAAGGTCCCTTCTGCAGCTGCTCGCCCCGCATCTCGCCCCCCCGATGCGGGCAGGGGGCAGCGGTGCTCGGGGTGGGGGGAGCGCAGGTTGACACACGGGTGAGCTCTTGCGCCATCCACCGTCTTGTCCGGCGGGGAGAAAGCAAACTTTTTTTTTTTTTTGGCACTGGGATTTAAGATTTGCGCCGCCGAGGATTTTGCAGACCTCGTTGATTGCCCGCCGGAGAAGGGGGAGGCTGGATGCGGCCCCAGGGTACGGACCGTAAGGCTCACCCGGGGCAGCTGTAAGGGCGGTGAGGATCTCCGCTTTAACGGGAACGAGTGTTAACGGCTAATTAAATGGGATCGGAGCTGAAATGTTCGTCCCGTGGTTTTGTTTTTCAGGCCGTTCGCACTGAAAAAAAAAAAGAAAAAAAAAAAAAAAAGCAGAGCGTTGTGCTAGGTTAACAAAAAAATAAAAAGAAAAGAAAGGAAAAAAAAGAAAAGAAAAGAGAAAAAAAGAAAAAGCAAAAGAAAAAAAAAGAAAAAGGAAAAAAAGCAGCAGGAGGATGCTGGGAGCAGAGGAGAGACCGCAGGCTTTTGGCCGGGCGCCCCTCGACGGCTGTGGGCGGCGGGGCTAGTGGCCACAGGGGATGCCCGATTTCCCGATTTTCTGGCTACAAGGGGGCAGGGGGGCACCGCACCTGCCTTGCTGCTCGACCCACGGCTCCCGGGACGAGGCAGCTCTTTTTCGGGGGCCGGGGCACGGTCGCGGCGGCGGGAGCAGCGCAAGGTGTCCGCCTGCAGATGGGAGGAAAGCTCCAGTCTGGCTGACTTGGAAAGCCTCCACTTTCCCACAGCTTTTTCAATCCCCAATACTTTTCACACCCTGTTAGGAGTTAATGCCGCCGAAACCGCTAAACGCTTCCATGCCTGAAGGTACGCCCCGACGGGGGCTGCGCCTCTCGCCCCCCGGGGGCCGGCGGGGCTGCAGCGGCGGGCCGGGGCTCGCTTCCCTGCTCGAAATTCCTCGGATGCTTCGAGCCTGGGCTAACTCCTCCGGCCTGCTGCCTTTCTAGGGGAAGGATTCCCGGGATACCTTTTCGGGAAGCGCCGGGGGAAGCTGCCGGAGCCGCCCGAGCTCCCTGGGGGTATGGCAGACGGCAGCCCCCCAACGGCTCGGCTGCGGGGGCCGCAGCCAGGCCCTCCGTGCAGCCGGCGGAGGGGAGAGCTCCCGGGGGGTGGAGGGGGGAATAGAAAGCAGGTGAGACCTTGCCCGCAGTCAGCGAATTCTCTTTTTAATTGATTTTTTAATTTAATTTTATTTTTTTCGGGAGCCCAGCCGGGGGAGAGGGGGCAGTTTTCGGCGTCTGGCACCTTTCAGCCAGACCTCGTCTTTGGTGTGCCCCCAGCCTGACCTCTCTCTCCTCAAGGCCGAGGGCAGGGAGAGGACCGCTCCTTCCCTCGTCTCACCGCGACGGTGCCCGACCTGCACGCACGTCGCAGGGCAGAGCCTGGCGGGCACGTTTTCTGCCCGTTTTCCCACTGAAGCCCATGGGGAAGTTCTGGGGGACGTCTCTTGCCACTTCTTTGCCAACCTGCCAACCGCCTCCCCAGCCGAACCGGCCGATTTTGGGGGCCGGCTCTGCCTCGTCTGGCTTTGGGGCCACGTCGGGCCGAAGGAGCATCACCTGGCGGATGGGGCTCTCCCTTGGGGTGGGCTAAAGGGGTTGGAAGCAGCACCCCTCAGCTCCGCCTGTGCTTCCCTCGAAAGCTTGTGGCGGGGAAGGTAAATCCGTCAGCACCGTGCACTTGGCGGAGGGAGGATGCCCGCGCCCCATCAGCGCCCTAAACCCGCTTCGGGGCCGGCACAGGAACCAGGAGGATCCCGCCCTGCTCGGTGTGACCTGGGGCCGGGTGTCGGCCGTGTCCTGCCCGGCACTGGGAGGATTTGGACCTCCTGGCCGTTATTCACGCGGGACAGAGACCCTCGGGGCTAGAACCGGGAGGACCCTCAGGAAGGGTTGCTCCGGGCGGGGACTGGGATGCGAAGCGAGCGCTGGAGGGGCCGGCAGCTGGGTGGCCACGGCGGCCCTCATTACAAGGTGTCACCCGCGGAGAGCTGTCACCGCCTGCTGTCACCCCCGGCAGCCGCGGGCAGGTAACAGGCGGCACCGGAGAGCTGCAGATGCTGGCGTGACCCTTCTCCGGTCCCCCCGACGGCTGCCCCCAGCAGCCGCTCCCCTCCGCCCTCCCCCTTCACCGGTCCCCTCTCCACGCCTGCCCGTCCCCCGCCGCCGCCACCGCCCCGCTCCTCCTGCAGCGGAGCGCCGCAGCACTCGGAGAGAGAAAAGTACCAAAACCATGGTGTGCACAAAGATGGTGTCATTTTTTTTTCTTTAGTTCTTTTTTTTGTTGTTTTTGAGGCATTTCTATATTTTATTATTTTATTTTATTTTATTTTATTTTATTTTATTTTATTTTATTATTTTATTTTATTTTATTTTATTTTATTTTATTTTTATTTTTTTATTTTTATTTTTTCATTCCTTTTCATTTCTTTCCTTTTTATTTCATCCTTTCATCTATCTATCATTCCCGCGCCGGCTCTGTTCCTTTGTCCGTGTCTTCCTGCGCAGGCAGCGGCTCTGCCTGGGGAGGGGCTGTTTCTTAAAACCTAATCGCGCCCTCCCCACGGGTCCGAGAGCAGCAGAGTGGGAGCGACTCCCCCCCGGCACATCTGTTCCACTCCTCAGGTCTTTCCATGGGTGCACGGCGGCTCCGCGTGGGCTCAACGCGGGGCGAAAGGCGCCCCGGGCTGTGCACGGCGAAACACGTGGGGGTGCGTGTGTATAAGTGGCTATACATCTCTGCACGTGTGTGTATAAGTACCTATGCATGTACCATTAATATATGCTAAATTAATACAATCGAATGTACATCGCATTATTTTAGTTACCTTATTAAATAACAGGGAATTAGTCCTGCAGTTTCCCTTCATTTGCGTCATGAGCTCCAAGATCCTCAACAAATAAAAACTGAGGAATGTTTAGAGATTGCTTTTACATATTAAACATATACAAAAGACATTATACTGTACATATAACCACATATGAACATGGATGTATGGACGCGCATACAAATTTTATCGAAATACTCCGGTATTTAATACGGCAGGATAGGACAAGTGATGTGCTATGATGTGATATGACAGAGTGTTCCTTGGCCAGACCCCCCCCAGGGCTGGCAGCTCTGACCGACCCCCCCGATTCCCGGCGGGCTCCGGCCGCCGCGGCCCCGGCCCGGTCCGGATACGGCCCGTGAGAAAGGGGCCGTGATTTGCCCGCCGCTCGGCGGGGTGTGCGGCGCTGCTGCCCCATGCTCGGGGAGAGCGCGCCAGTGGGAAACGAGCGAGCTGAAAACCGAGGTGGCTTCGAGCCTGGGGAGTTTCTGCACGCCCGGAGGATCGGGGGGTCCGCGGCAGTTTGGCAGAGAACGCAGTGAGAGGGTGTCTTTGCTGATAGCATGTGATGTACGGCTTTTCCCCGCAGAAATAAATCTTATCCCAGGAGGCAAGGGGCGCCTGGAGTTATTGGCATATCTCGGTATCCCCTCTCCGCCCCCTCCAAAAAAAAAAAAAAAACAGGACTAAAAAGGAGAGGGACTACTGTAGGAAGTAAGCAAAGGAGCCCCGGGATGAAGTCCTTTCCCGGTGCATTGCGGAGAGGTGAGGGCTGCTTTTCATTCGTACTTCTTTTGTACTTCTTTTTCAAAACAGTCCTGTGCCTCCAGTAGTAAGACGTCAACTCAAAACCGCCGTTTCCAAAATTCACGTGGCACAGACCAGACTTTTCAAACACCTTGAGAAATATGAAAGAACAGGCATTTCCCCACTTTTTTTTTCTTCTTCTCTTTTTCTCCTACTACTGCAGGCTGCGGAATACGAAAAACGTGGATAAATGCATCCATCCATCCCTCATGTATAACATGCCAGAACAGCGATTTCAAACCTGAATCAGTAACTCAGCTGACAGAAAAAAAATAAAAAGAAAAAACAACAACAATAAAAGAAAACGGGGAGAAAGAAAACCGCAGTCATTTTGGCTATTTGTTGATATTTTCCCATCGGTTTCTTGCACGAAGAGCCGAGAACGGGCACGCAGCAAGGCAGAGGGAGCTGCCGAGCGCCTGGAGCCGGGAGCTGCGAGCTCCCCGCCGTGAGTCGGAGGGCTTTAAGGAGCTCTGCCTTCCCTTGGGGGAGCTTGGGATGGCGTTTCGGGGCAGGTACGGGGGCAGGCGGGAGGGCAGGCCAGCTCTCCGCAGGGCAAGGCTGCCCCCCCCGTCGGGGCCGCGCCGCCGGCTCGGCCCCAGGCTGCGCCTCCCGCGGGGCCAGGAGCGGCAGGCGAGGAGGAAACGAGCGGGCTTGCGGTGGTGAACAGGGAAAGCTCTTAGACAGTAGCGGGCAAATAATAATAATAATAATAATAATAATAATAATAATAATAATAATAATAATAATACTAACAATAATAATAATAATAAAAAGAAAAGAAAAAAGAAAAATTAAGAAAAAAATAAAATTAAAAAAATAAAAAGAGGGAGAAAAAAAGGAAAAAAAAGGAAAATAAAAAAGGAAATGCGTGGGGAAAAGGAAAAGAAAAAAGGGAAAAAAGCGCCCTGTGCACTGGGGGCTGTGGGATCGGCGCTGGGGCGGGCTGCCCGTGGCCGCGGCGCGGTGCGCAGGGTGGCACCGGCCGTCCCCGGGTGAGGATCCGGCCCTACGCCTTCCCATGAACAAAACCCGACATCAAAGGGCACGCGATAGGCAATGTGGAGCGCACATGGGAGGCTCGCAAGCCTTTTCTGTCAAAACGCGTTTCCTGGTGTTTTTCTGCCCCCCCCCCCCCCGCCCCGCCTCGTCAGCCCTCACCCCCCGGGACGCTCATGGGACCAGGCAGAAGCAGTGGGGATGTGCAGACCTATGGGATGGGCTGTGCCTGGTCACAGCTCCCAAAGGCAGCCCGGGGAGCCACTCTGTTCCTCTCTTCCTCCATGGGATGCAGTGACTGGATGCAAGTAAATAGCCATTGTCATCCAGGGGTGTTTTCAATTATCTTTTTGGGCCTCTGCAGACTTAACTCGTCTTCTGCCACTTTGCTGCGCAACCTGGGCACCAATCCAACATCCACTGTCAAGCTCAGCCTTTGCAATCTGTACCTCACCTGCTCCATGTCTACCCCACTGGCCAACTCATCGTGCAGCCAAATGCAGTGACCTCAGGTCCGACGCCATGATGGATTTTCCACTGCTCCCCCCATTTTGGCCCTCCTGCTTCGCCACTGCTTGTGACCCTCCCGTGATTTGCCAGGGTCTGGAGGCATGGTGAGATCTGAGGTGGGTCGTAGTGGGAAACTGAAGGGCATTTCAAGGCTCTGGGCTGTCCGGGAGTGGAAAGAAGGCAAGAAATGAAATTAAGACCATTCACCTCTGTGTGAGTATTCATGAAAACAGTTTCATAAGCATTTTAGGCAGTAAATTAAAGAAAGTTCCTATTTGGGATGGAACCAGGAGTTTGTAGTATATTCGAATGACAATTTGTTTCTATCATTTTTTAGATTTCTTTTCATTTGCTCACACTGTGATGTGTAGGGAGATTATAAACAGAGCAGGAGGTGTGTGTGCACCCATTTTTACACTGCAGTATACTACAGCAAATACTACATATTAATATGTGTGCATTCATTTCTCATTGCCACAATGAGTCTCGGGAAAAACTTACATTCAGAGGCGGTTCCAAGATGCTGTATTTAAGAGGAATTACTGCACTACTTCATACCGTCTACACCTAGAAAACTGCTATTACGTAACTGGGACACAAGTCCAGCTCACAAACATACCATCGCTGGGGATTAGGTGGAAATCTGGTGTTTAAATGCAAACTGTCTTTTTCATATCATCATGGCTTTACCAAGTAACCCCCCAGGCACCAGGGAAGTCTCTGAGATGCCTGAAGTTCTGCTCTGCACATGCACTGAAGCCTTTTGGTCTTGACAGGGCTAAGTGCGTATCTCACACCTAATCCCATCCGGATTCACAGACAAAGCATTCCTCCTCTGGAGGAGCCTGCTCTGACAGTGCACATGCAATACACGCTCACACAGGCGAGCTCTGCGCAAAACGCGGTGGCACTGCAGCATGGAAGGAAAATGCCAGCAGGGAGAGTGCAGGCAGCCCCATTTTGCACAGCAGCCTGCTAATCATGCACAACTTGAGTCCAGGAGTAGGTCTGCCTCCTTCATCTGCTTTAGAGAGTTAACTGCCACATCTCCTGTCACTGTGGCATGTAGCTTCTGGGATAGCAGGCAACCAAAGGGTGGGAGAATAAATAGTTCTACCCCATGTGTAGGAAATCAAGTGGGGAAGGCAGGAAACCAACATGACTGAGCAAGGCCCTGCTGGTCAAACTGAAGTGCAAGAAGGAGATGCACAGGCAGTGGAAGAAGGGACACATGGCCTGGGAAGAGTACAGGGATGCTGTCAGGGTGTGCAGGGATGGGATCAGGAAAGCCACAGCACGGATGGAACTGAGCTTGGCAAGGGATGCAAAGAATAACAGGAAAAGATGCTATAGGTGCATTGGTCAGAAAAGAAAGACCAAGGAGAG
This sequence comes from Cygnus olor, assembly GCF_009769625.2. NCBI lineage: Eukaryota > Metazoa > Chordata > Aves > Anseriformes > Anatidae > Cygnus > Cygnus olor. The sequence goes on from NC_049172.1 coordinate 25,092,464, forward strand.
TGCACCCCCTCTGGTAAACAAGAAGGGAGATCTAGAAGTCAAGGTATCGTTGACTCGAGGGTGGACAGAGGAATGAGACTGTGGAGGCACCTGTGATTGTGCAACCTGCATCTGGGTATATTTTCTAAAAGGATCAACTTTGTGTTTGAATCTGTGGCCACCACTACTTCACTCCACAGACATGGAGAAAGCTGAGATACTCTATGAGTTCTTTGCCTCGGGCTTCACTGCCACTCAGACTTCCCACACCTCTCCACTCCCTGAACCTCAAGGCAGGGTCTCGGGGAGCAAAGTTCCACCCACTGTAAGTGAAGAGCAGGTCTGAGGCCACCTGATGCAACTGAGCAACTACAAGTCTAGGGGGCTTGATGACATGAACCCCAGGGTCCTGAGGGAATTGGCTGATGGAGTCGCCAAGCCTCTCCCCATCATATTTGAAAAGTCCTGGCAGTCAGGTGAAGTTCCTGGTGACTGAAAAAAGGGAAATATCACTTCCATTTTTAAAAAGGGTAGAAAGGAGGACCCAGGGAACTACAGACCAGTGAGCCTTACCTCCAAGTCTGGAAAGATCGTGGAACAGATCCTCCTGGAAGCAATGTCAAGGCACATGCATGAGAAGAAGGTGATCTGAGATAGTCACCATGGTTTCACCAAGGGCAAATTGTGCCTGAGCAGTCTGGTGGCCTTCTATGACAGAGTGACTGCATTAGTTGACAAGGGAAAACCGACCGACGTCATCTACCTGGACTTCTTCAAGGCCTTTGACATTGTCCCACATGACATCCTGATCTCTAAATTGGAGAGATAAGGATTTGAAAGGTGGACTCTTTGGTGGATAAGGAATTGGCTAGAAGGCCACAGATGGAGAATTGTGGTCAATGGCTCTATGTGCAGGTGGAGGCTGGTGACATGTGGTGTCCCTCAGGCAGCCCATCCTGGGAACAGTGCTGTTTAATATCTTTATCAACAACACAGACAGTGGGATCGAGTACACCCTCAGCAAGTTTGCAGATGACACCAAGCTGAATGGTGCAGTTGATACAACAGAATGAGGGGATGCCATTCAAAGGGACCTGGACAAGCTGGAGAAGCGCGCTCATGTGAACCTACTGAGGTTCAACAAGTCCAAGTGCAAGATGCTGCACCTGGGCTGGGGCAGTCCCAGACAGGAGTGCAGACTGGGAGAAGAACTCACTGAGAGCAGCCCTGCAGAGAAGGACTTGGGGGTTCTGGTGGATGAAAGGCTCAACATGAGCCAGCAGTGTTGGCTTGCAGCCCAGAAGGCCAACTGTATCCTGGGCTGCATCTAATGAGGAGTGGCCAGCAGGTCAAGGGAGGGAACTGTCCCCCTCTGCTGTGCCCTTGTGAGGCCCCACCTGGAGTGCTGCATCCAGGTCTGGGGCCCCCAGTAGAGGAAGGATGTGGGGCTGCTAGAGCAAGTCCAGAGGAGGGCCACAAAGATGATCAGAGGGCTGGAGCACCTCTCCTATGAACAAAGACTGAGAGAGCTGGGGGTGTTCAGCCTGGAGAAGAGAAGGCGCCAGAGGGACCTCACTGAAACCTTTCAACACTTAAAGGGTCTTATAAAAAAATGGAGAGCAACTCTTTGCTCAATCAGATAATGACAGGATGAGGGGGAATGGTTTTAAACTAAAAGAGGGAAGATTTAGGTTAGATGTTAGGGGAAAATTCTTTACTCACAGGGTGGTGAGGCACTGGAACAGGTTGCCCAGAGAAGCTGTGGATGCCCCAATCTTGGCCAGGTCGGATGGGGCTTTGACCAGCCTGGTCTAGTGGGAGGTGTCCCTGCCCATGGCATGGATGGTCTTTAAGGTCCCTTCCAACCCAAACTATTCTGTGATTCTATGATATGATTCTTCAAATCTGCTCTACTCTGCATGGCACAACTAGAGGTTCTGTGCCTCCTGCCTTCCCCCTTCTTCTGTAACAATGTAGAAACATCTTCTACCCAGAGGTCAATACACCTTTACAGAGGAACAAAAACGAGCCCCCCAGAGCCTCTGGGAACATCTAATTAACCACCACACCATTGTTTTCTTTTTGCTAGAAAAAAAAAAAAAAAGAAAGAAAGAAAGAAAAAAGGAGTGTTTTTTTTTTCAGTTTCTGATAGAAAAGTTTTATTCTCCACCACCACAATGAAGGATAGCAGGATGCTGCTTAGGTGGATATCGCTGGCATGAGCACACTGCAGCTGGAGACCCAGGGGAGTGCATCTGTGTTGCTTATGTGGAAGAAGTCAAAGGCCAAAACCCTCACACCTCTAAGCTCCTGAGGCTATTGGCACTTCTGCTTGAATAAGGAATAGAGCATAGGGTCCAAAAAGTGCAATTTTAAAGCAGTCTGAGCCAAGTTTTCCTTCTGTACATGTCAGTACAGCCTGTCAAAGAAATTTATTCCAATAAATATTTTAAGAGTCCAGTGATGGTGCTGAAATGGAAATCTTAGCTCGTTATGCTTTCAGCTACGCTGGTGTTTCCTAGAATCTGCACAGATGATCAATAAGGGATGTTTTTTGAGGAGGTACAGTTTCTAGTAAAGAAAGGAAGAGGAAATGCAACAGTATAGTTCATGCGCCCAAGGCCTTAATCTCCCCCAATCCCACTCCCCATAAAATTAACCACACAATTTGTAATCATTCATAACAGTTGGAATTGTCTTGACTTTTAAAAGGCTTTTCTCATTAACCAACCCTTTTTTCCTTGTAAAGCATATTATTGATCTTAATATGCAGAAAATACCATAGCTAGCAACTCATAATGTCTGTGCCATTTTTGTTAAACAATGAGAATTGATGAGGTTTGGCAGGACATTAAAATATTTAACATTATAGCTTTGAGAAGGCTTTTATGTGTCTGTACTAATAGGAAAATCTTTTAACAGGAAAAATGTTTTTCTCTGCCTCTCTAAAATCTTCAGTGAGGGTTGATTCTGGTTGTATTAAACCCAACGGGAGGTTTCTTACTGACTTCAAAGCAAGCCAAGAGGAATTCCAGTTTGGAAAATCATTGCTAGACACAAATCTGAGCCTTTTTGTCACATGACCAGTGTCATTTAAGTTAGCATTTTGTTACACACCCCAACACTTGAGGAAGCATCTGGGGCTGGCATGTTTGTCTTTGCCCAGAGAAGCTCAGGTTGTGCAGCTCCTGCACCATCCCATCATTTGAAACATGTGAGATGGACCAGGTGCCGCCCCACGTGGACCTGCCAGCCTGTATTACACTCCTCAAGAGCCTGATTTTGAGACATATTTTTATTTATTTTAACTGTCCAGCTCTCTGTTCTTGCTATCCAAGAGATGACCAGCTTTGCAGGGTTCAGCCAGCCAGCTAATTTGCCACACCTCGGTCCATGGCTGCTGAAGGGCTTTGGTAGAGCCCCTGCAAAACAGTCATCATCACCCTTGGGGCTGTAAGGGCATCTCCAGGTGCTTCACCTTCCTGGCAACCCAGCCAGGTGCACACCAGCACTGAGTCTGTCAGCTGCAGTGTGTCTGTCCTCTGTCTGTGTGTCCTTGCATTCAAAATGCAGCGGCAGCTGGGCAGGAGGAAAAATCTTTAGGCTAGCTGGGTAGCTTTAAAGAAGGATGTTACAGACAGGAGACTGCGAAGTCCATGCTTATCCTTGTCTTTCAGTAATGAACTGACACTCGTGAAGGCATTCCAGTCCTCTGGGCACCTCGAACATAAAGGTCCTTTCCTCCACTCTTCTAAAGGCTCTACGCTCAGGAGCCCATTCAGGCCTCTCGGACATTTTGCAACTTAAAAAAAAAAAAAAGTTGGCACCAGTTCCCATACTCCATTTTATCCATGAACCTCACTCACAAATCTTCCAGAGGTGAGTAATTTAGTTATGAACATCACATTATTTGTGAAGGTCAGACTTCTGTCGTTTGAAATCTTCCCTTCACCCCCAGAAGGACAGCACCTCTTACAAATGCCAGCAGGAAAAGAACAAATGTAAGATTGGTAACCAGTAATCATATTTATTCCTGTACATAACAACCTCAAACGTTGGGATCTTTTAATAGCTTTTTCCATATTGGACTCTTTGTTTGGATGTGGTTTTCCTGATGTATCCTAGTAACATGTTTAGTTAATTTATATTGTGTGTATGTGTAGACAGATATACACACATCCATATGTATGCACACACATAGTCCTCATTAAGTAAGTGTTAAACCTCCCACAGCAGAACTGGGTTTGGGGGGCAGTCGGGCTGGAAACTCGCAGTTTGTTCCCTTTTACTGAGGGGTACCATGGGGATGGTTCTGGGGGGCACATGCAGCCCCCAGGGGGAACCCGGAACCCCACGTCTCAGTGCGAAGGTTGCTCTGACGTATGGACTCCGGGTGGGATGGAAATCCCCATTTAACGCTGGAGTGACTGCAGTGCCGTGCTCTCAAGCATTCTGGAGGGGGTGCGTTCGCAGCCCCCCTGCCTGACTGGCATGTGCAGAAGGCAGCGTGCTTGGCCAGCCCCCAGTAGCAGAGGGGCTGCTTGCTTGTAGTGTCAGCAAGTACACGGGTGGCTTGAGGACTCGATCCTTAGCTTGTTAGAGCATCTCGACTGTTGCAAGACAACCTCCAAACCCAGAAACACTTGGCAGATGATGAAAAGAGGAGTGATTCTCCATATTTCATAGCAAAACATAAGTATAACCTACTTATTTTGTTAGAAGATTCTCTCTTGAAGGTCTCAATACTGGACTGTGTGTGTCTCTATAAACAAAGAAGAGCTGGTTACAACATGCACTCTTGGAAAGCCCACGTACTCCTTATCCTCTTTTTATCCAGGCCCACAACTGGATTGCAGAGATGAGATGATGGAGAACGAGGAACCGGCTGTGAACATGCTGCTTCCCAGGCACTCCTGGCATGATCACTCTGTGCCTGTGGACAGTGTTTCTAGGCAGTAATAAAATGGTGTGGTACGTAAAGCTGGAAGCACCGAGTCCTGCACAGTCATATCTACTCAACAGCAAAGCTCCTATTTGCTCCGAGGAGAATTCTGCCTACGTAAGGACTTAAGAGCCAGGGCTAGGAGCAAAGAAAAGAGCATTCATAATTTTCTTCTTAGCTGGTTTAGAGAAAGCCAACTGCTTTCTACAGCCTTGCCAAAACTAAGAGGAGATGGTCTGAGGTTAAGAAACATGCGGGATGATTTTCATACCAAATGTGAAAAATGAGAAATTGCTTTAACATACAGTAACTTGCCATAAAAATGTGATCCGTGTTCCCTTCCAACTTTAAAAGGAGACTTTATAAACTCTACAGCCTTTGATTTGTTAAGGTAACTTTATACTTATTTTTTTAATTCACAGGTTTGTGAGAAAATATAATGGAACCCTTGATGTTTTTATGATCTTGATTATCACTTCATTGTATAAGTATTTGCTTAATGAAACATACAGTAAAACACTGTAAAACCTGCTGCAATGTATTCAATATCTTTTGGAATTAATAGAAAAATTACAAGATTGAAAAAAAGGCACTAATTTTTATTTTATTTTATAAAAAAGTTACTTGACTGCACAGTTCTTTGTTTTATTTTCTCATTTATTTTATATGTATTTGAAGAAAAGTGTTTGTTGCACTATCTAACACTAAAAACTGATGCTGTTATTCATATGTTAACGAGAAAAATAAACCTGTTTGCACTTTGATTTCTGTCATTCCTGTTGAGTGATTCTTCTGGAATAAACATAGCTCTAACACATGTAAACAACACAGGAAATTAATAACAAAATTCTTTGGATTTATTTCAGATGCCACATACTTTATGTAAATATATGTGGCTTTCAATTTCAAAGATTTTCCAGTAAGTAATAAACTTTGCTCATTAACCTCCTTTTAAACTAAACATTTATTACTTTGTAAGTGTTATTTCAACTAAATCAAGTGGATATGCTTGGTAAATTAATGCAACAGATCTGTTCAACCAGAGAAGTAGGATGGCTTCTTTTGAGTTGGGCAAACTGTGAGTTTCTATTTAAATATCAAGGGAGCAGGATGCAGTTTGATATGTTGATTTTTTTAATGTAAGAAAGGATGATTTTTTTTTAAATTATTTATTTAAATTAACCTACCTTTTCCTCATTAGCTCAGTGGCAGAAAATGGGAAAAATCCCCAAAGTCGAATAAAGTTGCATATATCTGCACTGTGAACCTTGTGCTAGTATTTCACAGAATTGGCTTAGTGGATTATTTTTCTTACCCAATGTGATCAGTCAACATTTTCCTGGCATGATGAGTGGGGTATCCTTTACTGAAACGGAGTCTTCTTTAGTTTATTGTTTTTACAATATAAAGACAAAAATGTTTTGCATTTTCTGTATGGAAAAAATGCATACTAAGAAGCATTCTGCTTTCATATTTATGATCATAGAGGTTTAATTGCTGAAAAGTTGTCAGCATTGGCCTCTGTGGTGACGCTTGGAAGTCCCAGTCCCCGGGGTGTGGAAGAAGCCCTGCCGTGCCATGAAGGTTTGGTCTGGGACAAAGCAGGACCTTGGAGCCCCTTCCTTACCCAAGAAACTAGGAGCAAACTGGGTTGACCAGGGTCCCGTGGGAGCCTGCCACTTCTGAACCCGAACTAGATGGAGGTGCTCAGGCAGTGTCAGCTCTTTTTCCACACAGGAGCCCAGAGGAGGCAGGTGGTGGCATGGCGTGGACATCTCCACTTTCGGGGGCTGCGAGCACGTGCAGGGGCTGCCGGCTCTGGGGCTGGTGGGAGTTATTTCCTTGCTCTGACCACGTCAGATATCAGCGCACAGCTGAGTATTCAACATGAGTACTAGGCTTCTGGATTTTATCTCTTAATGAGGCACAGGCTATCCTGAGGGGACAGTGAATCATCACATTTCTCAAGCACCAGATCGCAACCAGCAGCGCTCATTTCAGGGATTGTGTTGGCCGGGATTCTGCACGAGGCGACATTAGCTCTGATTACAGAAGTCAAGCACTAAAATCTATTAACTCAGCCATAAGAGTTTTCGGTTTCTTTTGTTATTATTTTGTTTGGTTCAATTGGATTTGCTTCAGACATGACTCATTTCCACTTCCTGCATCTCCACAATAGTTCCTGCAAAACCCTCAGCCATGGAGCATGGCTTGCACCCACTTCAAACGCAAAGCAGTCTCATTTCAATTTTTCATACTAAGGCTTCATCTAAATTAAACATGGCAGGCCAGAGGGTATGCAGTACACATCCTTGGTTCCCTTAGTAGACTGAAAAAAAAAAAAAAAAAAAAAGAGAACTCCAAAACAAGCAGAGAGAGAGAGAGAGAGAGGAGAGGGAGAGACGCAGAAAGAAAAAAAAATCCTCTGGATATATAAAGGAAGAAGTCAAATTCCAAAAGCTCACAGGAAGCCAAATTCTCCAGGCAAGAGAAAAGTGACATTATCCAAACCAAGCCTCAACACAGCATGGAAATGTGATGAAGAGTATGGCTGGTATTCTCAGCAAGGCTATAGACATGTATGTAAATACAATCAAATTGGGAACACATTATAGGGATTAAAGAGATCTGCGTAGCACTAGAAGAAAGAAGCAGCAGATGTAACTGTTAACAATAAAGGAAGGGATTTCTGGCCGAAGTTCAAGATTTTCTTGCACCCAAGCTCATTGTTGCAAATGAATCTGGACACCGTAAATAATTTGTAGTGACTTGTAGATCCAACAACTTTCTGTTGTTGTTCATGAGCTAGCTACCACTTACTAACATGCTGATTTTTATAAATGAGTTCCTTCAGCAAACACATAACACAGATGTATTTCAATCTAGGCAGTGTCACTGCTCTATTAAACTAAGCCACTACAGTGGCTGCGAGATGAGTGGTGACCAAAAAGTGTTGATGACCTAAGATGCCCCAAAACTTCTGAGCCTTGGGCGGCCAATGTCCAGCAACTGAGAGGCATGAAAACCCACGAGGCTGATCTTCAAGCTTCAAAGAGTCCCAGGCATCCTGTCTCACACCAGCCTCTCTCAGTGAAGGTGGAGAGGCACCATACAGGGAAGGGCGCCTTGGCGGAGCACTCTCTGGCCTGGGAGCTCCACCAGGATAGACCAACATTGATTTTAATTTCTTGGTGTCTGAGCCAAAGGTCTCTGGCCCACTTAGCAGCTGGTATTAAAGTCATTAAAATAGGGCAGTGTAATTAGAAAACCTTGCCAGGCCAAGACAGGCATTACAAAAGAGATAAATGTCATTTCAACTTTCATATATAGTTAAGAGCATCCTTAGCATACGAGAAGAGTGCTCAGCCAAAATCAACCTGGAATTAAGACTCAGCTTGACAAGCCTTTTCCTTTTACTAGTCACCTGAGAAATATCAACAACATTTTCCACATTTTGAATTTCATGTTCCTGTCTGTACATTGTGAAGACCAGAAGCCTGATGGCTTGGGGAAACACAATGAGAAATTTTATTCAGTATCCAACACGCTTCACCGGTCCCCACAACAAATGGATGACAACAAATTCTGATAACTTTAAATTAGTGAAAAACAGGGATGCCAATGCTGATGATGGTACTCTGTCTTGCTGCCTGTGATAAGGGAGTCTGTCTCTTGTGATGTTCAGTGATTCTGAAGGACAGAAAGAGCCACTGGGAGACAGAGGAAGAAATACCAAATGTCTTCTGTCCATACTTGTTTTTAAGGGAAATAAGCCTTATTAAGGGCAGCAGCAGACCTTCCAGACCTGGGGAAAAAAGGAACAGTGGAGAAACTGTTTGCATCAAATACAGAGGATCTATAAATAAATAAATGAGTGGGATATTTATCACTGAGTTAGTTGATTATCTCTCTCTCTCAAGCTGTATGAGCTAATTTTGCTGGCTGCACACAGCTTTTTGGCAAGGTTTTCAACCTTTTCCCTCTGAGATATCCACAGAAGATCCAGTTATATTAGCAACTGATATCACATTGACTGCTTAACTTAGTGTGAAACTTTATGGCTGTCATCAGGAAAAGTGGAGAAGTTATTTTTGCAGGTGATTTTATAAGAGCAACTGTGAGCTAGGATGGGTGAGAAAAATGAAGGTTTCACACCTGTGCTTGCACATGAGAAACAGGTGTGCTACTGAACCTCAGGCGAAGCAAGTGGAATTTCTCTGGTTCCCAGGAGGGTTTTCCATGCTGATGCCATATCCCATTCTGGGAGGTCACTGGCACCCTGAGCATTTGGTGCTGTCCCAGCCCTAAGAGACTGCTGCAGATCCCCAGCCATCTGCAAACTCCCTTGGCAGCCACTCCATCCTGCCTTGCTCGCTGCCAGCCACAGTGTCATCTCAGTCTGAGTCCATGCCACAGCCTGAGCTCTCCTCTTCGTCACCCTGGGAATGGCAGTAGATGAAACATCAATAAGGTATGACTATTTGTTCTATTTATTGCTCAAAAGAAAGTCCCACTTTGGCACACAGTACTTTATTTTTGTAAGATCCTGTTCTGTAGAACAACAAAAAAAGGGTAGATAAATGAATCCGTATTATATATAGATTTGCATTGCCCTTTTTAAGCCTTAAGGCCTACATTCAAGTGTTTCTAGTAATGATCCAGGATGCTAAACAATTTTTAATATCTTATTACAAAAGCTTTTCAGCTTGCTTTTAACAAAAGGAAAAGCTGGATTAACATATGAAGCCTGAAATATGCCAACTGTGAAAGAACATCACTCTTTTTTTTCTTTTTTTAATATCTGAAATGCTTCTGAATTCCCAACGTAGCTATTGGGATCCAAGGTTATGATCTAAGAGAAAAGATACGTTCATTTAATTAAAGTAGCCCTTTACATTTTTTTTTAAAGTTACTTTCAAAACATTCATATCACTGTTTATGAGCTTTGGGAGGACAAGGAGCTCTGGGGATTGCTAATGACATACAGATAGCCATATGGTCCTCTCACCTCCGCTGTTTTCCCTGGGACTGATCCTTCCCTGTCTGTGCCACACGCAAAGTAATAGCAACGTATGTCTCTTTTATGGAGCTTTGTAGCCTTTGGCAGCAAAGCATCAAATGGTTCTGTCACAGATGGGAGATGGAGGCACAGGAGATGAGCTGGTTTGACACCCACTGCAGATGGTGGCAAAGCTCATCCCAGAGCAGCGCCATCCAGAGTGACCTGTGCTAGGTGTGAAACATTATCACCTGATTTACTGCTGACTCCTTCACAAGCCCTTTGCTACTGCAGACGTAAAGAATGGGGAAACATCCATGGATTTCAGTGATTTTCACCTCACGGGAAGTTGGGCATATCATCAGCATGATTAAAACAGAGCAATAAGAATTTATCATGTGATTAGTATTTAATAAGAGATTGGTTTGGTTGCAGCCCAGCTTCAAACAAGTAAGTGCCTTCAAAGCAATGCTCCAGTCACTCTTTGGGGGCTGTGTGCTACAGTCCCAGCATGGAGCGCTCTCACCTGAGTTCAGTTTCACCTGCCATACTGGCAGAGCAAACAGCAGGCTGAATAAAAGAGCCAAAGCAACACGACAGCACAAAGAAATCCATACAAAGGGAACTCTGGCTTTCACCAGTCAAATGGTTGAAACAGTTTGATTTTCTTTTCTTCCTCAAAAGTTTAAACCATGCTGACCTCCCTCAGAGCCACAGCTGTACTCACGAGGTCTAGCTCCGTGCCTAATTACCAGAATGCTGTCTATGATGGAGCCTATTTTTAAATAACTTCCCTTCCATATTTGAAATCAAGAGAGAGTATGTGATGTAAAGAACTGTTTAGGTCCAAATAAAGTTTTAAACTATAAGAGAGGAAGGTAAAGAACAAGTAAAGGAAGAGAAGGATGGTCTAGCGGCCAAGATAAGGCTCATAAATTCCCTAGGCTTAAGGGCAGAGGAGTCATTGGAGAGTCAGCCCTGCACATATTGCAGGCCACCAAATTTCACCCCGTTAGGTCTCCAGTGACTCAGGCTGACTGCAGCATAGTGGGTATTGCAACAAAGGCTTGCATCGCTGATTTATTTCGTCACATCTTCAGTGAAATACTAACAAATGGTCATTGCAATGAAAGAAAAATTCAGCAGTTGGGGTGGAAATACAGTGAAAGTAAATCAATTTTTAAAAAGCTTGCCTTGAAACTGTCTTGGATAAGAAGCAAGGCAGGGTGATAGCTGGAGGATCAGTGGTTGTGTCTATATCATCTGTTGACTAGAAGCTTGGGCCAGCTTTGCTGGTGTCCCACGCGGGTCACCACTGGAGCTCTGGATCCTCACAGGGAACATGTCTTCCCTGCCAACACACGGAGACCTCACTTGCCCAGGATGCAGGACGGGTGCAAACACCACAGACCTCGTGGTCCAATGGGGGCTGAAGCGCTGCTTGGGCAGCTGGGCATGGCCCATGGGCACGGCAGCTGCCCATCCTCCTCACACCTGAATGGTTCCATGGCACTGGGAAGCTTGGGCAGGTGCTGTGGGGAGCATCACTCTTCCAAAAAGGCTGTTTGGGTAGCAGATAACCCTCTCCTCAACTGGCACCATTGCGACCTCTTTGCAGAGGAAAAGAGCATGGGACATACCAGATGGAGACAAATGGCAAGAGGAGACTGAAAATTAAGACACCTCTTGAGTGTAAGCATGCTTTCCTTCTCTCTACAGGCTCACTGTCTCCTTCCATGCTAAATAAAGCACCTGGTGCGAGCCTGGCGTGCAGATGGCCCTGCCGTGGTTCATGCAGCGCACAGCCCGCCAAATCTGGCACGCAGCTGTTTCGGTTTCTTTTTGCCAGGCTGCCAGCTCGAGATTGTTTTTACTTTTCTTTCCCCTTTTCTGCTCCCTCTGTACTCAGCCTTACCCTCCACGATGTAAATTGGAAGAGCAGATGTATAATCTGGGAAATTTTCCACATCCATCTTTTAAAGAGGAAGGTGGATAAGCTAACTCAGCTCTTTAAGTCCCCAGTTCGGAAAAGGCACTTTAAGCACATGCTTAAGTCCTGTTGATTTAGGAAAGGCAAAAAAGGCTGGTGATTTCATAGGTCTTAAACACATGCTTATGTGTCCTTCCTGAAGAGCAATATGCACCTGAACAGTGGCCCGATTATGCCAGTGCAGAAGGCACAAAAATGAGTGTTCACTACAAAATACACAAACCAAGAAGTGCCCCAGCTTAGCTCTTTAAAACAACCACAGTTTCATTGATTTTTAAGGTCAAAGAAATGTGCTTACCCTAGACTCTTTTAGTATCAGAGCAATCAAAATCCATAGCAAATATCTAAATCCTGGTTACTGAAATCTTTCAAGCTCTTCCTCTGCCAATAAACCTCTACAGCTGTTATCCCTTAATAAAAATATTGACAGAGTTTCCTTAGGGGGCACATTTGGATTTTAGCAAGGAGAAAAAGAAAACAGTGAAGGCTTCTACATGGAGGATGGCTTCCACCACATGTGGGGGTTAAATATTCTCCTCAGCTGCTGCAGCACCACAGAGAAATGTGCTGCAGCACAGGCAACTTTGCTGGTTGATCAGCTGTGCCTGGGAACACGCAGCGAACTGGAGAAAGCTGTTCCCTGTGAGAGCCCAGTGAGCTGCAGCGGTTTCACATCACACATGCTGGTTTTTGCCCTTTGTCTTCTCCTGCTCCCCGTCCCAGCACCACTCCGCAGGCTGCTCTGTATGCAGGTATTTTCTGGCACCCTGGTGGGAGGAAAAGGTGGGCAACCCACTCCAACCCAAGGAGCTGTTGGTGGCATTCCCATAGTCCTGTCACTGGCTGTCCCCTTTGGTCCCAGTGTCTGTTGCCAACTAAGCTCTGAGTCCCAGCCCCCCTGTAGCACAGTGTGAGCCCAGCATCTGCACCAGCTGCTTTAAATGAAACAGGCAGAAGTCTCTCCCAGGTGTTGCTGGCATCATCTCCCAAAATAGCTGATGAGCAAAGCAAACCAGTCAAACAGAGCTAACTATTGGAGCTAATGAGCAGTCATCACTGCTGTCTTCAACATCCCTTTTTGAGGAAAGAACGTGCTCTCTTGGGATGGATGACTTGTGGACTTCATGACCACTGAGCCACAGATCAACAAGCACCGGGGCACAAATATGGTGATTTGGCCTTTGTTGGCTTATCATTTCTGCCAAGAGGTTTCTGCAGAGGTCTCCATATGAATCCAGGCTTGCTTTGCCCTCTCTTTCAGGAAGAGCTGAAGAGATCAGATAGCCAAAAGGCTGAGGATCACCTCCGTGTTCCTGGTGCAGTTAGCTATCAACAGGCAAAAGTCACAGAAAGGAAGGAAGAAGAAACAGGGGTGGAGAAATTAATGAGGAGGCAGATTTGCCTTGCCTTTTCCCTTAATCATGGTTTGTGGCAGATTAGCAGAGATCAGCTTTCATTGCAGCTGCCTATGTTGTATTTGACCCTGTGGAGAAAGAATGAATTTGGTCCCCAAGCCTGGAAGTCAGGCACCCGAGCCCAGCTCTGATTTCTCTTAAATAATTTTAATTAAACAAGGGAAAAAAAAAAAGTGAACTGACAGTTATGAATAATGATGTGAAAATGGGCTATGAATACAATAAGAACTAATTAAACAGTGAGGGTAAGACCATGTTGATTTATTTCCTTTTTTTTTTTTTTTTTTTTTTTTTCGTAAGACTTTTAAATGAAATACATGTGCATTAGGCCTAAAGAGGGATTTAAATCTGCTGCACACACTTTCCTTCAGAGCACAACACATGACAGATGTTAGTCACATCACTTAGTGCACTACTGCCTTGGGTTCAGGCCCTAGTGAGCAGTGCAGCATAGGAACCCGTATTGGGAGGGCATAGAAAATGGTGCTGGAGAAGTACATTTTACCTTCTGCTATGGATGTACTTGAACAAGTGTACAAGGAACCTCTAGCACAGCAACCACCGTAACACCAAATCATTCCCAAATGCTAAGATGCTTCAGCTTGTTCTAATAAAAGTATCTGCATTACCCTAACATGTTACTACTGAAGATGTGCAAATAACAATAGCAATATATCGTACCACAGTGAAAATGAAATCACTGGCAAGGGACTATCCCACAGACCACCTGCAGATTATATATCACTTCATTTCAGAAAAGCCAGAGCAGGGAGAGAGGGGATTATTTTATTCCACAGAAAGTGATAGCATCAAGCTGTAAATGATACAGGCAATATTCATTGCTTGCTCCCAAAGAGGGAAGCAAGGGCCAGCTACAGAAAATGAGAAGGCTCTACTGAAGGACTTCCTGGCTGAACTCCTCCACAGGGTCCTTACTGCTGGTTCCCAGGCAAATGACAGGAAAAGCACTGGAAAAGTTGACCCGGGAGCTGACCAAGTAGCCTCTGCCTCCCCTTACCTGGCACTGCAGATCCCATCCTTTCGCTAGCACTCACACACTCCCACCCTAGTGGAAGTGGGTGGCTGAGCATCATCTAAATGTTACTGAAAACTGGCTGCCTGCCTCCCTGCTCAAGACTGACTCCAGACTCCCCAGGTTTTGCAGAACATCCCTCAAATTCCCTTGTCCCGCCTTTACTGCTCATCGCGGTCCTCTCCAGCAGAAAATGTCGCTGAGTTTGGGTCTGTTAACACCCAAGCAAGCCATATTTTTTCAATTGTCCTACAGAGCAGACCGTGAGATGTGTTTGCTGTGGAGATGGTTAAAGCTGCAACAGTAGAGCCGAGGATGGATCGCTCTGTGCATTCCTTGCTCCTTACACATTTCCCTACACAACCAGCGGGGAGAGGGGGCAGAGGTAGGTGGGCCTTTGGCTCAGGCTGCCACAACAGGTTTCCTGCTCCTATGGGTAGGAGGCCACATGTGGCTCCTGGGAAACCCCTTTTAAGCTGTGCCCTGCTCTCCTTCCCCACCCTTTGTTTAGGGGGACTGACATCCACGTAGGGTGACCAACATCCACCTACAAACCCTTGAAGGCCCTTTGAGAACCCATGTTCAGAGAGCTGAAAAACTCACTGAAGCAGTTTGGCCTATCTATACACACAAAAATGTCTTTTCTTCCTGAAAACAGAGAGGGGCTGCGTTTTCACGGAGCTCACTTGCACACAGAAAGTCTCCTTTATGAATCTATGCCCTGAAAAGTGCTCTTTTTGTGAATAAAGCCTCAACTGTCTGCTAGCAGCGCTAACACACTGACATCACTCTGCAAACATTTTCACGTAATACAGTCTCTGACAAGCTTTGTTTCCACTCGGCTCAAATTACTTGGAAAAATCACACTTTTCGCATTAAAAATCGTTTTGCTCTTTAAGCAGCTTCCAAGGCACTCCACCCCACCAGCTTGCACTTGGAGCTGGCTCGTCCCACTTGGCCAGGCCCAGCAGCCAAAAGAGGAAGGGTCCTCGGCCGAGGGCAGGTGGGAGCCGGACAGATGATCTCCGTCTCCACACACATTACACAGAGAGCACAATTGCTTAAGTACTTGCAGCTCTGGCAGCAGAGCTTACAAAGTTATGCACCCTGAAGAACAAGCAAATTTTTTTTTGGCAGCTTGCAAAGTAATGCAAGTAACTCCCAGCTTTCTACTCAGAGATTAAAAATTCAGGTGAAACTCTCACAGGGTTTATTTGCGTAAGTAAAAGCATCCCGAGCTTCCAAGCGATGTCCGGATTTGCTGATACACTCTGGATGCTTTTTTATTTTCCTGACAGCCACAGAACAGCTCACAGAGGCCGGCTGGTGACGCAAAAGAGTGGAGAGGAACTGGGTTTGCCTGCAGAAAAAGATGTCACATATCTAAGTGGACTGACAGCAGAGATTTGATACGTGCCTTGAAGATGAAGAGTGAAGGAATTGATAATTATTGTCACGTTAATTATCCTGGGGTGTGTCTTCAGAAGGTCTGTCTTTCATGGCTGTGGCTTGGACTTCAGTTTATACTCCAGGACAGAGCATTAAGAACAAATCAGCTTGATTGTATATATGTCTACTTGACAGCAGATGGAAATTCTTAGCTGGAAATTAAGACTGAATTTCCATTTTCACTAAGTCAGTGCAAATTTTGGGAAGGAAAAACATAACAAAAAAAAACCCTTAGGAATTAGTCAGTGTACATTATCTTTTCTATAGGAAAAATAAGTTGTTTTCAAGGCTGGACTATTTTTAATATGGGTAATGACCTTAGTGTCACTTCCTCTATGAAACTTGTACTGTAACACCTTTGTACTTGATTCACTTCCTGAATTACTGAATGAAGCTAAAGTGTTTTGTCAGTGAGAAGGCAAAGTTCAAACACTATCCACATGCAAACTTGTGGCTTTCAAAAAAGCTATGAATGTTGAACATTTGTTCTCACTAAGATGTATCATGTTTCTAGAAATAATGTGACACTATTATAATCTGAAAGGTTTTCTTATTTTTAACTACAAACAAACAAAAATACAATGCTTTTGTATTACTTCATCAGCTTTTCTTTAATTATTATTGGATTATTATTGGATAAAGGAGGCAATTTCATTATCCAGATTCTGCAGTTGGGGAAAATGCAAGGAGGGAAGTGGCCATGCACCAGACTAATGGCCAGGCAGGGAGAGCACCTATGGTTTTAGAGTCCCAGCACAGTGCTTCGACATAAACTGCTGCTCTGCAGAGCGTTTTTACAGGCTAGAGAACAACGTGAAAGGGGCTGAGATTCCTCATGCTGTCATTTTGTTGGAAATGAGAAAGAAATGTCAGTTCAATATGTATCTCTTCAAAAAAAAAAAAAAAAAGAAAAAGAAAAATGGCACTGTAGTACTGTGTTTCAAACTATTGAATTTTTTTTTCACTTTGTCTCCATTCCTTTCTGCACAGTATTTCTATATTGACCATCTAAATATCCTCCTGGGATTAGGCATGATCTTTTTTTGTTTATTTGTTTCCTTTCATGGTACCAATGTTTAACAGTGGGAACAATCACGTTCCCTTGACCAATAAATTTTTATTCCAAGGTAGCTTCATTAACTAATATACTAAGACTTGCTTAATTTCACTAAAAAGTGCCTATTAAGATTGAGAATCATCTACAATTCTTGCTGCATAATTACAAAACAGAGATTTAGTGTCTTGCTTGGCAAGAAAAACAGAAGTCATACAGAAGGGATGAACACTGGTACTGCATAGAAGCACAGGGGAAAGACCAGAAACATTCCTTATTCATTTACTATGAAAGATGAAGATATTGGTTTAAATTATTGGAGCTACACAGAGGCAGGCAGGTGGGATGGGGTGGAAAAGGGAGGTGGGAGATGGGAAGGGAGGAAGGTGGGAAGGGAGGAAAGAGAAGGAGGAAGGAAGGAAAAGAAAGGGAGGAAAGGAAGGAGGGAATAGCTAAAGGTTACCCCTTATGTCTGATCAAAGGACTGGCTTTCTAGGCACCATAGCAGAGATCTAAAGAGGCCTGAGGAATGTGCATTTGCTGTGGTGTTAAATGGCTTCCAGAACTGACCCTTGTCTAGCAGCTCCAAGCATGGGCAGAGCAGGTGTGCAGCTCGCTGTGTGCACCTGTGTGGTGAAAAGTCTATGTTTGAAGTGGAAAGGCAAAGGAAAAGAACTTGTGGGCTGTCTGGCTGTCTTACCCTTGACAGGCATTCAGTCTTGTGTTTTCAATCTATATCCAGCCTTGCATTGAATAATTACGTTACTTTATAGACAATTACAGATATTCACATGGAGCTTTGTCATCACCTGTTCAAGCTTAAACTCCCCCAGGACACCATGCCCCCCGTATTACCACAAGCATTTATGTTCAGCACAGCAAGCTAGGAAAAACTCACAGCATGGGGTCTATTCAAACACTTGCCTTACCACAGGCACCTGGGGTGGGACAACTCTCGCCTAATGGCAACTGCATGTGCTGCAGGCATATATATAAGGCAATCAGCCTGGGATCCTTCTAAGGTTACTGAACTTCGGGTGCAAATTCATGTGGTTCACTTTTTATGCCCGCCTTTGGTGAAATTAATCACTCCTTAAAAGTGGTTATTTCTTTCTCGTTTTGAAGGGACTCTAAAAGAGCAAGTCAGGCTTAGAAATTTGCATTATAGATGTTTATAGTTGAATCCCAGTCTTACCATAGGTACCAAAGGTTGTGCTGATAGTGTCCTTTCTTGACTAATTGGAGGAGATATTAGTGTTTTGAAGGACCTGGGTCCCTAAGCTTACCCTGATCATGCTTATCGTCCCCTGACAGCAGCAAGTTTGTCGCAGGCACGCTGCCAGGAGTGGTCACAGCAGCTTGCTTTTTCATAATGATGTCCCCAGTCAGAGCATTTACTTTTGAACTGGGGGACGCAGTGCCTGCCCCACCTGCAGCTTGAGAGGGTTGGTTCTCTTCTCACAAGGATATGCAAAGCACCAGGAACATGGGATGATACTTGCAGCTGAAACAGCCATTCTGCAGTTAAGGACATGTATCTCTTTCCTTTCCCCTCACTCCTATAGCACTTTACTTTTGTAAAGGAAACAGAAATCCTTTCTCAATAAAGATTCCCAGAAAGGTGTGCAGCATGATTTGGTCCCATATGAGCAGGATTTCCTGCCTGACATCTGAACATTGCTCAAGAATTATTTTGCCTAATTTTACTTCTAGCATGTAATGTGAAGCTTTCCAGTTGTTATTACTTACAAACAAGTATCATGATTAATTTGACAAATAGCTCCAGACATGAATACCTCTGCTGGAATCTTTATTTAAAGGCTACTTCATTTTGGACAAGTTGTTGTGTGAAGCAGAGGAGAAACAACCTCTTTGGCAACAATAGAAGAGAACTCTTAGTTCTCATTAAGGAACGAAATGGATTTCTTCTGTACCTGTGGTCTCAAACTCAGTCATGTACATGGATGAAATTTTGTTCCCAGAAAGATCAATGGGGATTTCAGCTGCCAATGTCAAAGGGCTGAGAATCTATCCAAGGTGCAAATTATATTTTCCAGGGGGAATCCTGAATTACCAGATTTCTCTTTGAACAGAGAATTTCCTGAAGAGAAATTCTCTTAATTTGCACTTAGCTATGTATATCCATAATGAATATGAGAGTTAGAAACTAGCAGTCTGGTCCCATGATACTGAATAAATTACTACCCACTGGATCATAAATCAAATGTTTGCATAATTTGGCTATTTACAAACCAAGCCTGCGTCCAGAAAATGCTCTTTCCCAATGCAGTCATTGTAGTTAAGCGAATACTTGGAAAGCACACAAGTTTTCATGTATTTATCAGTTTCTTTTAAAACAGCTGTTAGTATCTGTAGTAAAAAGGAAGATGCAAAATGTTCTTGGAACATATTCAAAATATGAAAATGATCATAGTAACAGTGGGAACAACATGAAACCTCACGGAGGGGATCCATTTTCCTTTCCATTGCCTTTCAGGACCCAGATGCCCATGAAAAACAGGAGGATATTTTGACAGTGCACAGCAGGAACAGCTTTTCCAGCCAAGGGATCACCATGTGAGCAACCAGCTCATCCCGTGGCTCACACCCAGCTCTGTCCCCATCTCCAAACACCATCCTGCCAGTCTGTGTCCCTTTCTGGAATGTAATGTGCACTGGCTCCCTCAGATGCTGCTTTAGCAGAGGGATTTACTGCTTTGCACTTATTTTTATAGGAAAAAGGCCACGATCAGGGGTTTGTTCCTACTGCCATCATATGCTATTCATACAGTATTATGTACTATTATATGCTACTCATATTCTTGACAGGCGCCGAGCCAGTGCCTACTCCAAAGCTTGTGCTGACCTGAGTGACAGAAGTTTTATCCTACTGAGATAAATGGCCAAAGGCCAGAGTCTGCCCGAAGTTGCAGCAGGACAACCCCCTAAGGTTGTGCAGCGTGTACCAGTGTTTCAGGAAATCCTGGCTGCAAAGTCCAAGCTTGGTGCTGGTTCAGCTGAACACTCTTACATCCCCAGGGTGCCCACTGTAACCCGAGCAGAGTGGGCACCCATGCCTAGCCCAGGTTTGGAGCTGGCAGCATTGCCACCCGTGTGAGTGGCAGCGTGAGGACCGAACCAGAGAGCCAGCTCGCTTGGAAGTTGTGCCCTTGGCCTCATTCAAAACAGACGTTTAGAACCATAATATTGTGCTTAGAAATACATTTGAGTTTCCGCAGTCATTTTTAGATGCAATAAACTAATGAAAGACAAGAAAGCTGGAATTGGCCACTGTTAGCATTTCCAAGATAAACATCTTAAAATACATTATGATCAAAATAAAGCAGACAGAGTTACTAGTGAGATTTTCAAGAGTAGGTGGCTTATTTTGAAGTTCCATTAATGTTTTCCATTTTGCTTTGGTGCCAGCCTGTAAAGCAAAAATATTCCAAGAGATAACATAAAGGTACATGCTCAAAGGAAGAATAAGCCAATTATTCATTTGTTGCAAGGCATTTGGCCACAATGAAGTAAGAAGGATGGAGCATGGAAAGTTGTTGACGTGTCCGGAAGATGGAGATTATTTTGTGGAACACAGTGTAAAGCTTAGCAATATCCATGAAAAAAAAAAAAAAAAAAAAAGATTGCTGGGTTGTGGGAGAAGGAAAGCAGCTACCCAGATAGAAGCCCCACAGGCACAGCAATGTCATCTTGTGAAACTGTCTGTGTTAACCAGTGTATAACCATGTTTTTGTACCCCAGACAGAAAATGTTTATTTCTCACACTCTTGCAACGTTCTTCCCCTTCCCTCAATAACAACCATAACACCTGCAGTAAAAGACCAATGCTTGCAGTTATATGATACTAGAGTGATACTAGAAGAAGAGAATATTCTTATATATATAATATATATTCTGTTCGCCTACAGGAAAATCAGCAAAAATAATTCCCAGATGAGCCTCAGAAATGACACTCCTCACACTAACACCAGTGATCCCTGTCAGCCTAACACAGGAGAGAAAAAGGAGCTGCAAAACTAAGGTTCAAAAAGAAACACATGGGCAAGTTAAAGGAGTCATATTGAAAAACATTTGGTATCACAAGGTTCTTGAGAAAATAGCAACTGGCAGTACTTGGATAATACTGTTAGTATTTGTAATTCTTGCATCTTAGCTACTTTTAATTTAAAGAACAAAGCATTAATCTGTTTATGCAGGAATTTAAATCCAGGATTTCTGGATTACCAACCTCTATTTTTATTAGCTTTCACAGAAAAATAAATAAATAAATAAATAAAAGGAAAGGAATGTCCAGGCTCTTGGAGTCTAACAAGGACAAAACATAAAATAAGATAGTTCAAATTTTGTTGAATGACTAAATCCTGTTTGTCATATTTATATACACATATAAATTCAATAAATTATATATATAAAATTTGTCCGTAGCTACGGACAAATTTTTTATAGCATCATTTAAGGAAGGAATTATATTCCTTAAATGTTTTTCTTATGCACATTTTTTTGATTGTTTTTAAAGGCCATGTTCAATAATTACACCAATCCAGCCTAAGTGTCTCCTTGAAAGCATACTCTACTTTTCTGGTTCACATGTATTGAACTCAAGTCTCAATAAAAGAACAAATAAGTTATCAAATTTGTCCACATTTGATTTTTTCTGTCCGTGTTTCAAATACCACTAATCTCCAAGAACATCTCAAGCACAATGACCTTCTAGCTGAAGATCTGTAGCTGAGCACCCATTCCAGTCTTCACTTGTGAAGCCCACCTCTGGTCCCTGCTGAGACATCACTTGGCTCTTGCTGTCCATGACAGATGTTAAAATGAACCTTCATTTTTCAGGTACTTATTAACATTAACACAGTGTCAATTAATAAAATTATTCTGTTAACACAACCTTTGACCCAATTAATTAGGCCCTAGCTCATCACCTGTGCCTCAGGATCCTGCAGTGGCAGCTCTGTGATCAAGCCCCCGTCCCTCAAATTTCTATCGCTTTGGGGTTGTAGTGCTGTAGCCTGGAGATGGCAGGTATCAGCTGATGTTTTACTGCTGTAGCCTTGCTGTGTGAGTCTGAGTCTTTTTACCAATCTTGGAAGGAGATCTACAGGGCTTGTTTTATAGGCATGTCGGAAAGGACTGCCATAGGAAAAGGAGCAGCAGGACTTTCAGAGGTTGTTCTGAAGCTGGCAAGGTGCGTGAAAAGGTCCAAACTTGGCATTTGAAAGTTAGAGTAACCCCTCTGCCCTCTCTTGCTATATGGTTCAGAATATGTTTGCACAGTCAATTTGATACTCAACACCTGCCAAATTGGCATCTGAATTCCTTGCCAAAAGAATTACTATAGCAATAATGATAAAATCATCGGTGAAAGCTCATTTCCAAGTGTGTTTTTCAGCACAGAACAGCTTATGACTTCCAATACATCTCTATAAATCCCAATACCTAGCTGAATTATTGCTGATTTACACAGCGTAACAGAGCAGAAGTGGGTCTGGATGCAGCCTGACAAGCAGCAGTCACAGCCTTTCGCTCCCAAACCACAGGCCTTTACCACTCAAGCTAAAGGAAAGTTTTCATTCATTGTGATTAATGCAGGACTAAATTAGACGATGCAAAGCTGAGAAGCTTCTAACCTGACCTTTCAAATATACCAGGGGGAGGGCTTTCCAAGGAGAGTCATTAAGTTTATTGCTAGTTACCATAATTCCATAGAAAGTTGGTGTCCTCTCACATACAT
Source organism: Cygnus olor (assembly GCF_009769625.2). Taxonomy (NCBI): domain Eukaryota; kingdom Metazoa; phylum Chordata; class Aves; order Anseriformes; family Anatidae; genus Cygnus; species Cygnus olor. The sequence continues at coordinate 25,115,083 of NC_049172.1, forward strand.
TTGCACAGAAAATGAAGAATTGTAAAAATGAGGTTGTGGAGGTATTTGTTGTAGAAGAAAAAATCCCACAGCATGTCAAGTTTCCTGCTTAAATAGAAGTGCTTTTTTTTTCTTTTTTTTTTTTTCCTCCTTTTTTTTTTAACAACAGTCAGTTTATATCTGTCTTGCATTTGAGTTTTGGCAACCAATGAACTATGTTTCAAATGAGCCTCAAATTTCCCTCCAGCAATCACCAATTCTTAGTGAACTTGAGTCTGAATTTCAGGCTCATTAAAAAAAAAGCTGAAACCAGGTGAATGAAGTTTTGCCTGGTTTTATGTTTCATTATAAATATTTTGCACACCTTTGCTCAGAAGTACTTGGTGAACCAGCCATTAGAGGATGACTGTTTCTAGTGGTTGAGGAAGTAACATTCTGCCCAGCATGGATTACAACTGCATTTTTTTCTCTCCTTCGTAATATTATTTAAAAAAAAAAAAAAAAAAAAAAAAAAAAGAATGCTAATAATCATTGCCAAAAATATAGCCTTTTCCTAGTTCTAATATCTGATGATATGGCCTTTCCTAAGCTGATACTTTGTCTACAGGTTTGCTCCATCACCTTTTAGATTGCACATGCAGTTGATAGGCAGTATTTGACCAGTGTATGGCATCTCTGGGTGGTCATGGCAGTGTCTCTGCAGTAATAACTGCATTTTCCAAATTCTCTCAAGGTCAGGATATTGCTATTTGCCTCTGGCGCCCTCAGCTCCTCTTAATGAAAATTTCCAGAAAACTGCTCTGGCACAAATCAGAATATTAACACCCTCCTGAGTCATGATGATTTGATTTTTCTCACTTTTGAACAAGAATTAACATTTTCGTTGTGCTGGTTTGCATTCAAATGACTTTTTTGTTTTTTTCTTTGAAAGACCAAAGAAGGAGATTTTTCAAAATATTTTAGGAGGTTAAGAGATGTTTTTCACTTAATTAATCCAATTAATTCAGATTGGTGAAAGGTGTTGAAATCAAAGCCAAAAATTTGATGAGCTTTGGAATCACGGTCAAAAGTAAGTCTCTCTTCAGTACTAGCAACACAGTCTTTCTCATTTGGTTAGAAGTAACTTAAAGCTGCACAATTTGGACCTGAGTTTCCAACGCACCAAAGGATATTCAGACCATATGACGGAAGAAACAAAGCCATCTGTGAAGAGTAAGGCTGTACCCTGCCTTGTTTATATGTGCATTCATGGAGTCCTCAATAAGACAGATGAAAAAAGGGTTTTTAAACCTTCTTATACCTGGCAATTTGCATTAGTGCCACTACAAAAGTGGAATATATCGTTGGCAAAGGGAATAACATTGACTTTTGCCTTGTAAGAGTGAAGGAGAGGACTAGGTCTTCTATGAATAATTTTCCTTACGAACAGTTTCCCCAGACGAAGATTTTTGGTAGGACTGGATTTTGCAGTGCTTTCTAGGTTGTGGTATAGCTATACCCAATACATACCATGGCCCAATCCACAGCATGGACAGTGCTACGGCTCCTGGGCTGGGAGGAAGGCAAAACTACCACAACACAGAGGCGGGGGAGCAGCACTGAACACGGTCCCCATTTTACTCCATGCACCAAGAACCACACCTTGCCACTCTGGTGCGCTCAGATGCCCCTGCCCTGGCATATTTACCCTGAATAGGTCTGAAGCAGTCCTAAAACATCCCAAACAAGTGCCCTACCTTCAAGTCAGATTAATTGTGTTAAGTTCCTCTCCTCATACTTAGTTCTCTCCCAGTGGGGCCAAGTGGCTTCCAAACCACTTGTTAATTGCTACTTAGTGTTTGGAGACAAAACCACTCTGCTTATGTATATATATAAAAGATACAATTATCCACAGTCTGTAGTAGTGTCAGATGGATACCTCCTGTGGTTCTGCAGGATGTTCCTAACACACTGTTATATCTTTCTCTTCTTTTTATGACATTCTATAAAACACAGTTAAAAGACTGAAATAACAAATTCACTCTACTTGTTTTTCCTTCCTACAATATAGAAAATTCAGTTCTAAGTAGGGCATTAATTTGGTTACAGCAAATTATCTGGGTTTATTACTGCCAGTGCAGTAACCGTGCTTCCCAGAAACTGCAGCCTTAATATTGTTCAGATTTAGAAGCGATTTCGGGATTTCTTTGCCAACTAGTTCCTGAGTCTGCAGTGCATTACTTTACTTATGAAGAGGAAGATGTCATCCATGGAGCATCTGCTCCATTGGCCTAATAATACGTTTGCTTAAAAATATTTTGTTCTATATTAGTCAAAAAGGTTTCATCAGTTAATGGAAGAAATGGATCTATAGTTGCAGTCTCTGTAAATTGACTGTGGTTCTGCCCATTGCACTCAGCATACACAGAGTAAAGTGATGTACAGAGGACACTTCCAACAATTCCCTCTGTACCTTAACATTAAAATAAAATCATGGAGGTCAATGGCAGTATAAAAATGCATTCATTACCAAATAAAGTGTTGAATAAAATATCTTATGCAATGACTGTCCAGTTAAATGTACAAAATCTAACAACAGAAACTCAATCTATCAAGGCAATTGTATCTTCTGTTATTTACATCAATATTTATTTCTCTCTTTAATGACTTAAGCAAAAGCTCATTTTGCTCTCCAAAGCAGGTTGCATGTCTCAAAAAAAAAAAAAAAAAAAAAAAAAAATTAAAAAGCCCTGCTATTGCAATGGATAAGTAGAAGTTAGAAAAACAGAGTAGACCAGATCTCTGATTTGTTCAACAGTAGAGGGGATGATGAATGAGACCAAGAGCTCCTATGGAAAAGTGGAGATAAAATCAGATGGCCCAAGTGATCTCTCCAGCATACTGCCCACCACTTAATGTGCAATCCAGCTGCCCTAGCACATGCCGCACATAGCCAGTGTCAGTATCTGAGCCTCCTTATCTTTTCTGCATTGAGGGCTGAGGTTGTATAAGACAAGAGGGCACTGTCTAACAGGTTCCTTTACTCAGACTGTTGGTACATCACTTCTCTGCTTTAATTCTCTGAGTGGTAGCACGCTAGCCTGGTTTATTTAAAGCAGAAGATCAAGGTGCTCCAGCTTCTGCACCTGGGCCTGAGCTCACTTGTACTGCTGTCTGGGGTAAGGCTTGATACCAGGAATGACTTCATAACCAGGTCACAGGTGGCATCAAGCCACTAACTCAGTAGGCAAAGAGAAAGAAGAGAACTCCAACTGATATTTCAATTTCATCAGCTATTGTCACTACTGATACTTGGGTAGAAAGTAAATCCATGCTTCACAGCTTTTGATAACAAGGTCACAGAAATTTCATGGCCAAATTTCATGACCTTCTGAAAGCAACTCACAGTCCATGTTTGTGCCTGCCCAGAGCACATGGAATTATGTGACAGTGATGATGAAAGAATTGAATCATCGTGAATAATGATGCTACACCTACTTTCTAAAGTTCCTGTGGCTCCTAAAGCTTCTGACGTGTTAAAGTTCCACAACTTTCTAGAGGATTAAGGCAAACTTGCCCTCAATTTAGTTTATAATTTCTGTCTTATATGCCATTTACCAAAGAAAAACATTTGAAACTTGTGGGTCTGATATTACTCTTTGGCTCAGGTTTGTCTGGCCGTTGTTCTTGATTTCCATGTCAGACTGCTGAAATCTGGTTTGAGGGGGAAGGGAAGAAAAGAGGAGACAAAGCACAGCAGAAAGCCTGACAGGCATAAATTTCGCTTTCCAGAATGTCTGCGCTTGCAATCAGCAGCCTAAAAAGTTCTGCTATGATCATCAAGAGATGATGCCTATCAATCAGTCTTTAAACACTGCCTGTTAGATTCTCTTGTTGAGGATGTAACTGAATCTACAATTCCCTGAAGGCTATTTTTATTCTGTTTTCAGCCAAAGGAGAAATAAGGGAGTTCTTTTGCTTTCCAATACATTAAGTGGTGTGGAGTCAAAGGGATTAGTATCAGGGCCTAGAAAGTTATATTTTAGAGCTATAGTAGAATCTATACTGCATTTTTTCATGGAATTGTTTAAGACATAAATCAAGTCACATGGTATTGATTGTAGAATATATTTGCAGATGTCACCCCTCCATATAAAGAGACTCGGATAAAAAAAAAAAAAAAAGTGTTTTATTATCTGGTGCTGTAGGTTTTTATACATTCAATAGGGTGTATCAAAATGCATTATATAATTCTCTGATTCAGATTTTTCCAGACGACAGGCGTTACTTTTATGATGCCCTGAATGGAATGACAGAGTAAATTGCACTGATTTATACTCCATTAGAAGCAGTGATATCACCGTCACAACTGCTGCTCTTTTCTCATTACACAACACACATACTCCCTTGCCTAGCAATGAATAAGTTGCAGAGTTCCCAAATATCAGCAACACAGGTCCATTCCCATCATGTGTCTTACTCGCTCACCCTGGGAACTTTTCCATTTTAGACCTTGGCCTACAGATCCTCTTGCGGATGGTTTCCATTCCTTGCCTTATCTGGGGTATACATGGTATCCCATTCTTCATTTTAGATGTACTGTTTGGAGACAAGCACCAAAACAATAAATCATGGGACTAGGTTATTTTAGGCCCCATTTCCGAATCAACATTGAGACTATTTCTGAAGACCTGCACAAGGAACTTATTGTGCGCATACACAAATAAATGACACAATTCAATGGTTTAATACTATCTGCCAAGTTAAACTACTGCAGAGCAGCTGTGTACATTTAAAATGATCCCTGGCACTTCTGAAGAGTTCATAAATCAGCAGTAACATACTTTCTTTCCAATTAAGAGAGTTTAAAGGAAAAAAAATCAGAAATTAATGTGTCTAGGACATAAATGACATCTCTACACACTTGTGAATGTGGATCTGAAAAAAAAAAGAAAAAAAAAAAAGGAAAGCAATGCTCTTTAAAATTATTAGCATTATATCATTTCACAATGCCCATTTTTGTAAGTGTTTCAGATATTGTTAAATGTATTGTTATATGCAGACTTGCTTGAAGCCAGCCAGTATTGTTAATCGAAATCTACTGAAGAACAGAGAGACACTCAACAACCAAAACACAAAAGTGCCTCACCCACCCTCAACCTATGGCTCTCTCCACTAGGAGTAATGAAATGCTACCATCCCACAGGGGCAAGAATGCAAATCACCTTTAGAGATCACGCTGAAAGCAATTGTTAAAATACTGATTATTGCATTAAAGAACCACGTGTGTTGTTACACCTTCTAAACTTTCTTGCCAATTCACAAGCATCAACAGCAACTGCCACGCTAACTGAACAACTCTGTGCCATCGACTCTTATGCTCTGCTATAGTAAAAAAAGGAGACATGCAAAGGAGATGAAAGGTGTCACTAGTTCTTTACTACAGTGACAGGTCCTCTACTGTTTGTGCATTTTTCTCCTTGTAATGGCTCACCTTCTCACCACGCATCAGCTTCCTGAACCATTTCACTATAGAGTTATTCTATTGCGATAGCTGTATCGTCATCCCAACCGTATCTGACAGTTATTTTTGTCCGCATGAAGGTATGTATAAAAATTTATATATCACTCTAGTTTAGATCTTACTGAGGGAAGCAGAAGGAATATGTGCACGAATAAAAACATTTAAAATAAATACAAAAAAACAGCAGCAAATTAAAAACCAACACTTGTGTGCATGACCAGCACCCACCTGACCCAGTCATCTCCCCTGGTTCTCTAGCAGGTTTCTGAAGTGTACTCCAGAAATCCCCATCTGATGCAACTCTGCTTCCTCCCTCCCTTCATTGGATGGTGTCCACAATCAGTCCATGGCACTAGCTCCTCAGGACACACAGCTTTTGCACGTGTACTATCTCAGAAACCTGTAGGTTGGAAGGGACCTCAGTCAGTTACCTAGAGCACCCTCCTACTCAAAGGAGGTTGTTAGAGCAGGTAGTCGAGACCTTGTCCAGTCAAATTTTCAGTATCTCTGAAGATGAGAATTGTACAGCTAACTGGACAATCCGTTCCAGGTCTGGTGACTCTCGTGGTGAAAAAAAATTTTTCATTACAATAACCTGGAGTTTCCTGTTTTCCAGCCTGTGTCTCTTGTCCTTCCACTGTGCACAACTGAGTAGGTGGCTCTGTCTTCTTTACACTTTCCCATTGTGTCAATCCGAGGAGAAGGCAGCAAACAAATGAATTCATTGCTATCATTAATTTACTCAAAAACTACCACTTCCATCTGAGCACTTCCTAACATCCAGAACTGGTTCTCTCCATGTTCCAGAGGAGGGATATCTCTTTCACTCTGTGCTCTGGCAGGATGGAGGACTAATGTATGCATAATTGCCAGAGTGTCTGGAGAATGCTTGAATCTGCTTCTTGTTAACTGGTCCGTCATTGCACATTTGAAACACAGAAGCTATGTTAAAACGTGTCCTCTTGTTTTAAGCTTAAAGTAATCCAGGCCATTTTTGTGGTAAACCAAGTGTGGAATGGATAAGATTGGAGGACTGGGAGACAAGTCTGGGTCATGCTGCTGCATCTTGACATAATGAGTTCTAACATCATTTAGGCTGTAACTCTTAAAGAAGTGCATAAAGTTTCAGCACTGGTATGATGTTAATTTAATTAGAAATAAAAGGCTGGCCTTTAATACAGATTTGTAAAATGTTTTGTAAAAATGCCAAATCACTTGATTCTTCCACGGATTTATTTCCCATGCCAGCTGTCTCTGGTGACAATGATCTGTTTGACAATCCAAACAAGGACACTTTAGGCCTGGAGAGCTCCAGAAACTAAACAAAGAAGAATTTCTAACTAACGGCATAACCCCTTTGGAAAGCCAACAGATGTTCTGGAGTGCTATAATGCCCTTTTGCAGGTACTTTGTGGCTTATGTTCATTCAACAATAAGATGACAGGTTACTGTTCTTCAGGTGAAAGCTGATTTGTATATACAACATGCAGGCAAACAGGTGTTATATGGACACACTTTCAGGGAGTTAGTCAGGGTAAATCACACCAGACAGCTGCAAATGGGGCTAATATGGCTATCACAGAATCACAAATTGTTTAAAGTTGGCAGGCACCTCTGGAAGACATCTGGTCTAATCCCCTGCTCAAGCAGTTTCCCAGAACCACATCCAGGCAGCTTTTGAAGACCTCCAAGGAGGGAGACTCCAAAGACACACCTTAACTATAGGCTATGACATGCTACCTAGGGCATGGAGGATGCACATTAAGGAGATGGTTTTCCATGACTAAAGCTCTCCCCCATTGCTGTTGTCTTTGCTAGCCTCTGCCGGAGCAGCCAAAGGATTTGTGTCTTCCACCAACTATGGGGGAAGCCCAGCTGTCACCTCACCTGAAAACCGATATGTAAAGAGTTGCCATCACCTTTGCTTGTTTTTCTTCTCGCAATAGCTGCTAACAGAAGAGAGCTTTTTTTTTCCAGGTGGGCCATCCTGTGACCACCAAACAAAGTGGTCAGAAGAGAAAACTAAGGTGGTCTGTCCATTCCTTGTTACAGAAAAGTAGGTAGCCTTAGTTGTACCAATAACGCAGAAATGCTGGAGAGTGTTAGGGCCAAGAAATGGGCTTAGACAACACATTCCCCATTGTTATATCAGCTGCTGCTCACCCAGAAAGTGGATATAATGCTCAGCACCTCCACTTGCACCACAACCATTTACTAGGCCAGGTCTGGGCATGCACTGAACTGCTTTGCTTTGACATGGCTAAACACAACTCTAACAATGTTCAATTTCTAACAATGACAATTTCTAAGCTAAATCTCACTGATACAAGGAGGCCAGGTCAGGAAAAAAAAGGCAAAGTAGAGTTTAAAATGGTACACTGCCGGTTAAGTCCCAAACAGTGAGTCTGCAACTCTTGCTTGGCCTAGCCCTGTGGGCATAAAGTCCTAGTGGTTCTTTGCTTGTTTTATTTGAACAATTGTCCATGGAAGAGCTCAGCTCACTCAAGGGAGAGCCATTTTCAATTCACTTATGCCCAGGAGTTTCACATTTACCCACCAGGAGAGTGCTTTTTGATGTCTTGGCTGGAAAAGACCCTTCTTGCAGGAGATGTCCCCCAAGCCACCTGTGAATGCCATGATGAGAGGGGTCTCCTCTCTATCCCCAGGGAGGGGACCAGGTTTAAGATACCCAGTACCATGTCCCCTGGGCATTTTTGGCAGCATGGGCTTCCCTCCTGGGGCAATCCATTTTTCCCCATGCCTTCTCTGGGAAGGCTACATCCTTGCTGAGAGCCTGGAGGCTCTTCCAGAGAGTCAGCACCTAAAAATCAACCAGCTAAGTCCTCTTCTGGCCCTAACGCTTAGGAATCAAATTCCCCTTGTGAACAAAGGAAAACCAGCTTAATGTGATGAAATGTTTTATACTTCCAGTAACTAAATTAGTAGGAAATTGAAGATTTTCCATTCTGGAAAGCTAAGGAATTGTTACTAGTAAACGCAAGTATGCTACAGAGTTTAAATTTCTGAGGAAGTCTGTGTTTATTTTAGGAAAGATAGTAGGCCTGATCTGTTTTCTAGATTTTCATGCCCCGATGAAGTAATATTTTGCAAATGTTGTTTATAGTTTCAGTCTTACAAAGCCATATTATATATATGTATGTATGTGTATATATATATATACATAATATATATATATCCCTAACTAGACAGTCTATAAGGAATCCAAATAGCATACAAAAAGTTAAAAATGTTTTTATAGAATATACATCTTACTTTGTCTGTAAATATCTGACAGAGATAAGAGATGTTTATGACCTACAAAATGTTCTTTACTGTCACATTCAGCAGGCTCAAAAGCCAAAGTTTCAGTTAAAGCATAAAGTATGTAAAGAATCCCACCTAAAACATAGTAAGATAAATATAATACTTTCAAGCAATCATCATTTGTCCAGTTTAAAAAACAACCAAACAAAACAAAACAAAACAAAACTACTTCATAGCTGTAGAGTACGTGGCTAGATGGAGGGAAAATTCCACCAAGTATTTTATCAGCTGGCTGCCATTCTCTGTATGTGAGCCAATAAAAATGGAGAATTTTATTGGGAAGCAATAATTTCCTCTATATCAACTCTTGCAAGCACTATTACATCAAATCCCAAGTGTGCTCACAGAAACAAAACACCCTTTAAATGTTTTCCCAAGATATGATGCAGCCATTCCGTCTATCATTTGGATCCCACTATTTTAACCAAATATGCTTACATTGTATTGTCAGAGGTTTGAGATGCAGACAACGTAGCTGTGCGAAAGGACTACAGGTTTGGTAAAGTTTTACTTTATTATTTTGTTGTTTTAATTTTGAGGGTCAAAATACTGGGCTATCTTGGCTGTGATGTAACGCAGCTCTAAGAGGTAATGGCAGAAAGACCGCAACTTTATTGAACAGCTCCGGTTACACAGGGAAGGGATGTGAAAAGCCTTTTCAACACAGGAAGCCATAGTCACTCCCTTGACCAGAGGCAACACTTTAAACCAAATTAAACAGAAGTCAGGTGACTGGGAGAGCACCTGCATATTCCCAAGACCGTTTGGCTATTGGTCTCTGGGACCTGACCATCTGAAATAAAATATAAGTCAAATAATTCTTTATGACCTTAGAAAGCATTAGAGCTGTCCCCCAACCATTTATACCTTTACTGCAAAGCTTTGCTGATATGCTAAATTCAAATAATCTCCCATTTTGTAGCTGACTGAGATGGGTAACAGGCCATCTCTTCAGCTTCAGCCTCAGCCTGGCTACAATAAATAAATTCATGCTTTGTTCATGTATTTTTTGTTCATACAAAACTTCAGAAACTGTGTGGCCACTCAAAGCCCTAAGGAGCCTTTAACAATATTTAAAAGTAATTGTTCTTTTGCCATCAGCATCAGTGTATGTTACTACCTCTTGCTCAGCTTGCTAGTCAGAACTGAAGGTAAGCAAAGAGATGGAAATCACCTAAGGCAGTGCCAAATGTTGAGTTATCCCGTTCAAACAGCCTCACCCACCTCTTGTTACTGCTCTAGCCACAGATCACTAAACTGCAGTCAGAACACAACCTAGGCCCTGGCTGGATGGTTACAGAGCTGGATGTCCGTGCTCAGCAGCTGAGGCAGGCAAAGGACATGCCGCATCCCCATAGGAAAGCCATAAGAAAGCACTGCTTCCAGCCCCAGCATTTGCACCTGCCCTGGGTAACCTTCCTCAGTCCAACCTTAGCATTCTTCTTTGAAAGCCTGTAGAGGTGAACACTTTTTTTTTTAATTCTTATTATTTTTTAATAAAAATTTGTGATGAAATATCCATCTCCAACAGGAAAAAAAAAAGTCTTTGCCTTTTGATCAAAAGATTTTAAACTGGATCACTTGCGCACCAATAAACGAACACTGATCACATTATTAGAAAGTTAGTTGACACCAATACCCACTGTAGTTTATTTAATGATCCTTTATTTTTGCACTTGATGTTTATCTCCTTCCACCAGTTATATATCTTCCTTTTTCTCCTCTTTTGGACTCAATGTACATTGTAACATTCATTAGCCAAAGCAAAGCTTTCTTCCATTTGTCTGCAACTGGCATTCCTGCATAACATAAAATGAAATAAATCATACAGCAGTCCCCAAACCATAATAGCAGCAGTGAACCTATAGTCGTCTCACTGACACTAGGGACAGAAGGATGGAGCCCTAGCACTGAACCACTGCTCTGTCTTCAGAGCAAATGTCCCCAGTCCATCCCAGAGGTGATTTCAACAACAGTGCCTTTGATTTAGCTTGGTTTGCTTTGAAGTGAATTTTTTTATTTTTTATTTTTTTTTTGTGGCAAAAAAAGAGAGGTCATGAGGAGCAAAGAAAGCCACAATGGGTTGTGTCTACACTGAATATTGCAGCCAACCATGGTGCTACTGGCAGCACAGAGCCAGCAGATGGAGTGGAGCGAGCTGCCAGCCCATTCTGGCTGAGAAGAAAGAGAGGGATAGGAGGGGATGCTTTGGATGCTGGGTTGGGTGCTGCTTTGTCTGTCCTTTGCTAAGCTGAGCCAGATTTAGAAACAAAGTGATCTGGAAAAAAAAGGACTGAAAGGGTTTTCTGTAGAAAAATGTTAAAATGAAAGACTCTGGATCTTCATTGTTTTCCTTCATGTCCTTGACCAAAACTGATACTGGGAATTTGACCTCAAGCCCCAGATATTTTCTGTCAACCCAAACCTGCATATCAGGCACGTGAGATACCTAAGATATGTCAGAGCAAGGCTGCTGACCATTTTTCCCACCAGAGTACTGGGACCTCTCATATGTCACTGAGAGCTTTGAGTATAACATTTTTTTTTTCGTTTTAAGCAATTTCCTTTAGTGTTCAGTGAATTACCCTGTGACACATTCAGCAACTTGTTTTCATATTGCTACACACAATTCTGCTAGATGAAATTTATGTAGCAAAGTGTATTCTCAGTTTTAATTAAGCTCTCTTGGCTGAGGAAAGACTGATATTTGCTAGTAAGATGGGGGGGAGGGTGCAAGCAAAAGGATTCCTCTTTTCTGTCTAGTATCTGAAAAAAATAATTAATAATATTTAATTTCATTAATGTCAGACTCATTCAGCCAGCCTTGTTCTGCTGAGTACCAGTTGCAGTCACAAAAATCTCAGGACTCTGATGCTTTGAAGTCAACAGAGTTGTGCACAGGCAGTACCATAAAAAGAAGAAATCAGTCAGAAAGAAATGTAAAGGCCATGTACACTATTTAATTGACATTACTTTGTAGATGCCTATGCAAGCAAAGTAATTAAAGACCAGGCAGTAGGGAGAACAGGAAGAAAACTGAGAAGCAGCAATTAATTAAAAATATTATGATGTTTCTCTCTGCAAATTCTGTAATTTTCATAAAACAACACAACCTAGAAGTACCATTTTGCACCTTCAGGATGCTAATCTGTGTTCGATACAGACACCTACCAAATACAGTATGTGTAGGAGATGAATAAAAAGACCATTGTTTTGGCTTCAGCATGATGGTGAACTTTGATGGCATCCTAGTAAAACACATAACATTTATTGCCATGATAAACTGCTCTTAAGGGAGTGATTTCCCTGCCCTCCCAGCTGGAGCTGTCGTGCTGCAATGACAGAGTGGGTAAGGAAGGGACGGAACAATAGCGAAGTCAAGGAGCTGGAGCCTGACCTTAACAGAGTGGGTGGTATTTGCTGCAGTCCAGAAAAGCAAATAACTCATTCAAAGGTGATAGATTTTACTGGGGAGTGGAAATAACAAAGCTGAGAAATAAAGTAGAGCAAGCATGGTATGAAAGCTTATTAAAGTAACCGAAGTGGGGACTTGTCAATAGATTCAGCTGTTAAGGAAAGAGAAAGCAAAAGATAGAAAAAGAAAGGAAAAAGCAAAATATAGGAGATAGGAGAGAGGGATGAGGAAAAAGGAAAAGAACAAAAAAGAAGTAGAAGAAAGAAGAAAGAAAAGAAGAGGAAGACAGAAGGAGAAAAAGAGAAAGAAAGAAAAAGAAAAAAAGAAAGGGTAAGAAGGAAAAAGAAAAATAAAAACAAAAAGAAAAAGAAAAAGAAAAAGAAAAAGAAAAATAAAAAGAAAAAGAAAAATAAAAAGAAAAAGAAAAAGAAATGAAAAAGCAAAAGAAAAAGGAAAAGGAAAAGGAAAAGGAAAAGGAAAAAAGAAAAAAGAAAAAAAAAGAAAAAGGAAAAGGAAAAGGAAAAGGAAAAGGAAAAGGAAAAAAGAAAAAAGAAGGAAAAGAAAAAGAAAAAGAAAAAGAAATGAAAAAGGAAAAGGAAAAGGAAAAGGAAAAGGAAAAGGAAAAGGAAAAAAGAAAAAAGAAAAAAAGGAAAAGGAAAAGGAAAAGGAAAAGGAAAAGGAAAAGGAAAAGGAAAAGGAAAAGGAAAAGGAAAAGGAAAAGGAAAAGGAAAAGGAAAAGGAAAAGGAAAAGGAAAAGGAAAAAAGAAAAAAGAAAAAAAGAAAAAGGAAAAAGAAAAAGAAAAGAAAAGAAAAGAAAAGAAAAGAAAAGAGAAAAGGAAAGGAAAGGAAAATGAAAAAAGAAAAAAGAAAAAAGGAAAAGGAAAAGGTAAAAAAGAAAAAAAGAAAAAGAAAAAGGAAAAAAAAGAAAAAGGTAAAAAAGAAAAGAAAAAAGGTAAAAAAGAAAAGAAAAAAGGAAAAAGAGAATAGAAAAAAGGAAAAGGGAAAAAGAAGAAAGAAGAAAAAAGAAAGAAAAATGAAAAAGAAAAAAAGAAAAAGGGAAAAAGAAAAAAGAAAAAAAAAGAAAAAAGAAAAAAAAGAAAAAGAAAAAGAAAAAGAAAAAGAAAAAGAAAAAGAAAAAGAAAAAGAAAAAGAAAAAGAAAAAGAAAAAGAAAAAGAAAAAGAAAAAAAAAAGAAAAAAGAAAGAAAGAAAGAGAAAGAAAGAAGAAAGAAAGAAGAAAGAAAGAAAAAAGAAAAAAGAAAAAAGAAAAAAGAAAAAAGAAAAAAGAAAAAAAAAGAAAAAAGAAAGAAAAAAGAAAAAAAAGAAAAAAGACAAAAAAGAAAAAAAGAAAAAAGAAAAAAAAAGAAAAAAGAAAGCAAAAAGAAAAAAGAAAGCCTCACAATTGTGAGGTGGTCTTGATTAAATGCATCACTCAGTAACATGTCCAAAACACACCAAGCCATGTCATGGAACACCCTGCCTGACAGCAAGAGTGTAATTGAGTAGTTGGTACAGGAAAAATTGTTTCTGTTTTCTTTGAGACTAAGGACTGCAGGGACCTACAGGCAACAGAAATGTCCTTCTTGGTCACTGTCTCAAGTGAAGAACGTGCGGGAGAAAATAGCAGTTTTCCAAAGCATATGGAGCATTGTTTTTAGTTGTTGTTGTTTTTGTCCAGGGCAATTACTTGTACATTTTAACTATTCTTGCTTTAATTTCCATAAAGCCTAAGAATGAGAAAGGCCAGAGGCCTCCTCAATGGTCTAAAAAATTAGGAGTTGCTTTGGTACCACTGACCTTAATCCAGTTGCACTTGCTGTGTGCAGACAAAACATGACACCGGCTGCAATGTGTGCATTTGGAACTTGAAACGGGTCGGTTTTCTAAAGCTGAAATAAATCAGTGTGATGACTGACTAAAAAGTGGTATTGTGTAAGGATATTTTATTTGCTCAGAAAAACACCACAGATAGGAGAAAGTACTCTGGCTGAAAGGAAACACGGAAGCTGCAACACACCATAAATATGCATCGAGAATGACAGAAAAGGAAAAAAAAAGTGTCAATGAATTAAAAGTACAAGTTTAAAAGTGTCATAGCTGAGAGTGTTCCAAAACACATGCAATAAAAGGTACTCTCTCTCTCAGTCTGAGGTATTTTTATGGCTGCTGTTCTTATTGCATTAAAGTGCTTCAAAATAGTAAGATAACCTTACAGTGTGCCTTTGAGAAACAGATGTCTCTTTTGCCTCCATGTTACAGAGGTGGAAAAGGTAAAGAAAAATTCATAGATGTCCCCAGTGCCAGAATGTGCGCTGATAGGGCAAGATGAATCTACATCTCTGGAAATTGCTGGAGAGAGTTTGAGTTGGTGGTCAGCCTCTCTCCAGTGCCCCTTTGAAAACTTAATAAAAAGGACTTTATCATTATTATTATTATTAATAATAGTCATAATAATTTATTAGTGTGTCACCAACTAGATTTGGGTCCTGCAGGGAAGGCAACGTGCAAAGCTCTTGCTGGAGACTACAGCCATCCCAAAGAGCAGCAGATAGCAAAGAGATGAAGAGGTTGATAAGTCAGGGTAAACCATATAACAAGATCTACTCAGTTCTCAGATGAAAAGGATCAGAAAGCAGTCAAAGACTTGCAAAGGCTACATAGGCTCCAGTTTTTGCATGCATTGGGAGACCTAAAGTGGGACGGGAGTGCAGAACATTAGAAGCAGCATTGCACACTTTGACTGGCAAACTGGCAATATAGCATCGTCTCCAGGCTGTTCTTTGCATGGGGCTATGGAAACCAGGAGCTGTGCTGTAGTGGTCATAAGATCAGATATTTCTAAACATGCTAAGGATCTTTTAATGCCTTTTTGTTCTAGGTGGAATGGTAGGACAGGAAAATTATTCTTAAAAGTACCTTAATAAATTACAAGTGAATAGGCAGCTCCATCACATAACAATGCTGAGCATTTTAGGGAGCACTGTTGAGGCCAAGGCAAGTGCACCTGAGAGGTGCTGCTCCCCAGGATGCCCAGGGGATCACTGCAAAGCTGCTTCTTGTACACCTTCCCTTTCCCGTCACCTGCCGGTTTTGGAAAGCACGCTGCTCAGAGCCGTGTCCTTTCCCTACAGGGCAATTACTCTGCAGATCAGCAGCAGGCTCCTTGTCTTCCACTCCAAAACTTAACATGGTATAAACAACTTCTTGTGCAGGAGGGGAAAAAAAAGAGATGATTACAGAAGCACAAAGATGTCAATGGGATGTTTAGCTCTTTGCACAGCCAAAGAGGAGACCGATTTCCAGCTGCAGCAAGGCAGCGTGTTCTTTGCATCTGCAAATTGCACTACTGCAGCTTGTGCTGCTGAGGCTGTACCAGAAGGCTGCTGCCTTGTGCAAAACGCAGACAGCCCCCAGCCACGGTGCTCCTGGCAGACCTCTTTCCCTGTACTTCCAGCCCCAAACGTCCTGCTGCATTTCGCAGTATGGCTCTGCAAGCCTCCTGCTCAAATTAGCACTTTTTCTGCTCAGCTCACTCACTTTGTTCTTCTTTTCTACTCTTTTTTTTTTTTTTAAACAGATATATTTACCAGAGTAGCTTTCATTAATGAATCCTTTACATCTTGTGACTCCTGCAGAGCTGATAATTTGCAAGACAAATACTCAACAGCCAAAGTGCCCCACAGAATACATTAAAACCAGCCCTCCCATTCCCAGCTTGCTCTGGGTATGGCCCAGATTTGGGCACATTGTCTGCCTCCAGCATCCCATCGCTTTAAGTCTGGGTCAGCAGAGCTGCCCAAGCACAAGCCCCTGGACTGGGAAGCCCTGGAGGAGACTTTTCCCAAAGGCACAGCCTGCAATAGCCCTGCTCCCTGGCTCAACCAGCAACTCAACTTGATGGGGAAGGTTGGGTACAGCGGGTTCATTTTTGTTTGGAGTGTGAAGGTACTGGGGCTGCTGAGCCGGGAGGGAGGTGTGGGAGTTGCTGGACGCATTTTTCTGAAAGTACCACTACACCGCTCTCAGTTTGCTTTTAATATCATTTGTGTGCACATGTTAAATATGTCCTTGCAACTGCCATGGCGAGACTGTGATAGAAGGTATGTATAAACGAAAATACCTAAAATAAGTAATTCTTCATAATTCAATATGACATCCTTCCTTTAATTTAAACCTAATCAGGGAATAAGAAACTAAAAACAGCTGTAAGCATTCACATTACATCTCTCCAGGGAAATGTACATAAAGTTAGGATTTGTTTTCACCCAATGGAAATTTTGCGATTTCACACAGCCACTCTTTTTGTTTAAGCTTCTTCTTTATTACATTTTCCATAACAGAATTTACAATCTCCACAAAATAAAAGCAATTCCACTGCATTTTCTTTGGGCAACTATCTTGCCCTACCTTCTCCCGCTCTAAACATGAAAAGATTAAACACAGAAGTGTTTCTAGTAATCTGGCTATCTCAGCCATAAATTCAACAGGCAGGAAAGACTCTTTTTTTTTTCTTTCTTTTTTTTTTTTTTTTTATCAGTAAAATATGCCTGGAAACTCTGCATGGCACAGCACAATGCGAACATTTCAGTTTTAACATTCATATGGTAAATAAGATTTCAGCAAACCACATCCAAAGGCCTTTTAAAACTCTCCACTCTGCCTGTATCAATTTATCTTGGACAATAACACTGAAAAAAAAAAATACATAGTGAGCTTAGAAGTGAGCACTCCCAACTATTAAAATTTTCCAGCAGGCATTCCCGTACAGGGCATGGGGGAATGCGGGACCCTGTGGCATGAAAGGACACGGCCCTGGGACCCCAACAAGACCTCACTATTAAAGCAGGGCAAGATGCAATGGAAACGCGAGACAAGCAGAAGCCTGTATCCTCTGCAGTCAATGGGAAGCAAATAATCCGATTACAGTGTAAGTCTCTTTGAAAACCAGCAGCTAATGAATGTTTTTAGAAAATGCTCTGACGCTGAATCTCACTCAAATAAAACACAAGGTATTTGTGAGCAGCGATGCCCTATGAATCCACAGTTAAATGCTAGGAATAACCTCTTAATCTGTACTTAATAATCTTCTGGCAGAGTGAAAGGCTGACCAAAGGCAAAATTTAATGACCAAGCTGGCAATTAGGGCTATTGGTAACAATTCATGTTTCTGCAAATGTGCTTTCCATAGTGGGAAGTGCAACTATTAAACTTCCAGGCATTTTTCACTACATTAAAAAAAAAAAAAAAAAGAGACACTACCAGCCATAAATACTGTGCAAGACCATATTTGATGTTAAATCCAGAAACAGTGGCAAAATCTTCCTGACAAAGATGATAGATGAAATTGGGACACTTGGCTACAGTCAGAGCCACAAGTGTTTTCTTCTTTACAGACAAGAGGAACTTAAGGAAAAAGCCCTGGGAATATTTCCTCACAACAAAAGGCTTTGAACTTGCCCTTGTAGAGGAAGAAGACAACACGCTATGGATGCATATGGACTCTTGAGAGTCCTTTGCCCTCAATGGCATTGACCAGGTTTATCAGCAGGTAGAAGCAGGCTTTGCCAACCTAATCCAGCAAAGTATGCAAGTAACTGCTTGATTTTCAGTGAGTGGTTTCAGTGGGACAATTCACAGCGCATAAAAGTACCGCTCCTGGGTCACTCTCCCCCAGTCCAGAGCCTGAGATCGCACCTTCTGACCTGCTCAGTGCCATCCCGTATTGCTCTCCCCCCCCGTCAGGGGTTTTGCAGCCAGTGACTTGCACAGGTGCGGTGTCAGGGCCAGCATCAAACAAGGCTGGGTATTTCCCTCCCCGTGGCCCTTCGGAGGATGCCAGCTGCAGCCGGATTGCACCAAGGCTTTTTGCTGCCGATGCTCTTGTTATTGTTGGAATTAAAGTGTTGACATGCTTCTTATGAGGAAAAAAATGTGCTTGTTCATTGGAGTATGAGAGGGAGAGGGAGCTGGAAAGAGGTTTTAGAAAGAAAACAAGAAAAAGATGACAGCCAAGAAAGGCCTGGTTTTACCCTGTTTTTAACAATTTGCCCAGCCAATATTACAGGTTTTAAACATGTGCATCATAAAAGTGGTGAATTATTTTCTGCAGTTTTGGAAACTCCATTTTTTTTCTGCAATTACAAATTTAATTTGGATAAAGAGAAAGAAGAGAAGAGAAAAGAGAAGAGGAGAGGAGAGGAGGGAAGGGAAGGGAAGGGAAGGGAAGGGAAGGGAAGGGAAGGGAAGGGAAGGGAAGGGAAGGGAAGGGAAGGGAAGGGAAGGGAAGGGAAGGGAAGGGAAGGGAAGGGAAGGGAAGGGAAGGGAAGGGAAGGGAAGGGAAGGGAAGGGAAGGGAAGGGAAGGGAAGGGAAGGGAAGGGAAGGGAAGGGAAGGGAAGGGAAGGGAAGGGAAGGGGGATATTTTACTAGACAATTAAATCTTATGTGTCTACAGGAGCAAATCTGAACTCGAGGCAAGAATTAGTACCCTACTAAAATGCATATTGTCATGTCATAAAGTTGTAGTCGGTAAGAATTGTACTTCTAGTAAGCAAAGACTAAAAAGCTTCAGCAAATACAGAGAGCACAAATGCATTTCATATATAGCGCATATGCTGAAAAATACTTCTGGCCTATCTCATCAAATTAAAAGCTTTTACCAGCCTATCTACTGTCCAGTTCTTGTTTTTGACAAAAATACACACATATATAGAGCCACATATAATTCTAAGATAACCATAATCCTGTGTACAATACACTAATATTTGTAAGACTTTTTAAACCACTGTTGGTAAACAGAGCTAGCTTTCCTTAACAATTCTAAAGTTCATGTACTCAATGTAGTTCAAATCAGGACAAGACAAATGAAATGTGGTTCAAAACCAAATACAGGTACATGCAATTCTTAAAAACTTATTTTATCTATTGTCCCGCTGTTCCCTCCTGTGTGGGGAATTGTTTTGTGTGTTTATGTTTGTTTGTGTTTTTTCTTTTTTTTTCCTTTCCTTTTTTTTTTTTTTTTTTTTTTTTTGGCCTGGAAACTGCCACAGAAAAGTCTGGCAGCTATAACCTTCAGCTAACTACTAGCAAATGCTAACATGCTGTAAAGTGGAACATTTATACAAGATCCATCTGGCGCATACAAGTAGGAATCCAAGATTTAAAGCCATTACACTGTGCATATGCATTTACACCTTCGCTGGAGTTGGCAAAAGAGTCGATTTTACCCCATGACTCCACTAGTAAAAGGAGGGGTGTGAAACGCGCGCTGACCTACACTTCCCTGACCAACTGCAGTTGTTATATACTGCACTTTGACATGTTACATCCCAGGCTTCATGCCAGGAGTAAATTAGTCCAGTCCTGACTCACCTATCAGAAATTAAATAGTACAAGAGTGAAACATGCCCATAAAGTATTAGAGTAGCTAAGCGTTTTCTTTTGATCAAGCTTTCAGCTTTAAAAGGGCAGTCCACCAGGGCTGGTAAAACAGGCACTGCTCCCATCAAAAGGATGTCTCAACTGGCTCTTTTTGCCATAACTGAGCAGTAAGGAGGGGCAAACAGCTTTGAGCTTTTTCGTTACCCCTTGTGTAGCGTAGGTTTGCTCAGCCATCTAACGCTTCAGTATTTTTCTGTGCGGTACATTCCTATCACCTCAGGCAGAGCAGACCTGGGAGCAGCAGCGATGTTTTTCTTTATCTGTGTATAGGAAAAAATGCAGAAAGTATGCACGAAGCAATGGCAATTGTTTCCATAATCATAAGAAAAAAATACTAAAAGTTGAAGGCAAAGGGTACATTTATACTGCCGCTGAAATTCACGGTGTAGCCGGGAAGCCGAAGCCGACGCCGACGATTAAGGCGTTCATTAATGCCCTCTGCTGTCTGCCTGGGCGAATTTCAGTGAACATCGCCTTCCTCTCCCCAGGAGAAGCGCCTCTTTGGAAAGCTGTTTAGGATAACAGAGCTTTCATTCCTTCCTGGGGCATTTCCCCACCCTCCGGGACCGGCCAGGCCGTGGCTCCATAACCGCTGGCCGCAGGCCACAACCCCCGGCCCGGTGCCGTCCCCGGGCGGCCGCAGGCCTGCTAGGGCCGAGCCGTTCAACGCCAGGTGGCACCAAACAACAAGGCTCGGCAGGGCTGAGGCTTGGGCTTTTGGGAACACGGTGGTGTAGGGCTGGCCCTCTGGGGGTCAGCAGTCTCCTGCCCGAAGCGGGGTTAAAGTTGTGCCCGGTGGTTCGGGGTCTTGTACAGGGAAGTTTTGGAGATGCTCCGAGGGGGAGAGCCCAGAGCACCCCTGGGCAATGCGCTCCTGTCCTCAGCCACCCTCAAAATGAACTTTCCTTGTATGCAGGTTCCGTTTTTGCAACTTTCCAGCCACATTTTGCCACACGCACCCGAGCCGGGCCCCCCCTCCTTGAAGGGGTCCCCCAACGCTCCCTCCCCATGCTGAGGAAGCCCAGCCTTTCCTCACACATCACCCGCCCCGCTCCCCAACCACCCTGCTCCACACTGGGCTCTCTCCAGTTTGCTGCCTCCCCTACAGACTGCAGAGCCCAAGTCTGGGTGTAGCCCCACCATACGCAGCCTCATGAGCACTGGGAGGGGAAATCAGCCCTTCTCCAAGCCATTGGACATGTGCTCCTGCTCCCACCACCCAGTAGGTGCTGGGCCTTCACCAGCACCCCACTGGTCTGCCAGCACCCATGCCCTCTCTGCTAAGCTGCCCAGGTCTGGTCCATCACCAGCCTCATTCAGGGCACGGCTCTTCTCCATCCTCATCTCAGGGCTATATGCATTTCCTTATTAAACCTCTTGAGGTTGCTGCTGCCCTGTCCCTAATAATTGGATTAGGACAAAACCAAACAAATAGGGCAAATGCAGCACACTGTTACCTGTTGGGCAGCCTTATATCTCTCAACAGACCACAGTGAAGTTACTTCAAATTTTCATTGATATAACCAGTGTGGTTACTCTGATTTGACCTTCAAGTGCGTGTGTAAGAAAAGCACACCTGAAGACCACCATCTAAGTGGTTGAAAAGCTGCAGTGCTGCTGTAGGTGAATTTCCAAAGTGAATTTCCCAGGGAAAGGGAATCTTGATTACACAAAGTTAATGTACCTATTTGTATAATTGTCTTTTACCTGCCACAGATGTTCAGTCGGATGCCAACTATTTAATTTCTTTTCCTCTGCGGGAAGCAAAGAGGAGTGATCAGATTTTATATACTCACACCTTGCCGACATAAAAATATTGTTCCTACTCTCACATGCAGAAGCTGAACCCTGTAGCTTCCTCAGGTTTTGCCTGTAAAATATATTATAAAATTTTATTACAAACTGTCCACCAGATGGAGCAGGAACATCCCAGCCAGAGGGAAAGTTGTTGGCCATGGAGGGGAGAAGTGATCAGTCCATCCGGCAGTGGCAGCTGTGAACAGAGCAAAATTGCTCTGATGTTCTTCGCAGCAGCACACAGGGAGGCAGGATTAAGTATTACTTACAAAAACATGTATATTCATGTGATATACACATGCTCTACAAACATTACATCAGCAAAATAACTGCATGGGCAGGTTCACAAATATAACAATGGAATTTCTCCAGGTGATGGCAGGTTTGGGGTAGGATTAGTGTAGTCAGAACTAGCAAAACAACAGTGCAAAGCCACAGACACACCCCACCTTTTTGATCAACCAGGAGAGTTATGTACATGTCAGCCTTTAACTAATAAAAATAATTTAAAAAGAGAAATCATTTTGAAAAAAAAATAAAATGAAAAAATCTAACACTCTGTTTAAGAAACATCATTAAGGAAAGGCAGTTCTGCAGTTTAATATTTACCACTGCGTTTTGCTGCTGAAGTTGTCCAAAGGTGACATGAACTTCACTGCTTGCTGATACAGTAACAAGGTAGGTTTCCTATGCAATATGTTTCCTGCAGTGTCTCCTATTTGATTTCCAGTGTATGCACTTGGGGTGCAACTCGAATCACATGCCAGCCTGGGAGACCGTGCCTGTCGGATTCTCTGTACGCTCAACTTCTTTGGACCGTCAGCCAGGCTGTGAACCTTCTAAAATTTTTCCTATCACAGTGAGCAATCAGGCAGTTATCTTGAATTTCCCATTCCTCATTGTCCAAACTAGCGTCCTCCCTGCAGTCAGTAGCATGAGGGGTGTCCTCTCTCCACTTCTGCATCGCTGATACTTCCTTCCTGTAAGTAGATGTTTGGGAAGGCTGGAAGGGGTGACAAAATTTTGCAGACTTCTGCGTGTCAGGATCACTGTTTAGGGTGATGGTGGGTATAAGGAGCTGAATACCAGCTTCAGTAAATTGTAACTTTCAGTTTTTCTTCTGTGGCGGTTGTGTCGTCCTCCTCTGACTGGTAATATCTAAAGCAAGTCATGGTTAGGTAATACTTTTAATTTTCACACACAAAAAAAAAATAAAAATAAAAGTTTAAAGGTTACTTTTAAAATAATTTTCTTAAGAATCTCCTTTTTATTTGCTCCAAAAAAGACGAATTTAAATCAACAAGTGCTTCTTACGTGAGTAAAAATCTGCAAGATAGGGACCCAGTTCAATTATACGGGGAACTGGGAAGCAGATGCCTCCAATGAAAGGTCAAGGGCTTATTCCCACAAAGCATTTCTCATTCAAGCAAGTCACATAAAACACTCTTCGCAGAGAGTTACTCACATGAACGAGGTGACACGACCAAGTTCTTGTGTGCTCTGTAACCACTGATACTCTCAAGTTATAGGAAAACTCCTATCACAATGATAGTGTTTGTCTGCTAGGATTAAAGTTGTTTTAAAAAATACTTTATATATGTAGAATTTTGTCATAACTTCTCATTTTTCTTTTTAACCTAAAACCCTACTTTTCAAAAGACACGATTGCTTAGGGATGCATTGTTTAATGTATGCATTAAACTAACAGACTGGACACCTAGAAAATCCATGCTTTTGTGCACCATTACATCAGTGGAATTTAAACAGCAAATTTCAGTGGTAATGGGCCAGAATTAAAAAAGGGCTTAACTTCTTTAATTTAAAACTGAAATCCAAATCTCTCCTTATCTGAAGCCCTCAAAATGCTTCAGTTTTCATCACTGAAGCTTCCCAGGCACCCAAAAGTGGAAGATCAGCAGTGCCTGCATAGGGGCAGCCAAATGTCTAATTCCCTTTGGGACTATGGGAAACATCCCGCCAAATGCTCACCCCATGGGCCCAGTCTGGTCAGTGCCCTCCATAGAGCCAACAAAGCACAGGCAGTGGCAGTGCCACATTTCATGCAATATATCATCTGTGATAACTGCAAAGATCAACCTGGGTGAAATTAATCATGCTTCAGTTTAACCATCAAGGACTGGCAAGTCCAATCTGTAATCGCCAGCTCATTTTACCTGTAATGGAGACAATTTATTCTCTCCTCTTTTCCTTCCATGAACATAAAAGTAATTACACAAAATAAAACAGCTGCCAATTATTCTAAATAAACTATAGCCTACTACTTAGAGCACTGTCTTAAATTGCAGAGAGAAGGAATTACCTCCCTTATCTTGGTAAAGCTGACTGACTACCCAACTACTGCATGGTTCCCTTCCTCCCTCAGAAAAGATAAGAGCAGATTCCTGCTTTGTTTCCAAGGGAGAGAATTTAGGCATCTGCCTCCCAGAAAAATGTGGGGCTATGAGGGCTTTTAAAACCCTCAGACTGTTTAACCCATAGGATCACATGTGACTGGTACAGCCACGGACTTTAGGAAATTTTCCTTAATCATACAGTCCTTCTCCGCTAATTTTCTTTCTCTACCATCTCGTACAGGAGAGCCTTCTCCATCCAGCTGGCAACAACACTGCCTTTTATTGGTCAATCTTTCTGCACAGGAAATTTGTGTTAAAAATCTTATTCGTTTGGGAAAGTCATCAAGGAAAGAAGCGCCTCACTGTTCCTTTATTCCCCTCCCAAACACATCTTGCATACTTTTAATGATGATAATAGTCCAAGGGGAGATTTTCCTGGAATCTGGTGCTGGGAACCTTTATCTTCCTCCTCCATTAGCCACCCAGAACAAGACCAAGCCTCGGGGTTTAAATTTGAAAAGTACTCCCAGGCACCAAACAGCCAGTGCCAAAACAACCTGTGAATGACATGTACCCTCTTCAAGGCACAAACTGGGAAAATAAAAGCCTAAAACAATATGTGATGCCTACAAAAGTGACCTTTTTTTTTTTAATAAGAAAAATTGTTACCTACCTAGTAATTAAATTTGACCAATCAGGGATATATTGTGGTCATCACATGACATATTTATTTCACTTCTCATTCCACCTTCAGGAAGCTGCTATCGTGTGTTGTCAACAGCACTCATAGTTTTGTAACCTGAATGCTTTCTTTTTAGGTGGATGCCTGAGCTTTATGTGTGATATGACACGGTGATAGAAATGGAAGAGAAAAGAAAAAAGAAAAAGGAGCAAGTCAGCTACACTTAGGTTTATTTTTCACATTAAATTAGGCTCGTCATCAAGTAATATTAGAGCAGGAATGAATCCTTAGCCCAAAGAACTTACCGAGCCGTTAATTATGTAAGCTGTACGATGGAGAAGGCAAGCAAAGAAAATGGCATTACAGTAAACACTGCAGGAGTATTCAAAACAACAGAATCTTCACACTTTTCAGCAAATCCAACTTTAGAGTATACAATTAACAATGAATTGCATTCCTATTGGATAACTAAAAGCCCTCGAAACTTGGCAGAATGAGGACTAGGATTTAAGTAAGCCTTCCTATGTTTATTCAGTTGGTGAGAAAGCAAACCCATGATATTTAATGCAAACAGCTTTCAAGCATGAACTCTTCGTGATGAATTTGTAAATGGTGAATACTCACCATCTAGAAGTCAATGCGCTGCTTTGCGTGCCATTTACTTTCAAGCACAGATTTGTCAAATTGAACAAATCCTTCCAGTGACAGTGCTCAGGCAGCTTATCATGTTCCAGGGTGTAATAACGGTGG
Source organism: Cygnus olor (assembly GCF_009769625.2). Classification (NCBI taxonomy): domain Eukaryota; kingdom Metazoa; phylum Chordata; class Aves; order Anseriformes; family Anatidae; genus Cygnus; species Cygnus olor. Next base: position 25,140,323 of record NC_049172.1, read on the forward strand.
CTGAACTGTGCATGCTAATACACTGGTATTGACAAAAGGAAGCTGGGAAAATTGACTCAGAATTAATGAAGCAGTTCAACAGCAAGGAACAGTATTGGCAAGAGGAGTTAAACACAATTACAACTTAAATAATGATGATTATTTGAGTTGTGAATCCCAGGGAGACAATCCCATTATAGAACAACAGAACAGAGAGAAGCAGGTAGGAAGCAGGAATGTGGTTAACCTTTTGGACTGGTTAACCAGCTCTTTCCTTAAAGAGCATGCCCCAAGAAACATGAAAGTTCTTGCAGTTATCTGCTGGAATTTTGTCATCACCCTACCAGACAGAAAAGTTTGTCTGCAATTGCTTCTGAACTACTTAAAAAAAAAAAAAAGAAAAAAAAAAAAGAAAAGAAACCATAAACCAAAACCCCACAAAATATTAATCATTTAGTGAGAACTCTGCTGCAAATATATGTCATACGGGCAATTAAACTTTTATGCTGTGATATATAAACAAAAGACCAGATGGAAGGGTTTCTGCAGTTTATTCCCATAGAGCTGAGTATCTTGCAAATATGGTGATGAATTTTTTTTAAGGAGAAATACAGGTCCTGATTAATGTGGTGGTGACAGGCTTAGGACAATGTATAGAAAATATTAAATTTTATATAAACATTTACGTAAACATATAAAAATAATTTGACCTGGGAATGCTGTGTATTTTCCATGTGTTGGGTATATCTTAAGCTTAATGTGTGCCAAGGCTGCTGAAGACAGCAGTAAATTGCTTCATAGTTTTCGCTTTATGCAAAATTGTCCTTTTTCTTGGGCTACTTACTGTCAAAACACATTGAACTCTACTAGATCCAAACTGAAGAGCTGCATAATGTTTACCTAACACTCAACTGTCAGCTCTTACTAATACAATCAAGGGTCTGTGCAAAGATTATAAAGTAATAATTCAGTTCTGGTTACTGTGAGCGTGAAGCTTTTAGTCTCAGTTAAAGCAGCAGCGGTCTGGAAAGACTTGTTGGCTATTCTTTGGATGAATTTCTCGGTCATTCCAGTGAGCCAGGGAAGATTTGATAGGCTCTCAAAAAGGTGAGGACCCCCATATGCATATGTACATATACATTACACAGTATATTTTACAAGATATGTATATCCTTAGCAAGTCTTGGAAATCAGAGATACACAGCAAGAACTGACCTATTCTGTTTAATTTTAAAGGTAAAAACTCTGGAAACTGTTTACTGCAATGGCAGTAAACATGCAACAGTGCAGTGGTTACCTAAGTTTCTTCGAAGGAATGGCTGAAACAGCTCCTCAAGGAAAGCAGCACTCTTTATTGACATAAGGGTCACCAAAAGGCATTAATATATGTTTCTGGTTTCATGTTTTTTCAGATGAACTGGAAACTACAGACTTTGAGAAAATGAACTAGCATCAGAAAATTAACTCTTTTGATCAGAGTGACCTGCTAGAGCAATGTGAAAGGTACTTATTCTAAATTGTGCATAAGAATATTTATTGTTCCTGCTCAGCTTCTATTCAGCAATGAAGATTGATAAGCTGGATTTCATATTTCCACAAACAACATTCCTTTGTGGATTTTCCTGGGTTACAATGATAGTAAACTACAACAGTAAACAGTTGTCTTTTGTAGTTAAAGCTGATTAAAAATGAGCTGCACTGACATATGTTACAGATGAGACCAAATTATTTGTCTCTGGTAAGTGTCTGGTATAATATTCTTCAAAAAAAGGTTTCAGCTATGATTTGTAGTTTTGCTACCCCAAAGTCTAGGGAGTAGTCCTTCTACATGTCAGTTATATGACTACGATCTATAGCCTGTATGCATAAGACACTGATGTTTTGACTTCAAATATAATTCAGGACTCAAAAATTATTTTAGTAAAATTCCTCTTTATTTCCAACAGTAAAGAAGCTCAGACAACATTTTGCTCAGGGCCCCAACATACAGGACAGCCCTTTCAGCAGGGAAGCATGCTGTTTTGCTTTACACATAGAAGTCTCCAAGTGGAAATGTGGAGATGTTCCCCTCTCCATCTCCCGTCATCTGATAAAATTATGTCTGCCCTTAGAGGCAAGGACCTGTCATGATAAAATGCTTTTCAGAGGGGTCTCAATTTTTTTTTTCCACTAGTAATCAATATACAACTTAAGGTCATATATCCTAACCTTTCTGTACTCAGGGGAGCCAGAAGAATTGCTTCAAACTGAAATGTCTACAACTCTTACTAAAAGTCAAACAAAAGCCAAAATAAAACATCAGCAGGACCAGAGAGTATGGCAGTAGTCAAATATGACACTGCAAATATGACATCTGGTGTGTAGCATGTTACATAAACAGAGACTATACAAATACAATAGAAGATGAGGATGGCGAAAGATATGACAAATTTCATGAAGGGCTCCCAAGGGGACGTGAGAAATTGAGGCCAAGGTGGGAAAAAAAAGAAAAAAGAAAAGTCAGTATATACACAACATGATTTGTATGAAATGCTGAAAAAGACTCAACAAGATATATATATTTTTTTTTCCCAGGGAGAACTTACACTTCCAAAATCTAGATGAGCTCTTTGAAGGACTAGATGACTAAGTCGATAAGGGTGATTCGGCTTCTATCACAGCACTTGAGTCTCCAGAAAGCTTTTGGCAAAAATCCCTTGTCAGAGGCTCTTAAGGAAGCTGAGTTGTCTATTCATACTTTAAGTACAGAAACAAACAGTAGCACGCATGGTCACTTGCCACAATGCAGGGAGGTTGCTGTTCTCACAGGGAATCTGTGCTGTGACTTGAGAAAGCACAAGATTAACCAATAAGGGGTACACAAACAGAAATTTGCTTTGCCAAACCACAAATTACATGAGCTCATTCAAGATGGTGCTCTCAATACAGACAAATACAGTTCTGCAGCATGTACTGAAATACAAACTCACTTTTGTTAGAACATGGTGGTGAAATCACAGAATGGCTGAAGCTGGAAGGCAGCTCTGGAAACCACCTAGCCCACCCTGTTGCTCAGGCAGATTCAGCTATAGCAGGTTGCTCAGGATTGCATTCAGATGGGTTTTTAATGTCTCCAAGGATGGAGACTCAACAGCATCCGTTGGCTACCTGTGCCAGTGCTTGACCTGCCTCCCAAGAAAGCTCCTTCAGACGTTGAAATGGAAATTCCCATCTCCCAGCCAGTGTTCATTGCCTCTGCTCCTGTCACCGGGTGCTGCTGAGAAGAGCCTGGCTACATGTTCTTTCCCCTCCCCCATGTATTTATCCACATTGATAAGATAACCCCCTAGTTACAGTATATATAATATACATATCATGCTGAACAGTCCAAGATCTCTCAGCCCCTCCTCGTACAACAGACGCTTCAGTACCTTTGTGGCCCATCACTGCACTCACATCTGTCTTACGCTAGGTCACCTGGACCTGGATCCAGCACTCACCAGCGTTGAGTAAAGGGGTAGGGTTACCTCCCCTGACCCGCTATCAATACTCCTCGTAACACAGCCCACGATCTCATTAGCCTTCTTTGCTGCCAGGAACTGCTGCTGGCTCATGTTCAACTCAGCACCCAACAGGACCACACGTGTCCTTCCCACAAAAGCTGCTTTCTGGCCAGTCGGTCCCCAGCCTGTCCTACTGCGCGGGGTTTTCCTCCCCAGGTACAGGGCTTTGCACTGACTTCTGCTGAGCTTTATGGTGTTCCTGCCAACTTATTTCTGAGTAGCAGAGTAACCATCAGGCATACGGTCTCCTCCCTCCAGTCTTGCTTTATTTACAGGCTTCATGAGACAGCCACCACTTCCTCACTCAGCTGAGTGGTGCCATCTTCATCTTGTTATTCCTTGCTTACAGCCCTCCTCACCAAGCTGGCCAGCCTGTTAACAAAGGAGCTTTTGTCCCATGCGGTCACTCTTCACACTTTCCCGTTCTCTCCTGGCCGCATGGTTGGTGACCACAATGAAGAACAGCAGGGGTAGAGGTCTGAGGGCTGGACAAGCCTTCGCGGTCTCTCTGCAGCACCCCAGACCTGAGCCCCCAGCAAGCAGCCTTGCTCAGAGCTATCCTGTAACACGCAAAAGGCAGGGGGATGGTCAAAGGCTTCAAAAGCCAGTGTGGTGATCTATATCATCTTTAGTAGTGATTAAGGAAAATTAGGTCAGATCTTATAAGTAAATTCTTCTGTGTGTGAGTTTTTTTTTTTTTTCCTTTAACTACAGAAATATTAGCATAGGTGATAGAGGCAAAGGTATCTCTCCCTGTTTTCTTTCAGACTCCTGGCACCAGCCCACTCCAGCAGCTGCAGAATGCTCCACACCCTCAAGGCCAGGCACCTTGAAGTATCAACAACTAATTCCTAGCGAAGCAGTAAAAAACCAACAACAACACCACACACAGCAACATTTCGAATCAACAAAGAATCAGACCAGGCATGTACTTCTGTGTATCAGACAACCAGTGCATCTGTGACAGCTGTTTACTGGGAATACTTTCCCAATTTACAGTAATTTAAAGAATATAATATATTCAGATTCATTTGCCTCTCTGAAACACCAAGCCGTAGACACACACACATCCAATATTAACTTACTTGGCATGTCTGGAATTGACAGTTCATATCATCAGCAGATTCTGACTGTATTGCATCCTCTCTGCATTAATAGAAAAGCAGCAACAGCCTGAGCATGTCAATAGAGAATTGATCTGAGGAAATACACTAAAAGATGCCTTTGATTAGACCAGTGCTTTGTCTCATATTTTAACCAAGCACAGATTGCAGCCTGCAGAAGAAGTTGAGAAAACCAATAGCAATAACAGGAAGTCAAAAATTACTGAGAGAGAAAACAGAGAGGCTCTGGGACTTCACAGAGAACAGCCACTGGAAATAAAGTGACATCTGATGATAAAGGCAAGAGACAAAACAATCGCATGATCAACAACTACTGTGCCCTGATTTCTTCAGAACAAGCAACAAACTGTTGTCTAGAAAATTCAAAGGCTAATGCAGGTACCAGGTATAAAGTAAATTGCCAGATGTGGGAATTGTGAAGGCAATAGTAGAATATCTAATAACACAGATGTTTTCTGAACACAATCAACAACAGAACAAAGGATAAAAAAAGCATCCTTGGTTAAAGTTGCACTAAGTAAAAGCTTTGTAAAGTTACACTAAGTAAAAGCACAGAAAATGCATTTGCAAATACTGTTTGTTTGACATTATAGATGCTGAGACATGGGAAGGGTGACACGAAAGGCACAACGCAAGTTATGATGTTTGTGTTACGTGTATTTGCGAAATGAGCATGTAAGACTTATTGTTGCTTAAAAATCCAGCGCGCTGAAAACTGACTATAAGGCACCCTACCTACTGTCATCCTGTAGCAAATGATGACAGCACTTAATGTCTTAGTTGTACTGGCACTGTCTTTACCACCAGCATGAAGTCTCCAAGGTCTTTATACATCCCCACAATATCTACAGTCATTTACAATCCTCAGGTATAGGCTTTAGATTGCATCATCCAACAAAATCAGGCTCAGAGGTTCCTCATATGAACAGTATGTATTAAATGAGCTGTCTGACTCATAGCTTAAGTGGCAACTTTTAAGAGGATTTAATGTAGGAGGAGAAACATTGGTATTCTTCTCTGTCAGACTGCAAAAAGCTGGATGTTGACATCGAGAATGCAACAAAATGCAAATTGATTTTTGTTCACAGAAAAAAAGTTAAACCTGTGTGGCTTGCATTAAAAATGCAAAGCACATATAAAATGCTGAGTACTTAAATTCAAAAAGCAAAGATTATTTTTCCAGGGCACATTACATAAGTTTATTCTAGGGTGATGCTGTATACTGGAGGCAGTCACCCTTTTGCAGCTGAATTTCATTGCTACCTTTTCTGTCTCCTCACGCTGCCAGGGGCCTTTCTCCCTTAAGAACTACTTCTTCCCTATGGATTACTGTTATGACCTTGTCACTGCCCCTTCTGAACAGTTCTATTTTGTACCTTACTTTGACATACATCTTTGAACAGGAGCAGGGATGATGCAGGCATCTGAAAAAAGGCTCTCTAGACAAATTGAACATAATTGATAATTACCATGTCCATTGTGTGCACGCACACAGATCAAGGAGGGTGAAAAAGCAGGATTTCCTAACAGTGCTCTTGCATCTTGAGAAAGAATTTAGATCTGGTAACATTGCTTTGCACTTTGCTCTCTCCCAAGCCAACAGCACCACAGGCTGCCCTACCCTTCAATGCATTGTCCTGTAACATACCCTACTTCTCATACCTCAGAGAGCTGCTCCTACAGCAGCCAATGTAGTCTTTGGTTGCACCTCACCCCGCAGATTCCCTAAAACCTTTGCTCCCTCCCAATCTCAATTTACTTCCCAGTTTCTGTGCTGAAGAAACATCAGGAGAGAAAGTTTCCTTCTGTTCCTGAATGTTTGCCACAACTGGAAACATCATACACAAACCTATGGAGAGAGGGGAAAAACACCAGCAAAACGTTAGCTTTGTTAGAACTCTCTTTTCTCAAAGCCACAAGGGGACATTTCCCAAAGAAACATCTCCCCCTGCACACTTCTCTTTATAAACTGAGCTATCAGCCCACCAAACTGCTGGACTGCTATCCAAGCAAGTCCCTCGCAGGGAACTGGGACACCGAGTCCTCACAGAGGCATTAGGATAATTTCATTTAGAGCACGGGCTGCCAGGGCAAAGATCCATGCTGGAAAGGAATTACTGCAGAGAAGCGGAGCCAGCACGAGGAGTTTTGTCACCCTGATGTCCTGTACAGGTACAAGCGTATGTCCTGCTCCCTGCTGACCCGGCTGCCCTTCTCCAGCAAAAAGAGGGAACGCCCTGCTGGCTGTGACCACCACCAGAAGGGACATGCAGGTTTAAGCGGTTTTCAACACAAACACCAAGACCTCAATTTGTATATTGAAGCTGCTGAGCAGAGGTATGTTTTTGTACTTGTAACAAACCTCTGTATTAAAAGCAGCCCAACAGAGAAAAACTCTAGCTACAAGAGAATAAAAATAATGCAGACTAGAAGCGTAAAAAATTACTAGTTGACATCTAAGGTGTAACCTTACTTGTCTATTCGTATGACAAAACAGAGCCAGCATGGCCACAACAAAAGGAGGGCCTAAATTGCAACAGAAATGTAAGGACACTGACAACACCCCAGACTTCATCCCCGAGACTTTTTCCTCATTAATACATAATACTTCAGCTCCATTCAAGGACTTCAAGTTGTGTTCTTGTGATACCAGATGATTTGATTTGCATTTTTAGTCTGAAATATCTTCCTCTGAAATACTGTTCACTTTACCTCTTGATTAAAAGTTTGGCCAGTATTGAACTCAATGCACAGTGTCACATAGTGTGCTGTACAAAAAGCCTGGTTAAAATAATTACAGTTCTTGATTATTTCATTTTCGAAAAACAGATTCCTGAAGTCAGGAATTGCATAAGACTGCTGGCTAGGTGCACGGGTCTTGCTCAATGCAAACAGCACATCAGCTCCGTGCCCTGCTCTACTCCCCCCACCAGCCCCACGCCTGTTCTGGCTGCACAGCAGGACGCACGTATTCTGCAGGGCGTTTTCCCTCTCCCTGTGCTGGATGTTATGCTTTGCTCTCTGAGGAGACACCTTGCCATCAGGTCCTGGATGAACTAATAGTTTCCTGCTGGAAAGGATACATTCGCTTTTTTTTTCTTGTCTAGGTTGGCAGTGACTGAATGAGGCAGTTCTTGAAGCCCATCCTCTGGCCCCTCGCTGGAGAAGGGAGTGTGTCACTCACAGGCAGAAGTCAGGACAGACAAAGGGCTGTTTGTCCCACATCTCCCGTCAGCCCTCCCTCTTCTCATCCCTGCTAGCTCTAGCTCTCTGTGTCTATCTGAAAAGACACAGCTGCCAAGAAAGTGAAAGAGTGAAGCAGAAGAAAAAGGTATGTCGTGCTCCTGACATTATCCTTGTGCACTTGTTCTTCTGGTGCTAGTTACAGACTACAGAATTAGAAATATATATGGGAACATACAGAAGATTTGGGAAAAATCAGATACGTTGTAGGCAAAAGATGTTATTCAAGAGAGATGCATCGGTATGATCCAGCTAAAGATAACTCTTTCCCTATCTTGCTCTTTAAAGCTGGATGTTATATATTAACATCTGAAATCATTAAACATACTATATTGCCTGCCTGTACTCAATATTATTGCAAAGTTGGTGAATGTGGAGAGAGGTGTGTTCACAATGAATTGCTGTCTTTAAGAAAACTAAATGGGTTTTAATGAGAACTCAATTTCTTGAAAGAATCATAGTATTGATGGGAATTACAAAGCAGTAATTCACTGAATTCATCCTCAGTGGAATAGCTGCTGTCCTCACAATGCACCAACTGTTCAAGCAAAACAGATTTGAAGACTTCTTTAATGGAAGAAAGTTCTTAATATCAGTTATGAAGTTCTTGTGTAATGATTTCTTATGAATGCATTAATAAACCTAACTATAATGCACTAACACCTAAATATTAAATGTTAAGTTTGGCTCTTTACAGGTGTTTCTGACTTAGAAACCTGACAAATGAAAAAAAAAGATAAAAGGCATTTTATTCTGAATAAGTACTTTTAGCTTTTGACCTCAATGCACATCGAGATTGCAACGTATAAGTTATATGTCAAAAAATAAAAAGCTTCACCTTTTAAAGCACAATTTGCCAACTTGCTAACCCAGCACCTGCCACTGGACTGACTGAAACAGATCACACACCAAGACAGTACCAGTTAGATTAGAGTATTTGCTGTTTTCAGAATTAGGCAACTGGAGAGCCATAGACAAGAATATCAACTCTGAAAGGTATATATAATAGCTGACAGACAAAAATGTAAATATTTATCTTTTCGCAAACTGGAAGGATCTCTAGATGTGCTGAAATATGCATCTCTGTGCCATTTCTCAGTGTTCCCTATGTCTGTCTCTATTGCTAGCACCTGAGCTCCTACTAATATCATGGGGCATTGAAAGTGCATCTCTATTCTCATGAAATACTACCCTGTAGTTCTCAGCCATGGATGCTGAAACCTGGGTTATTCTGTTTGGTCTTCTTGTGACTACCTCTGCTCCTTGCAGATCCATAAGCTAGATGGTGCCAAATCACTTGGCAGGACAATTCAAACACTCTCGCGTGAACGAGCAGGGATAGTGGTGGTTCCTGACTCACAGCTCTCAGTCCCAAACAAAACATTTTCTTCTACATAAAATTCTAATTTTTTTCAAAGCACTTGTTTTCACAGCTGAACTTCTCTGAACTTCACTTACACCATGTCAAAGCAATCAGAGAAGTAATTTCTTAAAACAGACCTTTGCAAATGCACGGAGATCATTTTAAATATTTGTAGATGGTTTTACTTCTCTGTTAGAATTTGAAAAGATATAATCTGGATAGAGAACCTGGTCAGGCTGAGCATAACTGGCATTACTACTTTTTCAGAAGGTTTTACATAAATGTAAGACTGTTTGCTGGCAGTGATTTTTGAGTCCCTTTTGCAGTTGGATTTATTCAAATTTCCCAGATTTATTTTATGAGAAAAAAATGCTTCTATAGTATGCAAAAGCAGATAAGGTCTTTGACATGCATTTTGAAATGAATATGTACTTACTAGCTCTGCTATTTAACTAAGCAATCGGTAACATTCAATCATTTGTGAAACCATAGTCAGAAAAAGAGGTTGCAGCAGTTTGTCAGGGGAAAAAACAATTCTGCTTCTGAAAGATCTGCCGAGTTCATCGCCACTGGTCCTGTGCAGGGAATTGATGAAACACTCCAGTTCCTTGGCAATCTTTCATCTGCGAATAGGCACCATTCTCTCACTGTAAAGGAATAACCTTTTGAAGAAAGGTCTTTTGACTGAAAGTTTCCTTTCACTTACTAACTGGAAAAAAAAGTAAATATTTAAGAAAAGATTTTTCTGAAAAATAGCAATGCTGAGCAGATAAGATGCATAACTGACCTGTTAGTGAAGTTGTCTGTCCATAGCTCAATGGCACGTGACTCTGCTAATACCAATTTTGACAGCTATCCATATCAGCCATCTCAACAATGCACCGTAGCACTATCTTGTTATACTCCAAAGTGGGTACTGAGGTATCCTAAATTGTAGATCATGATTTCTGAATCCAGTAATTTGACAGTCTACAGAAAATCTGTCCATTTTCAGGACAGAATATGTTCCTATGAATTTTGAGCTGATCAGCAGCTGGCAACAGACTCAAATGAGCATTCCAGCTAAACTCCATGTAGAGAAAGCTCATCCAAATTATTAAGAACAAAAAATGTGCACAAGAGCAAGATATAAATGCTTCATCCTCAGAGGAAGAACTGATAGAATAATCCAATCACAGAAAACAGGCACAGAAACCTCTGCTTCCTGAATTTATCTTTCATGGAACATTTCTTCCATTAAATACTTTCATAATGAAGTTCAATTACTTGAACAGAAAAATGTTAAATTGTATTCCTGACATTGGCATTTATCAAGGTATAGTACAAACAAACTTCCTCTTTGAGTATTAGATGTCCCTTAGCAGAACCCTCAAACTGCAGTGTTTGTAATCCTACAAAATAAAACCATTATTATAATGATTCTTTACCTGATTCTGAAAAAAACAAAGCAAAGTTAGAGCAATGTTTACTTTGAGAAGTAGTTTTGAGGCCTAAAACTACTAAAGACAGTTCGTTATTTAATACCGCACTCCAAGGCAATTTAAAAATAGATCCCTATGGCTCCATTACTAGCAGTTTATGGAGTCTTCTCCTCAAAAGTTCACATACAAGTTCACAGAAAGTAAAAGGAATCATTGAATGAATTTTGTTTCTATGACAGAAGTTAAAAAATACACAAGAGCTTAGTCATATTCCTTAATACTTTGGCCACTTATTAATAAATTTGAATTCCCATATTTTCTTAACTATCTCTAGCATATCATGTAAAGTCAGCAAGAAATCTAAAGTAGTTACGTAACTATGCAGGAAAAAAAGATAAATACCACCAATACAGTAAATTTACTATGTTTAAAAGCTTATTGTTTGTTTTTCAAGGGTTACCTCAACCATTCTACAAAATATCACAAGCAGGACTCAATTATCTTAGCGACCTCTGTACGTGACACTTTTATCTAGATAAAAGCTCTGCCACCTTAACCTGAGACTTGAAAGTCTTTGCTTAGATGTTGTTTTATTCCTGGTTTTGGGTTAGTTTAGAGTGCTCTGTTCTGCAGCCACACAAGACAGACCTGAACTAGCCCATAGCGTTGTAGCAAAGGGCAACCAACTCTGAAGTGCCAATACGATGAAACAAAATCTTTTTTGCTGCTACCACAAATAGAGTTAGGAACGCTCACAGGGAGAGCTAGCTACACAGACCTGACCATTGTTTTAGGTGAGGTTTCAGAGCAAAATTCATTTTTAAATTCAGAGATATCAGGTCTCTTTAATTCAAGCATGAGGCAAAAGCAGTAAAAAAGTCAAGCCCACCAACCTCTCAATCCTAATACCAGTAAAAGGACTAACTTAGAAAAGCAAATGCAAGTTCAAGTGTCTTACCCAAAGCTTTGTGACACAGCCTCTGTGCAAAGCAGCCCAGAAAAGCACAGCTGGCATTAAGTAAGCTCACACAGATGATGGGAAACCTCATCACCAACAGCAGATCTGCAAGGAATAGTTTATCCTATCATTTAAAAAGCAATGTCAATTAAACTATAATGACCTCTTGTAGCAAGACTCAGCTAAGTAGTTTTCAGTACCAAGATAGATTAAAAAAACTTCTCAGTAATGCTGCATCCCACCAGAGCCTGCAGTGCAGTCCTTGCCAAGGGTGCAGCACCTGACAGCCCTGCAGGGCTCTGGCTGCCTGGGCCATATAGCACTTCAGTTTCTCAGGCAGTCTGGGACAGCAGTCTGGCTCAGACAGTTTTTCCACAACTTTTGTGGGGGAAAGATAGTATTAATTTCATGCGAATTACTCATTTCAACAGTCTCAAACAGCTGAAATCACCAGGAAGGCAATGATAGCCACGAACATTTCCCCCGCGCTGGTAGCCACCAATACATGCATTTACACTGCTGAGAGAACTCGACCAGCTCAAAGCAATTTTCTCAAGGTGAGAGGCCAAAGCAACAACAAAATTGCCAGCAACAGAAGCCTCAATTCCCAGAGAAAGGATTCCCACAGTTGTATAGAAAGTAATGAATATCAATTCCATGGCAATATTATTTACATCCTAGGAGAAAACACTCTCCAGCACAGAGGCTCAAACCTCCAGAAGTTCACAGGAAAGACAGAAAAATGTGGGCCAGAAAACAGACTGGGGAAAAGACCTGTTCAACACCTATACCTGTATCACGTACCTCATTTCTCTTTAGCACTCCTGCCGTGGGAAGCTTTGCAAAAATGAAAACGCTCTGGGCTCTGCTCCTGCTGAGCACTCTCCTGGGTTCCCACACGGCCCCCTCCCAGCGTCCCTCCTGTTACAAAAGGGCTCTGAAGGACCACAACTGCCACAGCATCCCCAAAGGCATGGAGAACCTTCGACGAATCGATGGAAGCCTGCAGGATCACTTTTGGGAAGGGAAGGGCTGTGAGACTGTCTGTTACTGCAACTTCAAGGAACTGCTCTGCTGTCCAAAGTAAGGTTACGCTCAGTTCATAGAAACTTGCCGAGTTCTGTACAGCCACCCATTATATTTCCACCGCTTTACAGTGTCCACTGGAGGAATAAGCTGCCGTGTTAAAGAAACACATCACTTGAGGTGGTTTGAAACTATATCAAGATATAGCCAATTACCTGGCACACTGGCAGTTTTCAATTCTTGTTTTTCAGGGCCTCACCTGGGACATGCTTAGCATACTTTGTAAGCCTGCAAATGCCATTGGGAAGGGATTTAGCATTGCAATCACCCAGCTTTTGACTCTTCTGCCAATAACTGTTTAAACTAACAACATGAACTACAAATCCTTATTCACAGCAGTTTGCAATGAAGATGTTTTCAGGACCATGAACAAAGCCATTTGATTTCTGTTAGCCAATAAAGAGTTATGCTACTATTCCAAGGCATGTGCATATATGTCGGCTGAATAAATGATTCTGTAAAGACAGCTGTTTAAAGTAGGAAAGCAAACAGGGGGAGAATAGGTTTGCAAATGCCTGCAAGGGTGGAAAAAGATTTGGAGATTTAGCCAACGCTTTGCATGCTGGCTGACAGTGTTGACAAAGCAAAACAGAAAATCTCATGGAATGTGTTTTCGTTGTTGTTGTTTTACAGAAAGAATGTGCATCTCAATAAAATTAATATTTAGTCAATAAACACCACCAGCCTGTACTGGTTTGAAGACATAAAATATATTAAGAGATTATTTCCATTCAGCTTTCCAGCAATGTCTTTTCTTCAAGAAATTTAGATTAAAACATCAACGCTTCACAACTTCTTAATACTCCAGGGACGTTATAATGTGATGGCTTTATACAGGCAAGCAAAAATAACTTTTTATACGAGCTCCTCTTGCCACCCAAGTTTCTCAAGTCCCTTAAGTCCAATAAAAGATAACTTGTCCATACTCCTGTAGGGGACTAGATTTGAAATGAGTGAGAATGACTCCTAAAGCTAGAAATCTAAACATTTAAACTAAGAGCACGGTTTAAGTAAATTTTTCATATTTCACTCTACATAAAACCAGATATAGTGCCCTCACCCTGAAGCACACTTCGGGTTTCCAGCTTTAACCTGAGCTTTGAAAGCCTCTTACTTTGATACAAATACACAAGGAGGTCTTCCTTCATCCATCTTAAGGTACAGAAGACCTACTTTGTGGGTCCGCTCTCAGGACGCATTGCACTAAGCAGAATGCATGCACGTGCCAAAGTTCTTTATAATATATAATATTTTGTAAGTTTAACTTCGCAAATCTAAAATACCATGCTAGGGTCCTGGCACACTGGTCAGCCAAGGGAGTTTTTGCCATCACTTCTGAATCAGGCCAGCAGAGGTAGAAACAGTGTCTTCATACAGACCCACAGCTGCATTTGCATAGCTGGAAGGGCATCCCATATACACAGTAATCACACATACAACCCATCAAAAGCTAACAAACATAGAAATGCATGTCACGGTAAAGCTCTAACAATTATTAAAATATCTAAATCTCTTTCAGGGAGATTTTCTTTGGACCAAAGGTATCTTTTGTGATCCCCTGCAACAGTGAGTGATCAACATCAAGTCTGCCAGTGAGGACAACAGACATCATTCTGCAATTGCATAACAACACTTTCAAGGGGAAAAATAAAGCCGATGTCAAGCAAAAATAAATAAATTTTTTTTTAAAAAAACCACCTCTCTCTCTAAACACATTGCAGCGCCTCTCTGTACACTGGAGAAAAATTTCCTTTCTTTACCTTTTTGGAATATGTAAGAAGTTCTTCTTTTGAATTTGGTAGCTGTTAATTAGCTCCATATATCATGTGAAAGACTGTACAAGTGCATAATAGTCTTAATATTCAGGTCCCAGCAAAAAGCCTACCTTTTTAATAAGCGCAACATTCTCAAATAGTTTTTATGAAGGAGCTTCAAAATTAAGCCTTCACATGGTTAAGAACAACTCTTGCAGGAATCTACTGCATTGCAGCTTCCTATTGCTTTATCGCTGCTATGCAGTTAATGTTGGTTTAAGCTGACACTATTCAGTACCTAGCACTTCCATATGTAGGTTCCCACCTTCTCCCTGGCCATCTTGGAAAATAAAAACAAAACTCACAAACTCACACCATTCATCTTTGAAAATTCCACCGAAAAAAAGTTAAAATTCATATGTAGTAAAGTACATGTAGAGGATGATTATGTCTAATTTTTCAGCTGCATATGAAATCTTAAATTAGGATGAACATTGAACTCTTAGAATACTAAAACAGCAGTGATAGCACGTATATATACACACATATATATTCAGAAAGAAAGTCAGACTGACACAGGGTCAGTTAAGGCAACATAAAAATACTCACTTAAGCAGCTTTTGGATCAAGCCTCATTTGAAATACAGTACCTGGGAATTAAAGTTAAAAACCCAGCTTTTTATTTTTAGGATAGCTCTGTAGGGAAACAGTTGGGTAAATGAAAACAGAGGTAGCTACAAATATTGGAAGTAATCATCTTAATTTAAGAGTTATTGTGATCTAGCCTATAGATATACAGTTACTTCTCAATACCTGCTGGCACTGTTTACAGTATCAGAGAAAAGTAGCCAATAATTTATGGCCGCTTATAAGTTTAACAGTGGCCATCTGAACAAGCCAGGCTTAGAGGCAGTAAACTATCTTATTGCCTTACAAATGGTAACTCTTTAGCTATCAAGTCAGCCACATGAAAAGCATGTAGTACTGAGGTCACTATTTTTACCCCCTCAAATCAGTATATTGTTAACCTAATAATTTTACATTACACTGAAAACTGCTAGCATCAGAGTACCAAACTTATTTCACATACCACATGAAACATCAATGCCTTTTTCTGTTAGTAAACAAGGGTTGGATAGGGGTAGCAGTGGCTTGATTATACATAGCTAATAATAAATGTCTCAAGTAAATCTGCATGTACCATTTGCCAAGTAATTTTTAGGCTACTGGGTGTTAAACAAACAGTTTGTTTCACTAGGCTTTTTAAGCCTGGTTTGTGTAATTATTCCCGAGTCATTTGGGCTTCCTACCAAATAATCAATTAAGGAAAAAATAATCTGGCAACTCACAGTTGAAATACCCAAAGTCAGTGTTTTGCTAAGAAAACATATCGTATCCACTCTTGTGCAAAGTCCTCTATAAACTTCTGGTAGTAGTAAGTGCAAGCAGCTCCTGCTGGTCATGCCATCTAGTTCCTGTGTAAATCATGTTGCATATGCCTATCATCCATAGCTTTCCAGAGCAGGAGCAACAAGAACTGAGGCAGATACACAGCTAGGTTGTAAAGTCAGTAAGTGGTTTTCAGTTACTTCCCCTTTCACCACTACTGACTTGGAAAAATCCACAGTCTGCTGGAAAAAAAGTTTTGCCACTTTCCACATGCAGCAGGATAGGGTCACTTAGGCTACTACTTTAAGACAAATTCCCTATAGAAAATTGCTTTTGTTTCTCCCTGCTCTCCTTCCCTCCTGAAAAAGCTTCTACAGGTCCTGCCAGACCTACGTGCAAACATTCATCCCTGTCCTCCATACAGTAAGCTGTAAGAGAGAAAAAGCCTTTATCCTTCGGGTGTCCAATTCATGGCCAGATTTCCTGGCTGCTTCTCCAACTAACAGTTCAAAGATGACAAATTCAACTTGTGCAAAGAACATTTAGTAAACAATTTTGCAGACACTACTGTGAAAAGGGTACTGAAACATCTCCCAAGAAATACCAACTTTAGCCACCACTAGTTAGATATCACTAACCAGTTTGAACTTAGGCCATCACTGCACAACTTCAACATGGAAAGATCTAAGACACTGCAAGTGAAAGAAATTAGGCCACTTATAGCTCTTGGGAAGGCAGCCAGTTTGAGTTTAGGGTTTATCATCATTCAGTTAAGCAACAGAGTGCCACAGGTCAAAATAGCAGAACGGAGCATCTTGGTTGCAGTGATGCCAAGAAAGTAGTTTTCCCAAAAAAACTCACAAGATTAACATCCATCAGTTTAGACCAGAGAGATACTCTCTCATTTTTCCCTAATTAAGAAATAGCCTTTAAACATCTGATAAGGTTAAAAGTTGCAACAAATGCTAACTGAACAAACTGAAGTCATGTACTCCTCTGCTTTAAGCTTCTCCTTCTGCCTTTTCTTCAACCCACGCACTCAGTTTAACGCAGAAAGAAATATTTCATGTACCGCACATTTAGAGTAGCACAATAACTAGCAATGAAATCGAAGAAGTCATACATAATCCTGTCTTCAACATCACAGACTTTACCAAGATAGCCAATTACATATATTTCTCATGGTACCTTATGTTTCAGTGTGTTATTTGTTTTTGTTTTTAAACAGGCCTGAGTTAATGCATGTAATGAGCAAGAAACAGCATGCCTGTTAGAAGATACCGTATGAACCCAGCATAAACTCAGTCTGCCGTTCTCCAATTAAGTTCTTAGCAGCAGTCTACATAGATGAATGGGAAAAAAATGTCAGCAGATACAGGATTTTTTTCCCAAGTGGAAGATTTCTCAGCACAGTAAGCTGCAGCAGTCTTTTCATCCATACTTATGGCTTTGAAATTCAAGAACCGCATTTTTTTTTTTTCCTTTTCAATATCGGAGCAGGAAGGCCTGAGTGCTTGGAAGCACATATCCGAGCAATGACAAGATGAATGAACAAATCAGAAAAGCCCACATGAATTCTTGTTTCCAAAGAGGAAAGTGAAAATGTTATTCAGCAATTTCTGCCCTGCTAACAACTGGAACCGTCATTTAAACCCTTTTACTTTAGGAAAAAGAACCTATTGCCAAATCTGCCACTTTTTTTTTTTTTTTAAAGACAGCATTGCATTATGAGAACTTGAAGTACATTCATAAATGTATTCTTGGTAGATTTTAATTGAAAAAAAATTTCAATCATTACATAAGGAATTAAAGCTTAATTATTAAGAATAAGTAACTCACCAAATAAGTTAGACACATCCACTTGAGCAACAATATCAGTGATATTTATTTAAAATAGTTTGCTGAGGAAGTTTGTTTCATAAGAGATGGTTTTCAAACAAATCAGCAAGGTTATGAAAAATAAAACAGAGAAACTCTCTGGGAAGGAAAAAGTTACAAAGAAAGCTTTTGCATATCAACAAAAACCCTCAGTCTTTTGATTTGCAGCGTGAGTCTCAGTCCCAACCTTTTCTGCCTAGTGAACACCACTATCCATCTTTAGATCTGGTTTGTTCTTGTCATTCTTCACTGAGTAGATGAAATATGTTAAGGTGTCCTTTTCATTCACTGGAATTGTCCTAAAATGGCAGCCAATTATCTACAAAGGAAGAATGCAAGGAAATTAAATAACCACTTTTATATGCAGAAACGGAAGACTTAAATTTAAATAGACTACATTAAAGAAAGTTTAAGAGCTTGATCAAACAGCTTAAAATTAATAAAGGAAACCCCACCTCCCTTCAAAAGTCTTTACTAGTCATACAAAAGTTAGGATAGGAACCATTTTATTGAGAACTCTGAAAAAAATACAGCAGATTGTACCCTAATTTCCAAAGTAAAATGCACAGAAAATTGTCAGAAAAAAAGTAATCAATTCTCACAACAAGCAAAGGAGTATCATTACATCTATGTAGTCAGTGCTTGAATCCTATAGAATGTGTAATGACTATTGAATATCAACAAAACTACAGCACAGAAATTAGGCTACTACTCATTACTCAGGCTGAAGGGGGGCCTGTATCATATAGAAAAATGCAAGATCCGATAAAAGAATTTTCAAGACTGATTATTGAACATTCAGCTCTTCAAAACAGAGCTGTCAGTGATAAAGATTCACCATGGTATACATACAAAAATGTCAACTTCTACAGTTCGAGTCACTTCTGTAATTCCAGAAGTTTTTTTTTTCTCTTCATCAAAATGGACTGTCAGCTTTATAAGTACTCAAATTGACTGACTGCTCCAGTCTGTTCTCTGGCTTTTTGCAGAACACTTTTTTGGACTAAAATTAGCAAGAGGAAGGGAGGAGAATGGGACTGCTCTTTGAACTACCACAAGGTACAAGTGTTTAAAACAATTAGCAAGTTAGAAAGCTTTTCAAACCCCGCTTGAAAAAAAAAAGTCAGTTTGACAAAGCCCTTTAACATGGAGTTTTAAGTAACAGCATAACAGCTAGCAGATCGACCATCGTACATTAGGGTAGGTTACAAGAAATCATATGGACTATAAAGTAAGGAAGCTCTGTGGCTATATCTCACAAAGGCCAGTAGGTCAGTCAAAGCACGTGACAGAAGCTTTGCCTATTCACATGAAGCAGCACAAGAAGAATACGTTATTGCAAACATCTCATGAGATGTACCTAAAGCAGACCCTTAGGAATGCCAGATTTACGGGGAAAAAAAAAAAAAATCACTTGTGCTTTTTCAAATCAGTCCTGCTAAATCAAGAACTAGCTGTACATCAAGAAAACACCAAACTGGTTTTAAATTCTTACTCATAGAAGCAGCAGCAGCATTGTTCTTTTACAGCTTGGCCTTGAGATCTCTCATACATTTAAGAACCTTGGCTTTAATCCACACTGCTTTGTAAAGAGATCAACAAAATGTCTGCACTGAAGTACAATTGAGCATTACTGCATAAAACTGAAAAGGTGGCAGCTGTACTTCCCTCCTGAGAGGGTCACCAGTGCTTCCATGTATTTATATCAGCAGTCTGTAACTGCTTCTTAGCAGTGCAGAAGAGTTCCTTTAAAACTGCACTCCCATACAGTAAAGATACACATGGCTGTGGTCACTGCTTCATCACTTTTAGAAATATTAATGATAAAAAAATTCATAAAGTTCCATTCTGTGACAAAAGAATCCAGTTTTTAATTAATAGAAATTAATGATCAATAGAAGTCTGTTTTTCAGGTTTCTGTACTTTCTACATAGAAACGTATGTAGATATTAACTAGGGTTTTAAAGCTAAGCTTGAACCTTACTAGTATTTCATTGCTACCTCTCAGTTTCCAACTATTGTCAGCAGGACTCTTAAGCTGAAGGTGTGACTGATGCACAGGCTATAAATCCACGATTCTATGATATTCAGAGAGATGCAGATCACCTTACTGTTCAACTCAGCACTTTGTGTTTTTAAGCAGCATACATTCCTTCCTAAAGTTAACAGTCCCTCCTCTGGAAAGAACTTTTACTTTTGATTTACTTGGCTCAGGAGCCACAGCCAATGAAGGAAGCTAGATAAGCTGCTCTGTTTTGTTCTCATAAAATCCAGATTACACATGCACTTTATGCAAGGATCTTATTGTAGAGAGAAGAAACACACATGCCATAGCAAGTTGCATTCTCTGTTATGGAACAAACACTCATACGTACTTCAACAAGCTGTGCTTTGTTAAGTCCTGGTCTGGTCTGTAGCTTGAAGTGTCTTTTGTACCTTCGAAGTGTGTTTACTTGTAACTGATATAAATCAACCTAGAAGAAAATGAGGGAAGGGGAAGAAAGCAATCTAACGTTACTGATAAGGTTTCACTTATTAATAGTTTGCCTCTCAACATTTTAGGATCTCACGCATACAAAAGCATAGACTGTCAGCTCTGAAGATCTCATTTTGACAAAAAAAAACACAGAACTCCACCCCACACCTTCGAGCAAAAAGAAAAAACACTCCAGTTCAGTTTAAGAGCAGTTTATTGTTACTGAACACGGCTCTTCCTCCCGTTATCAGCAGACAATGTTTGTAACTCACTACTGTACTTTAATATTTTCTTTTTTTTTTCCTGTTTGTTCCCAGTTTTGAGCATGATAGCACAAAGCCCAGTAACAAATTTTACGTAACATCTGATTCAAAGAATGCCTCTGTACTGAGATTTCAGCCATCAAATTTTACACAGGTTACATGCAAGATATAGCACAGCTGTACCATGAGACAGCATGCATTATAACCGAGAAAAAGTCTAGAGTGCAAAGTTCTCTGGCTTGAGGTGAGAGAAGAAAACAGCTGCTCCTGGTCTCCAAACATATCCCTGCTACATAAGCACAACACAGGAGGTACGTGCACAGGCATCGTTGCGCAAAACTATTTTTCAGTGTGAGTTGACAGTTGAGAGAATTGCACAAGCTCCTTTCAGGGATATAAATACACAACCGCAACCCAGTACTCCCTTAGTTTTAAATCCCACAAACTCTGAACAACAGTCACTTCTCCCACCAACAGCTTACCCTCCTAGACAATGCAAAAGAAAGTGAAATCAAAAGACTGAGGAGGAAAGTAAGCTGACAAAACAGGCTGAATGAGAAGTTCCGTTAGGTCAGTTGCTATTGCAGCAGCGTTCTCCAAACTTCCTGCATTAAAGATCGGTTAAGGCATTCACTTCTACTTTAAAGCCACTTAGCAGTCTCAACTATGGAATATTTCGGGCAACAACAGTGCTAGTGCCTACTTGGTAACCTTGCTAGATGTGACGCAATGCTGCCTTACGTGCAGGAGGATGGGCATCCTTTGGTACTCAAGCCAGCCGTACTGTGGAAACCTCTTCCTCCTGGTAGGAATCACTAACATCTAGTGATGGTCAAAACTCAGGTGGAAATTGGAAGGCCCTGCAGGTGCTCAGAATATTTTTTCCCTTAGTAAACTGGATAGCAATTGAAA
This sequence comes from Cygnus olor, assembly GCF_009769625.2. Lineage (NCBI taxonomy): Eukaryota > Metazoa > Chordata > Aves > Anseriformes > Anatidae > Cygnus > Cygnus olor. Next base: position 25,161,711 of record NC_049172.1, read on the forward strand.
ATAAAAGTGGTCAAGAGCCAACAGGCATGAAAGGTGTATAGTGAGCACATGGGAAGTGCATACTATTGTTGTCCAAATGGCTAGCTGAAATGCCTCAAAAGTATTACCCCGACAGCTTTCTTTCCTGCAGTAGTACTATTAAAAATACACTTGCTTTTTTGTTCTAGAGATATCCATCAGTTGCATCATACTTTATTATTCTTGTCTGGGAAAACAAAACGGGCTCGCTGAAGAGCTGCAATTACCACTCTGCCAGACAGCTACCTAAAGCCACACAGAATATTAGGTTTAAAGAGGACTTTCATAGAAGCGATCCAACACGTTTACCGACAAAAGACACAGTCCAGCATCGAACTACTTTCGATCCCCTAAAATCCTCTTAGTCAGAGCCTTCAAACTGGAGCCATGTGCCTTCAGGCAGGGATTCTTGTACTAAGTTTCATCACTTATATTGCTGATGTCTGCAGATGCTGACCATAAGGATGCCATTAAATTAACACTTACGGAGCAATTTCAAAAGAACGCTTTAAAAATCCCTCTTGGAGGAGACCAGGTAGGCTCTGCTCAAAATTAACACACAGGTCGTAGCAGAAATAATCCAGAGCACATGTAAGAAGAAGAGAGCCCTAGGTGCATTCTCTCCCGTTATATTATTGGAAAACATTTGAGAGCTATGGATCACTTTTGTAACGGGTGATGTTTCACTGGTCTGCAGCACAGAAAGCAAGCAGGAAAAGTGCCGTCCTTCTCAGCTCATTTCAGGTACAGCTCCCTGAACATCACTTCCCCCAGCAAGGGCTAAACACAAAGAGCTACTATTACCAAACTTTCAGTTAGACTAAGGTAACAGGGTAACTGCAAGAACCATCTGCAACACATTTTGCATGACAGGCAAGGATTGGAGGGATGGGGCAGTGAAACATTTATATCTCAAGTATCATGTGCAATTCCCTTCAACCCCTGCAAAGACAGGTTTTGCTAATACGTAGCAAAGCACAACTTTTAGTAGGACTGTGGAGACAAATCACTTCAGAAGAAGGAAGCTGGAAACAGCAGTTGCCTGAGAGAACTAGCACACACTTAAAAACATTCTAGAAAGTCTTGTTCATTCTGTTCTGCACAACTAACACAGAGAATACACTGCAAAACTCAGTCAGCTTTGGTTGTATTAGAAACAGAGTGAACCAGGAGTCAGCCCTTTCCCCGCTCCCCAAAATAAAGCTGTACGAGTGGGAAAGCAGATCTGCGCAGACTCAGCAGTAGGTAAGAGCAAGCTTCGCATAACTATTAGAAAGAGCAACTGTTTAACTACCTCTGGAGTGTCGATGTCTTGCACTGGTGAGTCACCATCATCATCACTGCCTTTCCTCTTTCTTCTATTCCTCACGCTCTGAATTAAGTTTTTGTGGAAGTCACAGATATAAAGATGTCTCGCCTAAAAGAGCAACACCGCAGCTTTCAATCAAATCCGCGTAAACACCTCCTGGGCGTCCGACAGAAACGCGCACACGGCGATATGCTCTCGGCAAGCCCGCTAACAGGGCTCAGGGAGCTTTTCCACCCGACCCCGCCGAGGGAAGGAGTTGCTGTGCTGCAGAGCCCTGCCGCCGGCTGGGCCGGGGAGCGGCGAGGCGCTGCAATGGGCTGGCTCGGTGCGAGGAGCGCAGCACAGACACGTACAGCCCGCCCTCCGGCTCGGGGATCGCGAAGCAAACAAGCAAAAAAAAAAAAAAAAAGGGAGAGAGAGAGAAGCCAGCAGGAAAAGCCGCCTCACGCTGTTTGGAAGACAAAAATCCGGCTCTCGCCCCACATATCCCCCCCCTCCGGGCTCCCACCGCCTCCAAGGTCAAGCAGCACGCAGCTTTACCCCCAGCTCCCCTCTGTAGGGCCGCGCTGGTTCCGCCGGGGCTCCCCACGTGTGGGGCCGGGGCCGGGGCCGCTGCCCAGCCCCGTGCCGAGCCGTGCCGCGCCCGATGGCTGCCAGGCGGCGGTGCCCGGAGGGAGCCGTGCGGGCGGCGGGACGAGGCGGGGCGGCCGCAGCCCCGAGCTAACGGGGCTGGGGCAGCACCGGGGACCCCGGCAAACTCCGGCAAGAGGAAATTAGAAAAAAAAAAAAAAAAAAAAGGAAAAAAAAAAAAAAGAGGAGGGTGAGACGAGGCTGCCACGCCGCTGGAGGAAAGAGAGAGAAAAAAAAAGGAAAGAAAATCACTAATAAAAAAGGCAGAACTTTAAGGAGGGAAGCGAGCTGTTGGGGAGAGGGGCCAGGGGCCGGGCTCGCCCCGGTGCCGCCGGCCCGTGACTCACGCTCTTGTCCAGCTCGATCTTGACCTTCTTCTGCGAGATGCTCTTCTGGATCCGCTTGCTGAAGCTGGCGTTGCCGGCGGCGCGGCCGCAGCGCTCGCCCTCCTCCCGCAGGCAGCACAGCTGCCCGGCCCCGGGGCCGCCGGCACCGGCGGCGCCCGCCGAGCCCGCGACGGCACCGGCACCAGCACCAGCACCGGCACCGGCGGCCGAGCCCGGAGCCAGCCCCGGCGGCGCTGGCGGCGGTGGCGGCGGAGGTACCTCGGCGGCGGATCCCGCGCTGCCCAGCGGGGCGGCGGCGGCGGGGTCGGCCCCCCGCGGGGTCACCTCCTCGGGGGCGAAGCCGTTCATGCCCGGCGCCAGCCCCGCGGCGGGGCGCTCCCGTTCCCCCGCTCCCGTTCCCGGCCGGTGCCGCCCGAGCGCCGAAGCCCCCCGCGGCTACCGGAGCGTCGGCGTCGCCCCGCGGGTCGCCCCACTTCCTCCTTCCCCCTCCGTCATGTGGGGACTCTTCAGCTGTTTCCTATGTAACAACAGCAACCTGCCCGCCGCCGCGCGCCGCCCTCGGCCGCGCGGGGCGCCACGGGAAACGCAGTCCCGCCGCCCGCCGCCCCCGCCGCGTGGAGACGGCGGGGAAACTACAACTCCCGGCGTGCCCCGCGGCGGGATGGGGGCCGGCCATTTTGCGGAGGCGCCGAGCGCGCTGGCCGCGGCCCTCCCTCCCTCCGGGCGGCCCCCCCCTCTGCCCGCCGCCGGGAGGCCGGGCCTGCCGTGCTGGGGCGGCGGCGGCGGCTCGGCCCCGCTCTTAAAAGGCCGCTTTCCTTTCCCCCGCTGCTGCGGGTCGCTCCTCCCCGGCCGTGCGGCCGTTGGGATTTGAAATGCGTGCGGCGGTTGCAGGCCGCGGGGGGCCAGAGGCGGGAAGGCGGGGGCTGAGGGATGGCGGCGCCTCCCGGCGCTTCTCCCGGCTCGGTTTCTCTACCCCGGAGGCTCGCGTTGGGCCCCCGGACAGCGCGGAGGCCTTTGTTAGGGCTGCCTTGGGGCACGCGCGGTCCCGGGGCTGCCTCCCGCAGCACGGGTCTGTGAGGACAAAGGCAGCGCGCGGGGCAAGTCTCGAGTCTGGGCATTTAAGAGGTCCCTCTGTTAATAAAGGCGACTTGAACTACAAAAAGTCCAATAAAGGTGGCTCTGACAACCAAAAACGCCTCAGATTTCTCTAGCGCTTTCACTAACGATGAACTAAGACCTCGCCGTGCACAACAGTAGCTAAACACTGAAGATATGACAAAAGTATTTTTATTTTCCAGACTTCACCAAACTGCACAAGGGACGCTGACGTGAGGCCATTTAACAGTTCAGCTGGCAGCAGCGCGGTGACAGAAGCAGCAAACTTTGACCTGTTTCCATTCAAAGCGCACGCACCGACCAGCGAGGCTCCGCTTCGCTTTCAAACCACGGTGAATATTCCCTGAGATCCCCGAAGCGGCATCCGAGCTGGCTGTATGCGGAGCGTGGTGATTTAATCGTGGAAATATTCGGCCGTATCAATTACGGCGTGTTTTCAGCTTGCAGAAAGAAGCAGAAGAGTAGCGGGGAGGTCAGTGAATGATTTGAGAAGACACAGATCCGGTGTAAGCCAAAGTTCTGCGTGAGCCAGGGAACATGATTATACCGCAGTTTCAGTTTGTGCTGCAGATGGCTTTTTAATCTGATTACATAACCCGGTATTAGAGAGTAAGGGCAGGTCCCGCTGATGCTCCCAACAGTTGTAATTGAATGAAGGATACAGTAACTGAAGTTAGGCTGAGCTTAAAGTAACAGGCAACAGTTACACAAAAGGCATGTTTCAGTGATTATGGGGAGGAATTGGATAAGGGTTGGAAAAAATATCAAACCCTCTCTTGTTATCAACCAGGCTGAAGACTAAACGAAGCATCTGGGTTTAATTCCACATTCTGCCACTGTATAATCTCAGAGAACAGACGTTTAACTCACTTGTAAGGTTTCTCGTGATTTGACCATTTCAAACACCGTAATGATGTTAACATTAAAACAAAACAAAGGAAAAAAAAAACAGTGGGAGGACGTACCTAAAGAAGGACATAGGAAGCACATGCTGGGAAAACTGGGCCAAGGGTGAGTTCCAGGAATTTTTCAGAGGAAATCTGGGTCACGAATAGCAATTTCTAGAATCTGACACTGTGTCTTTTGAGATTCATTTAATTTCTTCAGATGGTTTTGACCTTACAGTAAGCATAAAATACATCAATCTACATATGCTATGATTTGATAAAACAGAAGGATCACACGCACATTTGTCTGATCCTGCTTGTACAGTTTGTGAGTGACTAAAAGCCTGATTGTTACTCAGCCATGCTCGCCAATATGTTAATTTATAAGCTGAATTTCAGTAGAGTAGTATCATAGTTTCATGATTAGATCACGATAAGACTGTAGTGGGGCTGAGAAACACAGTTCTGTTTCTGCTGTAAGCTGCTCATTTTCACACCTGTGCCCTGTCCTTCTTTGTGCCTGTAAAAGCATTTAGAAGGCTCCGCGGCAAACTAGATTGGGTTACAGCTAGACCAGCAAAAGAAAATCAGTTAAGTTTAACCCTGATCTGCTTTACTGCTCAGTTGCGTGATCGTGTCCCAGCACAGAGGAAGATCCAATGGAGGGGCAGGACTGTGTGACTGATGCTGGAACAGGGAAGGACCTTCTCCTTCCATATGAATGTCTGCTTAGAGGAATCACATCCCTTTTAATCTTGTATCATATGTGGGATCAAAAAATGCAAAAAGCTTGGGCATTGTTAAATAATAATAATCAATAAAGTTGCTGCAGAAGGATTCTGCTAGATTGTATATTGTCCAAAGTTATGATTTCTGAACATTAAGCTCTAGTAGTGTTTAGTAGAAGTATTCAGACATAACTAGAGCACATGTAGTGAGAGATTTTAAATAAATATCAAGACATGCAGTATTGCAACAATATACTGATTAGAGTAAAACCTCAAAAATTAAAACAGTTAAAAGAGAGTGGCAGTTCCAAAGCTGTAACTCTTGGTATGAGATTGAGATTCTACTAACATTTATGGGCTGAATCACATGGAGGGCCACAGTAATCTATGCCTGTCATGGATGCCAAAAGCAAAATACGGCTGACACGTAAGCAGTACAGAGAAGGAACAGGAGCTGCTGCATCTTGAGAAGGGTGCCCAAATTCATAGCTCACAGGCTCTGAACTCAGCAGGACTCAGGGACCGGTCCTGGCTCCGAGGAGGTCCAGGCGCAGGTGGGAGCTGAGCAGCTTATGCCTGTTTGAGATGCCACATGTCCCAGCTCCTGCCAGCCTCTGACTGATGTGTTTTGTAATTTGAGAGGGAAGAACGATAATTGGCCACATCACCTTGGATATATTACAAGCACACTGTAAACTTATTATTAGTAATCTTGGAAAGGAAATGTGTTTTGTAACTGTATATACACCTTCGCATGATAAGGTTCACTGGGGATGACTACTCCCTTCCCCATTAGGTTCCATTCACCTCAAGTCTCAGTGTACTTTAGTACACTTGTGTGCTGCACCTCGAATTATCCTGATAGCAAATAGAGTAATAGGGAAAGTGATTAGTGTAAGTTTTTCACATCACGTATACGTTTTGTTGTGGACTGTTAACTGCTTCAATTCAAAATAGGTCCTTGTAAAGTGCTTTAAATATTCTGCAAATTCCACCACATCCCCCAATGATTTTAATGAAAGAGCAACCAACTCAACAGGAATTCACTGGCTGTACATCAGAGATCGTGGAAATAGTTGTAAGTTTGTATTTTAACCGTTTTATTAGAAATTAAATTCTATTTATTGCTGTAAATTTGGTATAGAACAGCAAGTAAATCTCTCATTCCTTAGCAGAAATGAGTTGCATCCTTTTTGTTGTGCTCTTCTTTCTCAGATTTTTGATTTTCTGATTTTTCCTCTCCCACTCCAGCACCCACTAACTGTGCTACTGCCTGTCACTCTGCCTCCCATTCATTGTTCAACTCCATTTAAGCACAGAGCCTAAAACACAGGAACACTGGATTTATCTACAAACTATTTCTTCACTTCATGTTTTACACTAGTTATGCTGTAACTTTGTTTGGATACTTAATTGTATAACAAAATCTGTATTAGCACACAGAGCTTATCGTATGAGAAACAAGTGAGATGGTAAGAGAGAAAATCATAGCTTTAGCCAAGAGAGCTAAATTGGTGCAAAACTGGTATTTCCAGGTCTTTGAATAATCCAGTTGATGCCAATGTTCCTTTTTAAGCATTCTACTTTGTAAAATGGAAATTAAGGGTGTATAAGAGTTTATGTAACGTGTGCTTCTATTAGACTTAAAGTAGTAAATAGGGTCCAAAAATAAATGTTGTATTTTAAGAATAATCTAGGTGTTACGGGATTAAAACTGATAAGCCCGTGTACTGTAAAAGCTTTAAAGATTTGTAATACATGCCCCTTAACTGTCTGTACCAACTCACATTTGCAATACACATTAGTTAGGCATCAAAGGACCTTCTATTAAAAGGCTTAGTTTTCACGTGCAAAAATACGTATAAATGCCAGCACAGAAAAATTAAGATGTTCTTTGTTGAATATACATGCCAGGAATTATTTGCTGGGGGACTGAAATAATGAAGTATATCACATACTTTTTGTTTGTAAGCATATGTAAATGCAGCTTAAGGAAGATACTTCAGCGGCACACAAGCAAACACAGAGCCTACCTTCAGCTTTGTGCTGAGGTATGTATTAGGTTTCAACAATCTTTCTTCTCACAAGCCCCCATTCAGCCAACTTAAAAGTGCACATTCATCTGCGTCAAAGTCACAGTGTCACTGATCAGTTATCCATCCAGGCTACTTTAACATTTTGTTTCATATTATGACTGTCAGTGATCACACAGTCAGAAATAAAGGCCCAACAAAAACAGCATTAGTGCTTTTCTGAAATGTAATGCAGCAATCAGGAACGTATAACAAAAAAAGTATCACCCCTAGAGATTTTGTCTAGTAATGCAACAAAAAATTCAGCTATGAATAATAGACCAACACTTGTGTATTGTAAGAGTTATTTTTAATCCCTTGAAAAGAAATTAAAAGCTGAGTCAGCTCTCTTGATACTACAAAAAAAGAGCACTGTGTACTCTTTGCTACCATCTTACATTCTGTGAAACAATTTCTCAGTTACATAAACTCAGATTGGACATGGTCTTCAATCGCGTTTTGTTTTGATTAACTCACATTACACGATTTTTGCAGTTTTGTCATAGGGTTCTAGAAACTACAATGCTCCTTTACACCATCACGTCCTCTTCTGATATGGGCTCTTTTTACAGAAAGGAAAATGGGAAACTTCCATGGCCCTGTAGCTTGGTGCAGTATCCTCCTCTCTGCAGTACAATTATAAGCATCTTTAGGTCTGACTTCACTCTTGCTGAAGTTAACAGCAACCGCAAAGTGCCCCTGGAGAGCAGGTGAACACTTCATCCACCTAAATCTACAATGCATGGTTTAGAAATTCTTTAGAGGATAATTATTTGGTCTCAAGTCAGTAAAAACTAGTCTGGTGCTAGTAATAGATACTTTTATGAAAATAAAATGAGCAAAATTACATGTGGCTTTGGGGTTTAATTGTTTCCCTGACTTCCTGCAGAGCTCATTCTGTGTCAGAGATACAGGCTGACACTCCAACAAACTGAAGTACAATGACTGTTTTGAACGAGACTTGTTTTTAGCTAACGTTGCTTGAAAACAAATCCTTAACTGGGAAATATTATGAGGAAAAGATCTGATGCAATGTTTTACAGAATTTTTCACAAAACATGACCAATGAGCAGAATTTATTATTGCAGTTGCAAAGTACACAGGGCACCACGTTTCCCACATTTCTATAGTACTTACTGTCATCGATCGTTCGACATATAGCAGTTGATCAAAAGCATCACTTCTTCCTTAGAAATCACCAGATTGTGCTTTTCCTGCTTCATCTTTAATGCTCTCCAAATCTCAGCTCTCTTAGAAGATAATGTTAGAGTCTCAGCTTCTCAGCTTTCGTACTGATAAAGCTTCCAGCCTTTACTGTTGTAGAGATAAGTTTGTAATCAGGTCAAGGACATATTCTAAGGCAAAGAACGCAAAGAAAAATAGACTCCCACCCGTTAGTTTCAACATTATCATACTTAAACAGATATTATCGCTTTTTATCTAAATGTTTGGTTGTTAATGTTTATTAACATTATAAACACAAATGATGAGACCTGATTCTACTATTACAGCTATCCACAGGCACTATAAGATCCTTACCTCTCTCCACAAGTGAGTGGGGCAGAATTTTAGATGTTCTCATCATAATTTATGTCAGAATTAGGAAAATAATAATGCAGCTCTTTTACCTCTGAAACAACTTTAACTTCTTCATTCCGTGATTATCTATATTTCTAGTTATAGCATGAAAGTCTATTCTAAAATGAATTATAACTTTACAAAGTACTTTTTTTTTTTTTACTGCTGGAAGAAGTGAATGGGGATTGTATGCTTTTAATATTTGTACACATTGCAATAATTTAAAAACATAAATGCTAATTATTAATATAAAACACAGCAACAAAAATTGCACAAAACAATCAAGCCAATGAACTGGAGCGTGTTTGATCCAGCAGTAATAAGTCTTGCATCAAAATAGATTATCTCAAACTCAACTTTGGTGTAAACCTTTACAGATTTTAAGGATTTTTTCTTTAATTAAAAACAACAACAACAACAAAAAAAGGCATGGTTCGAGCTGCGATTTAGTTTCTCAATGGCCCTGAATAAGCTGTTCTTTGACATAGAACAACTTCATTTGAAATTTCCTTGTTTATTTTTTTCAAATGCACAACTGCCCTCTTCCCTCTTTCTTTTTTGTTTGTAGTAGGGGTTTAGTCCTGCCAGTAATTACGGAGGGCTTCTAATTAACCTCACACACTAAATAATGAGGATTAATCACAGAACCAAGGATATATTACTGAACATCCTTAACACCTTTTCCCCAGGAGCTGGTCTGTTGAGTAGAAGCTTTAGCTTTTGACTGGTATTCCAGGCAGATGCATTTTCTAGTAGCACAAAAGCTCTGAAATATCCTTTCCTGTTACTGTAAAACACTTAACATAATGGTACAGTGTAGGGTATACAAAGGGGTCTTCTAGAGAAACGGTAATTTTATATCATCAGTTGATGGGAAATCACACACGATCCATGACTAAAAATGAGACTAATCATTGAATCAACAATTTCAAAATTTCCTAGGTATTTTATTTCTTTTTTCAACAAATTACCTGTGTATCCTGTGATCACTTCCATGACCCATGACAGCACTATTTGCCAGCAATAACAGAGAAGAGAAAATTATTTTACCATGGCAACGTCTACATTAGCAACAGCACAGTAAGAATATATCTGGAGAGTGAAACTCACATACACTTGGGAGGCTTTACTTCAGACTACTTTATTCCCCCAAGCCAGCTGTCAACGACGTGTGTTCCTGCAACACATCTTTCACTGTGGTTTCATCCAAAAGTTATCTCCATTTGCATGTGCTCATACTGCTCTGAAATACGAAGGAAAAACATGGTAAGTAAAATCCCATTGGGAGACTCCCTTTAACAGAGTATTCTTGTCCTGAGCTAATAAATTAATTCATGGAGGTGGACTCACAGCTGCACTCCCTGGGTCAAAAATGAAGCCTAGTGTGACTTTCATACCAGCATGTACTTTGTGTGACCAAAATGTGAGACACATTTAAGTTCATCTACTACATGGACACAACATCCATGCATATGAGTATTACAGTTCTTAGGAATCAAGCTGTTTGCAGCCAAATCCGCTTCACTTTTGGCCACGGGAGACATAAGGATACAGATTCCCCCTTTCTCTTGTGGCTTGTGGTACACAGCCCTGTCAACTTACCTTTTTCTTTCCTAAAAGATTTAAGAATAGCAGTTACATAGGAAATAGCATTTGCTGTCAGCTTCAGTTTGCTTTCAAGTTTCTAGCCCTCATGACTGTAGAAGAAAATAGTCCCCCAGAATGGAAAAGGTATAAACAAAACATTCTGATTCATTCTGTAGGATTTTCAACAATTGCAAATCATCATCAGTTGCCACACGCTTCATTTTGGCAGCAACAAGCACCAGTGGCTAGCCTCACACAAGTACTTAGAATATTCAAGAGCTGGACTGTGATTACAGATTCTTTGAAACTGTTTCCCGGATGTCTCACCTTCAGGGCCAGGCACAAGTCAACTCGTTGTCTTACTGTATAGAAGGAAAAATATCCTGGAACTATGTCCTCCAGTTTCTAAATGATGTAACATTTGCATTAGTAATTACATTTTACTTATTAAGAGTAAGTACCATATACGTTTCAGATAAAGTACCAATGTTTATGAAGGCTGGAAGAGTTTTGAGGGCGGAGGCAGAGGGAACTTTTTTTTCTTCTTTTTTTACCCATTTAAGCCAATTCAGTAGTGTAAGTTGCAACTAATCACATTTTAAAGTCCCTCTGCACTGCCTGTGAAACCATCTAATGGATGAACAAGGGCAAATTGCTATTTTCTTCTCATATCTGTAACAAGGGATTAACAATATAGCGAAACATAAGAAGGTCTGTTACGATCTACAGGAGAAAAGTGTCATATGAGTATTAATTTGTAAATAAGAAAGTAAATGAAATTTAGAATAAAATTACAACTTAAAAAGTTCAGTTAAGTATAACAATTATTGTGACCAGGAACAGCTGGTGTTCCTAATATTATCTGCATTAGTACCAAGAGAGATTTGTTGTGTTTATTTCCTATCATATGACCACTTCAGTTTCACTCTCTGCTCTGCAGCTGTCCCTGGTAGTGTCTAATGTAGGCTGTCTTTGTTTTAAATATTTGGTACACAGCACAAAGTCAAAACAAGTTACTGAACTCAGACTAAAACAGCCTGGTGTAACAAGGCCTCTGTTTGCCTACTAGCTGCTTAACTGGTTATGCAGGCTGTACAATAGCACGTACAATAAAACTAATGTTTAGACAGTAAATAATTTCATTTTTATAAAATAGATATCATGTCCATGTTATACAACTTAAAAAAAAAAAAAGAGAAAAGTTCTAACATATTACTTTAAAAATAAGTCTTTAAGATATGGACAGAAACTCCAGTTCTGAGAACTTTTGGGCAGCTGCACTGCTACATATGTTTTTGTCAAAGTACAAAGAAAGTAACTGCTGATAAGTGGAACACTACAGCAAGCTGAGCTTTCTTTTGAACTTAAGTAAGCAGTAGTATAGGTAGTTCTAGATATTACTTTTAATCCTACAGCTGTTACCATCTATTTAGTATAAGAGACCCTCATACTGAATAGGCCCAAACCAGAGCTGCTCTCTGTAGACTTTGTAACTCACGTTAAAAAGGGAGTTTTAAAGCAGTGGCCTATTTAAATGCTTTTCATGTCCTGGATTTAAACTTTTTTTTTTCTATAGCAAAAAATGCTGATACTCTAAAGCTAAATACACTTTTTCTTTCAATATCTTTCATTGCTATTAGTGAAGTTAGGTGACATTAAAACCGAGAGTGGCTATAACTCACTTTCATTATTCATCCGGTAAACAGTGATTTCTCAAGTCCATAAGAGGGGGACCATTTCAGCTGCAGACTGCAATTAATCAGGAACGATTACTTTTCAATTTCACTGCCATTAATGCTACATTATCGTATATTCAATACAGGCATTCGGGTAATAGCAGAGTCTCTGGGGAGCCACTTTGTCCAACTGAACGAATTAAAACTAACTGATGTTGTCACCATATAATAGACTTGGATCAGAATAAAAGTTTGGTCTGAGTTAAGGTCCTGCAACTGGAGTTTGCAGCTCCCCCATCTGAATCATACCTGTTCCAAATGCAACGGATCTGCTGATTGAGGTTTTAATTAAGATTCAAATAGGAGGTCTTCGTTACTTTATTCACAAAAAGAACCATATTCAGACAAGCTTTGCTGGCCACAGAAAACAAGAGATATGGTATGCTGTAAAGCATTAACACTAATTGCTCATTTTTGTTGTCCATAACACACTTTTCTTTAAACCAGTTTCTCAGCTCTGTAACCTGTTTCCAGTCGCTACATTGCTTATCTTTCCTCACACACAGTTTACTGAAGATTAAGTGAAATCAACAATAGCACCCAAAATTGCAATTGTGGAGCAGATTAGAAACACAAAATGGCTTGAAACCAGGGAGCTATAAAACTTAAGTCATTTCATGAGCTGAATTATTCAACTAGAAGTAAGCCTGAAGTCCTGGAGTTTGTGCTTCTTCCCCACAACTGTCATCCACATGTGGTTAATAAATTAACCACACGGACTGACCAAAGTCAATACGGCATAGATCACTGCTTTAGAAAAGCAACAGTGACTGAATCTCTTGAGACAGAATTTGTGGTTTTGTCTGAAAAGGAACAGTGTGGTATAATGAAAAAAGAGTGACAGCTTATTGTGGAGCTAGACACACAGAGAAATACTTTTCCGAGTATGAGGATTCTGGTAGAAAGACACAGTTTTGGAACTGACAAGTTTTTTAAAATCAGCTTTCTTGTGTGTGGCTTTCGGCATCAGCACTGCTGTAGAAAGCTTCCAGTATCATATTCAAGCATGAAAAATTCTCAATACTGCCTTCCTTGTTGGAGGACAGACAGATGTTAAAGACTACAACTGTTTGGTTTCTTATGCTGCCCTATGCTGCATGACACAGCATGATGTAACCCTCCAAGTTTATATTTAGTTGTACAAAAGCTTTCTTTTTCAGAGAAGAGAACCTAGCAAAAGGCTGTTTTAAAAGAATGAAGAACGTAATTTTGAACAACTTCCTTAAAACATATGATTAAATCATTTGGAAGGCAGGCAGGTCTCATTTTTTCCCCCATAACAGTAATTACGCTTTCTTACTCTATCTGCTTTTCCACAATCGTTTTCTTAGGGTAGGTAAGACAAAAAGATGCAGTAGAGGAAATCTCCCTGCATTTATATCCCATAATTTCCAACGACCGCTCCAAAGTAATGTTTTTCCATGAACTTGCTACACTGATGTTAATAGAAAGAGTAATTTAAAAAAATATAGATTTTTTGCTTGAGAACTGAGATAGAACACCCAATTTAGAAGGGTAAAATTCACAATATTCTCCTCTGGTTTCAACCATTAAAAATCATTTCTAGTGCCTGTAACCATCGTGATTACTTTTTACTTACAAGCTCCCAGAGATTGTGACACACTATTTTAGAAGCACCGCTATTGAGAGACCTGTTTCCTGAAAGCTGGTGCAGCACTTTGTTTTTCTTTCACCTGCATTAGTGAGGAAACAAAAGTAAAACTGATTTTGATGGAGTTAATCTACATTTTTCTGTGGCTGTAAAATATGCAGGAGGTAGTACGACTGTTCTTATTTGAATGGTGTGATATAGAAAAGTCTGGTGGACAAAAATGTTTTTAAAATCTGACATGCTAATGGCTGTATTATGATTCATTCTGCACACATTAGCATTCTAAGATTCTACTATGTAACAAAAATGCTTTATTAACCAGAAAACACTCCGCAAGAAACTGTCACATACAGGTGGTTCACCACAAAGTAAATGAGTAACCATCTGGCAGCTTAATTCACTAAAAAAAAATAATAGCACTTTCCAAGTAATACACGAAGTAAAAACATTTCTAAAGCTACATAAAGAATTAAAAGCACTCCTTGTGAAGTGACTCGGCCTCCACAGAGTTTGGTACTACAGAACTGAGAACGTTAATTCACTACTTAGAGTGAGCTGGTTTACAGGAATAAAGAGCTGACGCTGGAACACAGAATATCCCCTGCGTAAATGTTTATTTTTGAAGATAAGTGTAAGTTTTGTTTGTAGGTAAAACACTATCAAAAGGAATAGCCACAGAAGTTAGCTGATATAAGAATTCTGATAACTGGCTTCTGACAGGCTTTGACATCTGCAAAGGAAATACATACCTCTGCACAGCTCTGCCAACTCACCTCCCAACCTCCCTTTCTTTAAAGAAGATTTTAAGCAATTTTTTCCAGCTTACACTCTGCCTCTCAGGGCCGCAGTTTAAGCAAACACATAAAGCTTAACGTGGAAAGGGGATGAAGGAGGCGTTTGTTACCACATTAACAAGCTGCTCTGTGCGAACATGCCTTTGTCAGAAGGAAGAAAAATGAGCTCGGAGGGCCGGGCCCGATAAATGCCTCTCATTCAATGAGATCTGAGCAGATCTGCAACGGAAGAGACTTTGGAGATCAAGTCAGATCCACTGAGCGATCCTATGCCTGCGACGAGTCCTCAGAGAGCTTAGGGCTTCTTGCCGCTCTCCCGTCGAGGCTATTAGCGCTGCCGCTGAACTAGGTTAACGCGATTAAAGCTCCACCGAGGACGTAACATCCTCGGCGAGCAAAGGCACAACCTGTGCTGTGGCTGCGCTTGAAGAGGCAGGGCCGTTAGAAACGGCGTGCGTGGGGTGTGTCTAAAGGGACGTTAAGGGTGGAACTGGGGGAGGACAGAGGAACATCACCGTCAGGAAAACCCACGCAGTGCGTGTAGTCCTGGACCAAACCGCCGTACGGGCTCTGAGGCTTCACCCCCCGGCGCCCCTCCTGGCACCGCGCACCGGGCGACGCCTTCCCTCGGCGGCCTGCGCGCTCCCGGCCGAAGAGCGGGGCCGAGGCCCGAAGTCCGGCTCCCCACGGCCGGGCCTAGCGAGGCGGGGAGGCCCCAGCCCAGCCCAGCCCAGCCCAGCCCAGCCCAGCCCGGCCCGCACGGTACCGCGCCCCGGCTCGCAGTGCGCCCCGCCGCCGCCTTTGTATTTTTAAACCACGCTGCCGCATCCCGCTCCGCCCAATCACGAGGCGCGCAGCGCCCGGCGGCCAATGGCGGACGCCCCCGCGGTTTTTTAAACCGTCCATCTCGTCCAATCGCCGCCCGGCGCGCCTAGCCCCGCCCCCCCGCCGCTCTCCTCACCCCAACCGGTTCCAGCGAGTATGCGGGCTGCCGACCCCCTCGCGCGCCACCTACCCCGGCAGCCGCTCGGCCGCTGACGCCGGCGGCGCGGCGAGCCAATGGGGAGCGCGGCCGGCCCGAGTGGGCGGGGCCACAGGCAGTTTGAACCGGCGCGGCGACCAATGGGCGGCGGCGGGGGGCGGGCCCGGAGGGGCGGCGGGTCAAGTTGCTGTGGCGGGTAGGGCTGCGGAAAACAAGAGGCTCTAAGTGCGCCGCCGGGCAGGCAGTCCGCAGCGAGCCGCGCAGCCAGCAGCGCCCCGCAGCCGCCCCGCCCCGCCCAGCCAGGCAAGGCCCGAGCGGCCTCCGCCCGCGGAGCCTCCGTGAGGGCTGCGGGGAAGCAGGGAGGGAGGCGGGGAGGAAGGAAGGGAGGGACGAGGGCAGGAGGGAGCGGGCTCCTGCGGGCGGGCGGCCGCCGGGCGGGCGGCGGGGGCCGGCCCCGCGCGGAGGGCGGCGGGAGGCCGCGGGGGGAGGCGGGCGGCGGCGCGGGCCCGGCCGCCGCGCGGGGAGCCGAGGGCTGGCGGGAGGGCGGCTGACGGGCGGCGGGTGGTGCTGCGCATGCGCGGGCGCCGCGGGCGTGCTTGGGCGGGAAGGCGGCGGCGGCGCGCGAGGGGCGGGGGCGTGGCCACCACCATAACCACGCCCCCGCTTGGCCACGCCCCCCACGACCACGCCCCTCACTTCTCCCCCCTCCCCTTCCTCCCCCCCGCAGGGACCCGCCGCCGACCTCGCCATGGGCAAAGGCGACCCCAACAAGCCGCGGGGCAAGATGTCCTCGTACGCCTACTTCGTGCAGACGTGCCGCGAGGAGCACAAGAAGAAGCACCCGGACTCGTCCGTCAACTTCGCCGAGTTCTCGCGCAAGTGCTCCGAGCGGTGGAAGGTGAGCGCGGCCCCCGCGGCTGCTGCCTCTCCGGGCAGTAAGGGGGCAGCGGGCGCCGGATCTGAGCCGGGTTCCCTCCCCTCTTCCCCCCCCCACCCCCCCGTGTGTCTGCAGACGATGTCCAGCAAGGAAAAAGGGAAGTTCGAGGAAATGGCCAAGGGAGACAAAGCTCGTTACGACAGGGAGATGAAGAACTACGTCCCTCCCAAAGGAGAGAAGAAGGGGAAGAAGAAGGACCCCAACGCTCCGAAGAGACCACCGTGAGTGCTTCTGTGCCAAAAACAACCCACACAACCCTATACATTCCAATTGTCTCATAGTTACTTAACCCTTATTGCCGTCTCTCTTTTCAGATCTGCATTCTTCCTCTTCTGTTCTGAACACCGTCCAAAAATCAAAAATGAGCATCCCGGCTTGTCTATTGGAGATACAGCAAAGAAGTTAGGTGAAATGTGGTCTGAACAGTCGGCCAAAGATAAACAACCATACGAACAGAAGGCTGCAAAACTAAAGGAGAAATATGAAAAGGTACAGTGAGGATAATAAAGTAGTGGCTAAAATCATATAGGTCACTGTAAATGTGACACTTAAGTTTTGCACCTAAACAGTGTATGGTTTGTAATTCTAAGTGTTTATATGAAACTCTGTCAGGCTTCAGAATGCATGGAAAGGGTGTGGCATGGGAGATTTCTGGAATGCTTGCAGTGAGCCTAAATGTGATTTTTACGTATCTAGAGATTTTAGCAATAAGGTGCTTTACTTCCAGAAAAACAGGTCACCTACTTGGGAAAGCATGCAGTCATCTTCCCAAGCACTGTAAATATAAAATTCTTAAAACTGCCTGTATGAATCTATGTTCTCTGGCCAAAAGGTGAAAGAATGAAAGTTCCAAGGTGGAAATCCCACTTTTCCACATACACGGTAGTATTAAATTATTGTAGTAGTGCATGATTGTCCTCAGAGTTACATTACCAGCAACTAACCAGCGTCTTTCTTGCAGGATATTGCAGCATATCGTGCCAAGAGCAAGAGTGATGCAGGAAAAAAGGGGCCAGGTAGGCCTGCAGGATCTAAGAAGAAAGCAGAGCCCGAAGAGGAGGAGGAGGAGGAAGAAGATGAGGAAGAGGAGGAGGAAGAGGAGGATGAGGAGTAAATGAATGTCCTGCTGTAAAGATTTACGCTCAAAATCCAATATTTTGCTAAGAATGTGAACTCAAGTGCAGCTCATTGTTAGCTTCAGTATAAAAATCTGTACAGAATTGTGTATAGGTAATGTGGTTCTTTGTAGGGAGACCTCTATTTTTAATGTAAGTAGTACGCCGAGGGGCTGCTACAGTTCGGTTAAAAAAAAGAAGAAAAAGTTGTGGAATGTTTCTGCATATTTAATGGTTTTGTTGAAATTCAGTGACTGATAGCCAGGTGTTTCTTTTTTTTAGCTAAGTAAAATAAAGGAGGTAGCTTAATAGCTGATCTTATATTTTGTAGTATATTGCATTGTATTACTTTTTTTAACAATTTTGTAATAAAATGTTGTACATGACTATTGTTGTATTCTTAATGTTTGAGAGGCTGTCTTTTCCCAGAGTTCTTAAGCCCTGTGCCGGTATTGCAGTGTGCTTGGGCTATTACTGCTGCTGTTACCACAAAATTGACAAGACTCTTAAAGTCATAGCTCTTTGAAATTCTTCACTCTGAGGGTAGCGAGGCACTGGAACAGGTTGCCCAGAGTAGCTGTGGATGTCCCATCCCTGGAAGCGTTGAAGGCCAGGTTGGATGGGGCTTTGAGCAACCTGGTCTGGTGGAAGGGTTCGGAACCACATCCCTTAATGGTCCTTTCCAACCCCAACCATTCTAGGATTCTAAGAACTTGCACAGGATTCAAAATTTTCTTTTGCCTTTTAACCAGGGTTTTCTCTCCCATATACACTACCTTGAGTTGCAATTAAGTTTTTCCTTATGCTAGTATTTGCTTATATCATCTTCAGAGTGAATAATCTAGTTTTAATACTGAAGTTGATATTTATTCCTGGATTTTTTTTCTCCCCACTAACTACCAAAGCAGAGGTTTCAAAGTTTTGTCTTGCTTTATTAGCTGATTATAAATCAGGTACTTTCTAGAGCTCGGGTTCAGGGGCCTCTTCTGCTGTCCATGTAGGATAGGAAAGTTGGCTGTAAGAGACATGGTTAGAGGCATATCTTCCCTGATGTCCCCCTACTCTCTCCCTTTCACCCTGGCCGTGGTATTGGTGACTTTTCATACAATACTTTCAGCTTGCAGAATAGCCTGAGAAAGTCTGGAATGTTACCACATACCAAAGAGGAAGGAAGCATTTTTAAAGAGCACCTTCTCCTGGTATGTTACTGTTTGTGATGGTAACAGTAACACCAGTTGCACTGTTCCATAGTGTTTTTTTTTTTTTTTTAATCCAAAAGTTGGTATAAAGATTTAAAAGTCTAGATCTAGACATCTAGCAGGATTTGCACATGGAAAAATGAAAGATTCCACAGCTAACCTAATACCTTCACTTTAATTTGTTGAGATAGATAAATAACTTACTAGCCTTTGAAAGCCCTGTGCTGAAAGTCATTTAATGCCTAGAGATTAAGTGCTATAAAGGGCATGCTTCCAACCTTTTTCTTCTTTTCTTTTCTTTTTTTCTTTTTTTTTATTTTAAGTCTCTGTTGCCCATCAAGGTCTGAAATAAATTTGAGAAAAGTCATTTATATACAAGATAAAAAGAGATCTCAGCTGAATCACCACAGTAAATGTCACTTTGTTGTAGGTTAAAGATAATGTAGCACTCACTTTCTAAAAGAATCCAGTTCTGACAAAACCATTTAGTATATTTGCAAAAGCATGGGAATAAGGTAACTAAAGGCAATTCAAAACTATTTTATAATGAAGTAGGGTAACCTAACCAACCTTTGAAGACCTTCAAAACCCCAAGGCTGGTTTCCCCCACAGGAAACTTAAAGTAGTGTCAGAGGGGCTAACTTCTATCTTCCATGTTGGACCTACTGGAGATAATCTGCATTTGCAGGGTCAGTATCTCCATTTTACTACCTCAGATTTTGGAAAGCCACAGGTGTAAACTGGAAGTGAGAGTTCTGTGCACTATCCTCTAATACAGAATTTGCAGTTCTAGAGAACCTTTGTCCTTGTCTCCAAAATTCTTCCCTGTAGAGACAATTCCCTTTCAGAGTATGTAGCTGAGACTGCACTGGTCTCACTTTCATCCTGTTCTGGTCAGGTTTTCCTCTAGAAACGTCCCATCATCTCCCCTGAATTTTCAGACTCCCTTCTAGAGTGAAATGGTGACACTTCGAGAAGTCTTCCTGATTTGGTTTCTATAATCTTTCACAGTGGAACAGTAACATCAGAGTAAATTGACTAGTTTGATGATTTGAAATGTTTTTTAGTTCTGCTCTAGTGCTTTTAAATTGAACAAAATATAACACTTCAAGTGTCCTAAAAAGCTGTATGGGTTACAGAATTTTAAATACTGTGCCTGAGTAAGAGTGTATCTTGAGGTAATTCAGAATAAAGAGGCTCTTCTAATTTTTTCCTCAGTGAGGTAGACTTTTGGACTCAACTTTGTTTAGTATTAATTGGCTAATTTAGCTTCCAACACAATTTCTGCACAAAACCGCGCAGAACTGTGTAACGTTGTCACTCTTGTCCCATATCCTAATGATGCTGTGTGAAAAGCCACCTGCATTACTTTTGCTTATGATCTCATTTACAAATACATGCTGACTGATGGAGATCTTTGTTGCAAAAATAGTCTATTGTGCTGCTTTACCAGCCTGACCCACATCATTACCCAGATCATTTTGTGCGCACACGTCAGCATGAGCTGCAGCAACCCACAGCAAAGCTCCACATCACGTTGATCTATCAACTGAAAATGATATAGTGACTAAATACAATTAGTAGTTTTTCAAATAATATTTTGACCTTTTGATAAGAAGGATGTTGAATACAGATTAAAGACAAAAGGAAAAGAGCATGTGGAAATGACTACCTTCAAATTAAGCTTTAAAAAGTACAGTATGTCAGATCAGGAGTTTCAGATAATGCCCACCTGGGAATACTGAAAGAGCTAGTAAGTGATCAAAGTATAAAAGGAACATTCAGAAAAGACAAGGCTGTAGTAGAAAAGCTAAATTAGTTTTTCACATCCGTGTTCAATATGGACAATCATATGAAATTACTCACCAGAAACTTGTACCTGGAGGTGAACTGGGAAGTCTGTCTCAAATCAAATGGACACCCAAAAAGGTCGTCAGCATCAGGAAGGCTGATAAATTGCATGAGAGGTCCAGCATAAATGCATACCACCCAGTGAAGTAGACCAAGACCACCAAAACCAAGACTGATGTGGATAAAGAGCAGGTGTAAAAGAATAACAAATGTAGGAGACCAATCTTTAAAAAGTGGAACTTACTTCTAAACCAGTAAAAGAGAAGAAAATTGCACCCCAACAGACCTGATACAGCAGTGTGTCGCAGGGAAAAATACCATTGGAACACGTTGAGAAAACACATGATTATTAACTTTCAAGCATATCAGAACCAGGAGGCCTACCAAACAGTCCTTTGGGACAACACATGATCAAGAGACAAAAATCAATGATCAGAGAAGATTCAGGAAAAAAAACACATTTATTTTATTTTAATTTTTAACCTTGAAGAGGAGCTTCAGAAAGTCCTCATGACAGAACTTGTAATGGAGGAGGCATGGTGGAGCATCTGTCTCAAATCCAGCTATAAAAGGTTTTGAAACAGAATGACAGGACAGATGGTATTCATCCTAGAGTTCTAATGAAACCCAAGGTTGAAATGGCTGAACCATTAACTGTACTTTGTCTTTTTTCACTTAAAACTGCCTAGCACTAGAGGAATGGAAGGTCACAAATATGACACTAATTTTCAGAAAGCATTCCATGGGGATACAGGGCACTTCAGACCAGTCATGTCCATATGGCAAGTAGAGAAATTCTCAGTACAGATGAGAATTTCTGGACAAATGGCTAAATAAGACATGAGAGGAAGTCCTGTTCCATAGACCTGTAAGGATTCTTTGAAAAAATCAATGAATGTGAAGATAGGGAGATCAGGTAGATTTCTGAAATTCCTGACAGACTCCTCATAAATAAAGCAAGCCGTCATTGAAGGTCTTGTGTTAATAAGTGATGGGATAAAAAATACAGGAACAAAATAGGAATTAATTACCAGTTTCACCAGTTGAGAAGAATCACCTGTGAAAACCCATAGGTTATTTTTGGAGGTCAGGTTAAGGGCTAGTGATGACTATTATATATATATATATATATATATATATGTATATGTATATATATGTGTATGTATATATATATGTGAATGACTTGTAGAAAAGTGGTGAATGGTGCCACAACAAGGATGAGAGCTAACAGTGAAGAACTGCAAATCTAGACTACATCCTGAAGTGAGAGCATAATAAAAATAGTAGGTGAAACACGCCGTTTATACAAGATACATTACATGTTAATACATTTTCTCCCAACACAAGCAAAGGGGAAAAAGGAGGCCTACTGTTTATGTCTTTGGTGATGAGGATGAACAATACACTACATTACATGCTAGTCTGGAGGAGATGCTGGAACTGTAATAGATAATTCTGTGAAGATATAAGAGATGTTTGTTAGAAAAGCATATAGCAAGTCAGGCATTATTAGGTAAAGTAATTCAAAAAATAAGAACTACTTATGAATGCTTTGCCTTATTCCTAAAGAAATATAAGGTTTAATATGTGATTTATTTATTTATTTATTTATTTGTGGTGTTTTCAAAAGGAAAACCTTGATCAGAACAGCTACAAACCCAGGAGCTGAATGCAGTGTATACAGGCTTTAGAACTTAATCAACAATTACAATAACAATAGCAAAACTGCAAATCGACTTGGACAAAAAATAAAAAAGCATGGAACAGAAGTTTTATCTTTGATTAGCTAATGATCTGTCAAACTGTTTCATAACTGTGTATGACAAACACCTTGTATATAACACTAGTAAATAATCAGCTACTTACTGCTCAGCGATGGATTATTTGCTGTGGTGGTGACTGTCACTAAACCTGCTTCACTTGCATTACCATCCCAGGCATATATTTATCTCTGTTTTCTCATTTTGGTTTGTATTTCTTTCCACATCTTGAAGTACATAAATGTTTTGCCCACAATCCCTGCATTTCTGGAATTGCTGGGCCTCTCATATGAGCTCCATCACAGCCTGGTCTGCTTCTCCATGATTCCTTTTGAATCCAGCGTCAAGAATCCACTAACAGAGCCCAGATGTAGAGCTCATTGCTACATTATCCAACACACACAGCCCTTGTGGGACTCATAACCCTTACAACTGTGGGATGTGCATGACATTTAAACCCACCCAGTAAAAAAGTTGATTGTCTATACAAATTTTTCCTCATGAGTGCAATCAAGAGCTGTCACAGGCCAGCATCAATTAGTGAGTGAACCTGTAGGTAGCTCCAACTAGATATCATGAGATCAACTAGCCTTAGCCTCACTGTTGGAGAGGCTTTTGGATTTTCAGGACTGAATACGCTGTCAGCCACCAGAAAAATCTTTAGCTAGCAATCTGGTGCTACATCTACAAGCTCTATGGCTATGCTCAAAGTTTCTTGACCCGAACTTCTATTGGTAAAGTTGTGCACGTAAATCATTTCTTCAGCAGAGCCGAAGGGATATTTGAATGGACAAGCTTTAACAGCAGAGTCAGGTAGCTTCCAGTAGAAAAGACCACATTCTTCTAAAAAGATCTTTTGAAAAATGTGTTGTTATGACATTATTGTCAGTGCTGCCACCTTAAAGCCCGCTCCTGGCTAGCTGAACCCATCACTGACCTAGCACTAAATCTTCCTTTGGGAATTAAGACCATTAACGAGCCTTCATAATTCTTCTGTATCTCACTGATTTGTCTCAGCAGGGGAACTAGCGGCAGAGCCAATGTGCCCCTTTAGAAACCTTCACACTTTTTGCATAATAAGATGTGATGGATGACCAAAGTCAGCCTAGATTCAAAAAGTGGTCAGACAAATTCTGGAATACTAAATAGAAA